>NW_006921692.1:5115230-5129296 GCF_000298275.1 Orycteropus afer afer | reverse complement strand
AAAAAAAAAAAAAAGAAAAAAAAAAGAGGAATGCTTTCAGTCTCTCTCCATTGAGAATAATGTTGGCTGTTGGTTTTCCATAAATGCCCTTTATTATGTTGAGGAATGTCCAGAAGGATGGTGTCTTACTTGCTGGTGCTGTTGTAGCAAAAATACTACAGTAGGTGGCTTTAAAGAACAGAAATTTATTTTCTTATGTTTCTGGAGCCTAAACATCAAAATCAGAGTCCAGATCATGTCAATTTACCTGTGGGTTTCTCCTCTAGTACTAGTGTCTGTATAATCTTTGATGTTTCTTTCTTGTAGACTGGTCCCCGCATGGCACCTGACTTGCGCCTGTGTTTGTCCCTGTGTTTATTTGGAACATCTTTATAATGCAGAAATGATTAGGCTTATGACCCATTCTATTGTGGTATGATCTCCTCAAGATAACCAAAGAAAAACCATATTTCCAAAGAGGAACTTATATATCTACAAGTACGAGGGCCAAGACATCAATCCATTACAGATGGATACATTTTGTGAGCAAGTGGACTGATACTTAGTGTGTTGTTGTTGTTGCTATGTGCCTTTGAGTTGGACCCGACCCATAGCGAACCCTTCTTGGGTTTCTGAGGTGGTATCACTATGGAAGTAGATTGCCCAATCTTCCTTCCGAGGAGTGTCTGGTGGCTTTGAACCCACCAGCCTGCTGGTTAGTAGTCAAGTGCCTGAGGCACTATGCTACCGGAGTTCCTGATATTTGTGTAAGATTTTTTGAGTGGATTAGAACACAACTGTTAAAAAAGTCTCATAGGAGAAACCTGTGCTTCCTGGAACAGCACAGCACAATGTGAGTGGATGGGGGTAGTTCATCCTTCCCCATGCTGCATGACACTGAGATGTAAAAGAATGGACAAAGTTTACTCAAGGGTGGTGCTAGGAGAAGAATGTTACTTTTGAGGAAAAGCCACATTTGAATAAAAGCAAGTAATAGAAGGAAACATTTTGTTGTCTGTAAAGAGGCAGAGGATATAATATTTATATCTTGATATTAGATTTAAAAGGAGGAGAATCAAGAAGGAGAAAGAAAGACTAGTGAAGAGAGCAGAGCAGAGTCTGAGAAGTTTTAGTTGGATGTTGGTGGTAAATTATAGGAAGGGGTGACATGGCTGTTAGTGACAGACATTAAGCTGTCAAATTTTTGGACAGTTATTCTGATGCTGGAATTAGATGAAACATTTAGGGATAGAGGATGTATAGAAATTTATAGGAACATTTTTTCTGATACTAGCATTATGTTACAAAACATGAATACCAAGTCAGTCTAACCAAGGGAAATACAATGCTAACTGAGAAATAAGGGTATTTTGACTCTACTCCTTGGAGAACAGAAAAATAATTCATGAGGAAAATGATTTTAATTAACTCTGTCTTTCTATCAAATTAATATCTTCCTGAAAACTTCCATGTAAATTTATACATTGAGCTCCTATAATATATCATATTTTATGAAAATCAATTTATGTAAATTCTATATGCATTGGGAAAACTACATAGTCTGGCAGTCCAATAGAGTACACTTTTTAAAATAAAACTTGGGCATTTTATTTATTTGATTAAAGCAATCCATGTAGGTAGGTATGTTTTAAAATAATATTTGGAAATCAAGTGCTAGTACAACTATAGTAAATGTTCATTAAAATAGGAATTAATATTTGTATTAGTTTTATATTGCTGTTGTAACAAATTACCACAAATTTGTTGTTGTGAGATGCCATCTAGTCGTCTCCAACTCATGGTGACCCTATGCACAGCAGAATGAAACACTGCCCAGTCCGTGCCAGCTCTGTGATCCCTGCTATACTTGAGTCCATCGCTACAGCCACCATTATCAATCCATCTTATTGAGGGCCTTCCCCTCTTTCGCCGACCCTCCACCCACCAAGCATGACATCCTTCTTCAGGGAATGGTCCCTTCTGAAAACATGAACAAAGTAGGTGAGATGAAATCTGGCCATTCTCGCTTCCAAGGAGCATTCTGGCTGCAGTTCTTCCAGGACAGATTTGTTCTTTTAGAAGTCCACGGTACTCTCAGCATTCTTTGCCAGCACCACATCTCAATAGCATCAATTCTTCTTTGATCTTCCTTATTCATTGTCCACTTCTCATATGCCTGTGAGGTGACTGAAAATATTATCACTTGTGTCAGGCGCACCTTAGTCCTCAAACAGACATCTTTGCTCTTCAGCACTTGAAAGGAGTCCTTTGCAGCTGACTTGCCCAGTGCTATATGTTGTCTAATGTCCTGACTGCTGCATCCATTGGCCTTGATTGTAGAACAAAGCAATGTGAAGTCTGACAACTTCAATCTTTTCTCCATTTATTGTGATGCTGTTTATAGGTCCATTTGTGAGGATTTTTGTTTTCTTTATATCGAGATGTCATCCATACTGCAGACTGCAGTCTTCAATCTTCATCAGTAAGTGCTTCAAGTGATCCTTACTCTCACTCAGCAAGCAAAGTTGTGTCATCAACATATTGCTGGTTGTTTATGATTCTTTCTCCAATCCTGATGCCACATTCTTCTTCATCTTGTTTTGCTTCTAGAATTATTTGCTCAGCACACAGATTAAATAAGTATGGTGAAAGGATAAAACCCTGATGCACTCTTTTCTTGATTTTAAACCATGCAGAGTCCCTTTGTTCTGTTTGAATGACAGCCTCCTGGTCTATGTACAGGTTCCTCATGAGTACAATTAAGGCTTCTGGAATTCCCATGATTCTCAATGTTATCCATAATTTGTTATGATCCACACAATCAAATGCTTTGTCATTTTCACTGAAACAGAAATAAACATATTTCTGATATTCTTTGAGGCAACATCCATCTGACATTAGCAATGATTTTCCTCATTCTGCATCCTCTTCTGAATCCAGCTTACATTTCTGGAAGTTCTCTGTCAATATACTGCTCCAACTGTTATTATCTTCAGTAATATTTTACTTGCATGTAATATTAATGATAATGTTAGAAAATTTCCACATCTTGTAGGGTCACCTTTCTTTGGAATGGGTAGAAATATGGATTTCTTCCAGTCAGTTGGCCAGGTAGCTGTCTTCCAAATCTCTTGGCATAACTGAGTGAGTGCCTTGAGTGGGGCGTCTGTTTGTTGAAACATCTCAATGGGTATTCCGTCAATTACTGGAGCCTTGTTCTCCAAGTTCTACACTGCAGCTTTGACTTCTTCCTTCAATAACATTGATTCTTGAACATATGCCACCTCCTAAAATGGATGAAGATAGACTAATTCTTTTTGGTACAGTGACTCTGTGTATTCCTTCAATATTCTTTTGGTTCTTCCTGCATCGTTCAATATTCTGCCTATAGAATCTTTCAATATTGCAACTCGAGGCTTAAATTTTTTTTTTTTCAGTTCTTTCAACTTGAGAAATGCTGATTGTGTTCTTTGCTTTTGGTTTTCTAACTCCAGATCTTTGCACATTTCATTATAGTAATTGGCTTTGTCTGCTCGAGCTGCTCTTTGGAATCTTCTGTTCAGCTCTTTTATCTTGTCATTTCTTCCATTTGCTTTAGCTAGTCTCTGCTCAAAGACAAGTTTCAGAGTCTCTTCTATCATCCATTTTGGTCTTTTTTTCTCATCTTTTTAGTGACTTCTTGCTTTCTTCATGTATGATGTTCTTGATGTCATCCCTCAATTCTTCTTGTTTTCAGTCATTGGTGTTCAATGCGTCAAATCTATTCTTTAGATGGTCTCTAAACTCAGGAGGGATATATTCAAGATCATATTTTGGCTTTCGTGGACTTGTTTTAATTGTCTTCAACTTCAAGTTAAATTTGCATATGAGCAGTTGATGGTCTGTTCCACAATCAGCTCCTGACCTTATTTTGGCTGAAGATATTGAGCTTTTCCATTGCCTCTTGCCACAGATGTCGTCAATCTGATTCCTGTGTGTTCCATCTGGTGAAGTCCATATGTATAACTGCCATTTGTGTTGTTGAGAAAAGATATTTGCAATGAATAAGTCCTTGGCCTTACAAAATTCTATCATGCAATCTTCAGCATTATTTCTGTCACTAAGGCAAAATTTTCCAAGTATCTGTGATTCTTCTTTGTTTCCAACTTTTGCATTCCAGTCACCAGTGATAATTAACACATCTTGATTTCATGTTCGGTCAATTTCAGACTGCAGAAGTTGATAAAAATCTTCAATTTCCTCATTTTGGCTTTGGTGGTTTGTGCACAAATTTGAATAATAGTATTATTAACTTGTCTTCCTTGTAGGTGTATGGGTATTATCCTATCACTGACAGCATTGTGCTTCAGGACAGATCTTGAAACATCCCTTTTGATGATGAATGCCATGCCATTTCTCCTCAAGCTGTCATTCCCGGCATAGTACTGCATATGATTGTCTGATTCAAAATGTCCAAAACTGGTTGGTCCATTTCAGCTCACTAATGCCTAGGAAATGTGTTCCATTTCATTTTCTGACAGCTTCCAATTTTACCTAGAATTATACTTTGTACACTCCAAGTTCCAGTTATTAATAGATGTTTGCAGCTGTTTCTCCTCAATTTGAGTTGTGCCACATCAGCAAATGAAGGTCTTGAAAACTTTACTTTATCCATATCAGTATGGTTGGTTCTATTCTGATGATGCTCTTTCCCAGTCATATTTTGAGAGCCTTCTCACTTAAGGGGCTTGTCCTCCTGCACTGTGTAGGACAATGTTTCCAGGCTATTCATAAAGTTGTTCAGTAATGTATCAGAGAGTGTTTATCTGCTATTCAGAAGGCTTTCCTTGGCCAATTCTTTGAGAAGTTGATGACCTCTTTATTCTTCCCAGTCTGTCTCAGTCTGTAAACTGCATTGAAACCTGTGTACCATGTGCAATCCTTCTGGCATTTGAAACACTGGTGCTACAGCCTCAAGCCTCATGGCAACATGCAAGCCACCACAGTATGACAAACTGACAGACAAGTTCATCTCCCTTAGCTGTTCAAAACCTCTCCACCCTTCCCTTACCTGGATCCCTGCCACTGCTCTGCTCTGTCATCCCCTCTGGCTTTGCTTTACCCTGCTTTTCTTCCTGTTAGGAGTGGGGCCTGGGTCCCTCTGCTTACCTGGATCCCTGACACTGCTCTGCTCTGTCATCCCCCTGGCTTCTCTTTCTCCCACTTTCTACCATAGTATTAAATTTGTTGTTGTTATGTGCCATCAAGTTGGACCCTAAATTTAGTGGTATTAAAACATAAATTTATTATTTTACAGTTCTGGAGGTTAGAAGTTTAAATGAGCCTTATAGGCTGAAATTAAAATGTAAATTAAAATTAAACTATATGCTTTCTGGAACTTGTAGAGAAAAATTCATTTTCTGTATTTTCCAGGTTCTGCAAGGCACCAATTGAACTCTGGTGGCTTAGTGGATAAGGCATCTGACTGCTAACCAGAAGGTCAGTGGTTCAAACCCACCAGCTGCTCTGCAGAAGGAAATGGATCAATCTACTTCTGTAAAGATTTACAGTGTTGGAAAGCTAGTGGGGGTCATTATGAGTTGGAATCAACTTGATGGTAGTGAGTTTGGTGTTAGTTTTAGAAGCCACCTACATTCCTTGGCTCATTTCCTTTTCCTTCTTCACAGTGTACTACTCTGACTTCTGCTTCCATAATCATATTTCCTTTCTATGACTTTAACCCTCTTGTGTTCCTTTTATAAAGATGCTTGTGATTATTAGGATGACCTGGATAATTCAGGAAAACTCTTTATCTCAAGATCCTTAATAAAATCTGTAAAGTCTTCTTTGCCAAGCTAGCATATTCATAGGTTCCCTGTATTAGGTTGTGGACATCTTTTGTGGCCACTGTTCTGTCTACCATAGAATTAAATGACAATTTTGAATATCAAAGTTTGGAATAAAGCTTATATATTAAAGTATTTTTTCCCTAATAAAAAAAAAAAAGGAATTATTTAATATTGACTATAAGATTTTAGAAAGATTATTTTTTGAATTCCAAAACACTGCCTAAGATTATCTGCCCCACTTTATAACATAGAATCTTATTCATTATAAACCAATTAGACTTATGGCTGGTGAAGTGAGAGCTGAGTAAATGGATTTTGATCAATTAAGAAGCAGTTTTATCCTTTGTAGAGAAGGATTCTTTAATTCTTAACAGTTCTCCTTGAAAGATAATTTTTCCCCTCAAACTTTCAATTTAGACAGTTGGGTATATTTGAGACTCAAAATTTTATTTAAAATAAAATCCATAAAATCATGCTTACTGAAGACTATGAGTTAAAGGCCATGTATGTGTTTGCATAAGTATGTGTATGCATGTGTGAATTATTTTTATATAAGTGTGTATGTATGTGTGTATGATGTGTAAATAAATATGTGCATCAAGGGGCTATTATAAAGATATTTCCTGATCCACATAAACTAGGAAGAACTAGAATTGTCAGAGCTAAAATTTACTCTCATGAAATTTGCATCCTGATTAGTGTCCTCTTTTAACTGCCAGGTTCCAATTATATCCCAGTCAGTACTGGCTGTGTTTTCTTTGGGTTTAAAATTTCAATTGCATTAACAGAAGCTAGTCATTCTGACCCAATAGGTGAGACTGGGTTCTTAAGGCAGTCAGCAAGTCATTCTAACTTGACAGATGAGGACTGACAAAACTTTTGTGTATACGAGCTGGAGGTGAATTTAGCTAAGGTAAGAAGGGATGAGTATAGAAAGCAGCAGTTCAGAGCCAGGAAGTACTGCTGAGTGTTATGTCTCTGTGGTAGTTATGTTGTGTGTCAACTTGGCTAGGCCTGTTTGAGTAGCTGGGCAGCTGGACGTAGTATTCCCCATCATGAGACTGGTAATCAACTCCGTGGTGGAATCTACTGGGAGCCGCTGAGTAGCTGCCTTTGGGTATGTGGTCTGCTTCCTGTATTTAAGCAGAAGCTTTTGGGAATGGTCTCTAGCCTACGGCACGCTTGGATCCTGCATGTAGCCATGTTGTTGCTCAGCAGCCTGCCATGCTCTGCCAACCGATGGACTTAAGTCAATGTCCTGCCATGTGGTAACATTGTGACTGTGCTTTTTACTTGTCAACCTTGGGGTTTCTCAGCCTCAGCAGCCAGCAGCTGTCTGAGTGAAGAAAAGCCTCTAGCTCCAGTGGGCCAGGAGCAGGTGGCAGAGCTGGTCCCCAAGGTTGAGGGGCTTTTACTTAGCTCCTAGAACTTGGCACTTTGAACTTGGACTTAAAGCCTCTAAAGTGTAAGAATAAACTCCTGTTTGTTAAGGCCATCGCATTTGTGGTATATTTCTCGTCAGAGCGGCACTAGGTAGCCAGAACAGTCTCCAAGTTTTTAAATGACCATCTGAACTCAAGTTAAATCCCATAAATCCTTTGCATGAATTTCTACAATACAGCACAATTAAAAAAAAAAAAAGAGCATTGTGAATCTATTGCACAATTCTAATCAGTACCCTCTGGTTCAATTTTGTGAAAAAGCAGAGAAATCACTAATATAGTAAAACTTCTGAAAGTTGGAACCTGTGTAAGGTGGAAACTTGTCAGGGAAAGAAAACTCAAATATTTTCCACTAAAACAAATGATATAAAAGTGGTAAGACTGTAAGTCGAAAGTGTAAAACTTATGAGACCCAGAAAACAAAGGAAGTTCCATTGAATTCTGGCTCCTCCAGTTTCACTGTATCAGAAATTATGGATTTGTTAATTGCTGAATTATATTTCTTAATCGATATATTTTCTAAATTGAATTTTGGTCCAAAAATTTTGTTAGAACAATTTTTAAAATAACAAACATGTTTTTAAAAGCAAACATTTGGATGGGTCAGTTTAAAGGCTTCTGTCATACTTTTTGAAAGTTTTATTATTTGTCATTCATGTAGCATTCTTCCTAAGAATACATTACTAATAATTTCTGCCTGCAGAGAATCATGAAGACTTGGTAGTTAATGAAAACTAACTATAAAAAAGAACTGAATCCAACACTTTCTACCATCTAATTATCTCAGCATAATTTACTGTTTGCTAGATTTAGTACTCAAATCCCTTTGTCCAAACTTAAATTTTATAATCCTCTTGATTACACAAACATGATAGTCTCTCATGTATGTGAACTAGAGAAAGCACATAAGGAATAATTAGATTCAACTGGATTTCTTTATTGCTTTTAACTTCATCTCCTGCCTCAAGCTTTGAATGCAAATTTAAACTATTGCTTTTCCTCAATCACACCATCATTATTTCTTCCTCCTCACTAAAATGCGACCTCTAAAATGTTTCTAGATAAAGACAAAGAAATCACACATTTGACAATAATTAGTGCTTTTGCTTGAGAAATATTTATCATTCTAAAGCATGCTTCGATGTCCATAGCAATCAATGTTAATCACGTAGGTATCTGCAAGAACTTGAACAAATTTTCACATTCTATCTTCCATAAATATTAGTTCATAATTCATTTAAAACTTTTAATGCATTAAGGAGGGAGAGAGCGAATAGTTAACATACTTTCTTCTTGACCACTAAAGCAAGTACAATTAAAATCATAGAAAAGACCAGTAAATGAGAAAAAATGCAAATGTTCATCATATTCCATTGCTGTTTTGACACAGCAATTAGATTTGTGCAGAACAGCAAGATTGTTCCAATTCTATTCTCTCAAACATAAGCCTTAAAAAAAGAGGTTACATTTGTGACTGTAGCTCGTAGAGCATCCAATCTGGCATCCTGAAAATCCATATGTAAGCCACACTTATATCTTAAACCTGTCAAACAAATAAATGTACAGAAGCAGTAATTTATGTACTTTATAGACTGTTTTGCCCTTTTAGAGCAAAAGCCTAATTTTCAAGTGTTGCTATTTTAACTTCTGGCAGTTCCTGGGAGATAACTGAGGTTCAGAATGTGAATTTTACAAGTAAAATGTGATTCAAAAATTGATTTACCCTGTTCTCACTACATGTGAGACAGAGAAGAGAAATGCTGGGTGTTTGTGAGCTTTAGGCAAGAGGAAACATATTGCTAAGTACAGAAGCCACGCAAAACTTTGCAGGTTTTCAGTTTAGAAATGAACTTGAGCCTTTCCCAGTTCAAGTTCTGTTTAGGGCCGGCAAAACATGACTTTCTGATTCAAAGAAATAAGGCTTAAAAAGGCTTATAAAACAGGCTCACAGGCTTCTTGTACATCAAATAGCTCTTACACAATGGCATTTAGATGATTTAAGTGTAAATGAATCAAAGACATATGGAATGCATTTCCCTTGAAATAAGCATGGGTTTTAAATTGAAGGGAAAACACACTTGCCAAAATCCTTTTTGGGTTGTTCAGCATCAAAAACATTTGGAAATGACTTTAAATGTTTGGAAGAACCCCAGACATCAGGTTCAGTCACCCCTGGAGATTAAATCAATGTCCTTCATCCAATGATAACTACACCTCTGTTTTTTTAAAAGTAAAATTCTAAACCTGATACCCCTGAAAACTGGTTTTCTTGATGTTTGAATTGTTAATTCAATGATAGGATCTTATGGAGACTTCCTTAGGGACCAGGAATCCAGTTTCTGTTTTTTTAAATCACCAGAAGCACATTTCACTTCTACCAAACTTCTCAGATGTGGTCAATAATGCAAATTGTCTCTGTGCTGGAGATAAAAATTTATGCTTTTAGGAATCCAAAAGGAAATCAAGTTTTCAAGTTGAATGAAAGAACTACATGGCCAAGAAGATTAAATTAGAAAATTACCTTGCTGAAGATATATCTAGGGACAAATTCTGACATCACATGGGTATTAGTATACAGGGAGTACCCTGATTTATGACGTTATTCAAGTAAGAATAAACTGAGCTTATGGCTCTCTGTTTTGCTGCTGTCCATCTTATCATTAGTAATATTTACTATATACAATATTGCAGAACATAATTTGCTGATATTATCATTCTTAGATGTTCACCCAAAGATGTTTTTATGTAATATTTCCAACCTCCAATGGCAAATAAAGGTTGGATTTACAAGATACTGACACAAAAGGCAATAATAATGAAAACTAGGGGGAAAAAGAGAGAGAGAGAGAGACTCTACTTATGTCAGAGCTGACAATGGAGTCATGAGAATGGAACCCTATAGTAAACTGGGGACAACCTGTACTTTAATTCAAAAAAGAAAAGAAAATGAATAAAGGAAGGAGCAAAGAAAAAGGATAAGGAAAAACAAGGGAGGAAGGAAAGAAAGAAAGGAAGAAAAGAAGGAAGGGAGGGAGGAAAGAAAAAACAGAATAAAGGAAGGAAGTAACTGAAAAGATTGTGAATGAAATGAAAAATATAAATAAGCTTTAACAGAAGTAGGCAGTTTCATGAAAATAGCTAAGTAGCAATAAGAACAGAATAACAAGTACCAAAAATTTAAAAGGACTGATGCTCAGTAAAGTGTTATGTTGAAATGAAAAAAAAAAAAGGACTGGCAAAAGTGATGAAGAGGGCATCAAAAGAAACTAGAAAAGGAGGTCTATATTGTTGTAATAAATGTGTGGGATTCAAGGAAAAAAAAAAAAAAAAAAAAAACGGGGCAGCCCCTAAATGAGAGAAAGTCCACAAAGTCACTTAATAGCTGAGGGAAGTACTATAAGAGACCATATAAAATATGCACAGGGCTGTTATTTAAATCAGTGCAGCTGAAAAGCTTATACTAAAGATCAGATTTTGCATGCAGTTCTGATGTGAGAGGAAACAGCTTTCAAAATTGTATAATAACCTCCTGATAGGAAGGTTAACAGGATTACCACGCAGTTCACTCCAGGATGGACAGCTACTCTCAGCGTGTCCCTCAATCATTGTGTAATCCCAATATTCTCCTTTACAGGGAAGTTTAAAATCAGTGTGCTACTCAAAGGCATTAGTTTGAAAGTTGAGATAATTTTAATGAGGGAAGTTCAACATAAAAGAGAAAAGAAAAGGAAGAAAATGAGTATTAAAACCTGAGCTCTTTTAGCTTAATCCTACCTTATGTAACTATGGTGTTTCCTAGGGTGCTAAACTTCTCTTAAGGTTTCAGTTTGCTGTGGTCTCCTCTCGCTTCTAACTGGGCTGCTTGTGGCCTAGGTGTGACATTCTCCGCTGCCTTTGACATGTTACTACTCTCCTGTTCAGCTCTTCAACCCATTTTCTTATTAAAGTGGAGAAATATTCTCCACCTTCCATTCTGTTAAGCTGACTCACAAAGCACTACTGCTTTGTATTGTCAGTGTCCTGTGGAGCCAATATATAATGAGAAGAGTATGATAGCTTTACCTATGATAGCTGTAGCATTATTACCAGCTGGATGTGAGGAGAATGGCGACAGGGAATGTAGGGAAGCAGTCCAAAGGCTACTCTGAGTAAAGCAAAGCTCATTAGTCATGCTACAGCACAAATCATCTCTTTTCTGTTTTAATGATCTATTATTTTTTGTCCTGTAGTTGTAGTCTCTTACTTTCAAGGAACTGTATTACTCAGGGTAATTAGTACCAGGTGCTGTAACAAACTATTCCAGAATGAGTGGCTACCCAATAAAGCTTAAGTCTATGTAGAAATAGGTCCCCATTCCATGAATTTGGAGTCTCAGCTTTTTCCATACTGTTGTGGAATCATCATCTATGGCTTCTTCATAGTCTTCTGCTGAATCATCTGTATTTAGCTGGTTAAGCAGAAAAGAATGAGGAAGATCAAATGGTGCATTTTATGGCCATGACTGGAAGTGCTAAGAGAACATTACTTCCATGAGATGGCCCCAGACTAACTGCAAATGATGATGGGAAATGTAGTTTTCCTGAATGGCTAGGAAGAGAAAATGTGATTGGTGTGCATTTTGTCTGTCTCTACCATATTTACCTACCAAGGGGCCCTTCCATTCCTAATGCAAATTAGCCCTCATTGGGTCTATCTTCTCAGTCTTTTTCAGATACACTGAGTTCATGAGCATTATTTAATCTGGGAAATGAGATCTAGATTATTTAAATATACATAGCGAATAAGTGACAGAACTAGAATATAACTCAGATTTGCCTGATTCCAGGTAATGTTTTTCCCCAAAATTTTATACTTTGGGGAGTGACAAGAGTCTAACCAAATGTGATAAGATCAGAGGGAACCTGACTCCTTTGCTTTGTGCTCCTGGAGACTTCTGATGTGTCAAAGCTTCACTGGCTTCAATGGTTTTATTCAGGTACCCAGTGTAGTTAAAGGTACTTTTCCTCAGTTTGCAGAGGCACTACTGGAGGTGAAATTATCTCACAATGGCAAGGGGTTGAAAAATGTTGAATAAGAGTGATTACCCTCTTCTCCAAGCCAACTACAGCAACATAGCCACATTAAGTAGCCTCAGATGGAAATATCTTTTACTCTCTCTCTTTTTTTTTTTGACCAGAAAGCTGAAGCAAAAAGTCAAAGGAAAGCCATTGAGAACCAAAGACTATATGCTATAGTAGAGCCTAGCCTCTAGCATCACATTCAAATCTATCTTCGTTTTTATTAGCTATGTGGTTCTTAATGCATTGCTTACCTTCACACAGCTTCAACTCTTTCTTATTCATAAAATGAGAATAGGTGAATCTTAGCTCTTAAGGTAAGAATGAAAGAACTTAACAAGAATATTGCCTATAAAACAGCAGGCACTACAACTAAGGAATACTCCATTTTAAAATTTTTATTAAATCTCTGTATGACAACAAGGTTAGGCGCCTTGGTGGAAAGATAATTCTCTGGATGCCATGGAAGATTGATGAGGAAAGCTGATTAATTCATTAATTTATTCTTTTCTTTATTCATTACTGAATGATTAATCCATTCCATCATTCATTCATCCATCCATCCAATAGCTTATTCATTCTTTCACACATTTGCCAAATACACACTCATTACTGGCAAAACATTGTAGTGAGCACCAGGGAAATCCAAGATGGACAAGATGTTAGGCTGATCCTTGCTTTCAGATCTGTTCTTCTAGTGAAGGAGACAGGCCTGAGCACAAATCATGGAAATAACAAGGTGGAACATGAAAAATGACATGAGAGGTATTTAAATTAAGTATTTTGGGAGTGCAGAGGAGGGAGGGTAGATCAGGATCTTGAGAAGTTTAATTTGACTTGGGACTTGAAACAGTAGTGGCTCTGGGATTTCAGAGCAACAATCTGATTGGCAGGAAGATAGGAAATTACTTTTGAAGTTATGTTTCCATATTAAGAACATGAATTTTTCTTAGAATGCTTATTATAAAATGTAAAAAAAAGAACTCATTTTTAAAGATGCTTTTATTCACACTTTCCTTATGAAAATTATTAAAAAATTTCTATGAAGCATTTCTATTTTTAAAAACTTATTTACTGAAATAGTAAATATTAGGAGCTCTAGTGACACAATGGTTGAGCACTCAGCTGCTGCTTGAAACGTCGGCAGTTTGAGCCCACCAGGTGCTCTTCAGGAGAAAAGACCTGGTGATCTTCTCCCATAAAGATTACAGACTGGGAAACCCTACAGGGCAATTCTGCTCTGTCACACAGGTTTGCTATGGATTGGTATTGACTTGAAGCCACACAACAACAATAAATATTAGTTTTAGCTAGATTGATTGAGAGACCAAGAGAAGCTCACCACTTGGTGCTCTCTCTGTCTTTGAAACATGAATATTAATCTGTTGGGGACAGATAAGTAAGGTAAAGGGAACATCAAGATCTGCTTTTCATAGTAATGCCTCACATTTGCCACAATTAAAAAAGCCCAAATGCATAATTGCAATGCAATTTGTATGCTTGTCTAAGGCAATATGTATTTGAAATAGTTAAACAGTTAACAGTACTCCTCCCTTTTAGATAACTCAAAGAAGATTTTTATAAAGACAAATATATACATTTTCCAGTTGCTAGTTTTATAGAAAATCTACACATTTTATAGGTTGGTAAACATGTTTGCTGGTGTTTTTTTTTTTTTTTTTTTTTCTTGCAAGTAGTAGATATTTTTTTTTAGTCTACATATTTAATTGAGGTTAATGACATGTTCAAGGAGTCATGAT
>NW_006921692.1:5102864-5114785 GCF_000298275.1 Orycteropus afer afer | reverse complement strand
ACACACACACACACACACACACACATGTAATATATTAAAAAAAGAAAAACTTTCTGGTTAACAGTCAAATTGCCTTAGGCACTATGCTACCAGAGTTTCTTATGTAACAAGCTATAAGCCATATATATATGGTACAAGCTACAAGCTACAAGCCATATATATATATGACTCAAAATGGGAAGAAACAGCTGCAAACATCCATTAACAATTGGAACATGAAATGTATGAAGTATGAATCTAGGAAAATTGGAAGTTTCAAAAATGAAATGGAATACATAAAGATTGATATCCTAGTCATTAGGGAGCTGAAATGGACTGCTTTGGGTCATTTTGAACCAGACAACAATAAATGTACTATGCTAGGAATGACAAACTGAAGAAGAATGGTAAGGCATTCATTCATTGTCTCAAAATATGTTTCAAGGTCTACTCTGAAATACAATGCTGACAGTGATAGGATAATATCCATATGACTACAAAGAAGACCAGTTAATACTATTATTCAAATTTATGCACCAACCACCAAAGCCAAAGAAGAAGAAATGGAAGATTCTTACCAACTTCTGCAGTCTGAAATTTACCAAAAATGCAATCAAGATGTGTTGATTATTACTAGTGATTGCAATGCAAAAGATAGAAACAAAGAAGAATCACCAGTAGTTGGAAAATACGGCCTTGGTGATAGAAATGACACCAGAGATCGCATGATAGAATTTTGCAAGACCAATGATTTATTCATTGTCTTTTTTTCAAAAACAGAAATGGAGGCTATACACATGGACTTCACCAGATGGAATACACAGGAATCAGATTGACTACATCCGTGGAAAGAGAGAATGGGGATGCTCAATATTTTCAGCCAAAACAAGAGCAGGAGCTTACTATGGAACAGACCAGCAACTGATCATATGCAAATTCAATTTGAAGGTGAAGGCAATTAAAACAAGTCCACAATAGCCAAAATATGACCTTGATGATACACTACCTGAATTTAGAGACCATTTGAAGAATATATTTGAGACATTATACACCAATAATGGAAAACCAGACGAATTGTGGGATGACATCAAGACCATCATACATGAAGAAAGCAAAGGTCATTAAAAAGACAGGAAAGGAAGAAAAGACAAAAATGGATATCAGAAGAGACTCTGAAACTTGCTCTTGAATGGAAAGTAGCTAAACCAAATGGAAGAAATGTCAAGAAAAAGAGCTGAACAAAAGATTCCAAAGAGCAGCTTGAAAAGACAAAGTCAATTATTATACTGAAATATGCAAGAACCTGGAGTTAGAAAAACAAAAGGGAAGAACATGCTTGGTGTTTCTCAAGTTGAAAGAACTGAGGGAAAAAAAAAATTCTATGAGCAAAATATTGAAAGTTGTGGGAAACATCAAAAGAAGATGGAAGGAATACACAATCACTGCACCAAAATAATTGGTTGATGTTCATCTACTTAAAAAAAAAAACCCAAACCAAACTCTGCCACAGAGTCAAATGAGACTCATAGTGACCCCTGTTGGGTTCAGGAGGTGGCATATGATTAAGAAGTAATGGTATTGAAGGAAGAAGTCAAAGCAGCACTGAAGGAATTGGTGAAAACAAGGCTCCTGGAATTGACAGAATATCCACTGAGATACTTCAAATAATGGATGCTCTGTTGGAGGCACTTACTCTTTTAAACCAAGAAATTTGGAGGACAGTTACCTGTACAACAGAGGCAGATATGTATATTTCTATCCAAAGAAAGGTGATCCAACAGAATGTGAAAATTGTCAAATAATATCATTAATATCACATGCAAGTAAAATATTTCTGAAGACAATTCAAAAATTGTTGCAGCAATATATTGACAGGGAACTTCCAGAACTGAAAGCTAGGTTCAGAAGAGGATGTGGAATGAGGAATATCGTTGCTGATGTCAGATGGATCTGGGATGAAAGCAGACAACACCAGAATGATATTTACTTGTGTTTTATTGATTATACAAAAACATTCAGCTGTGTGGATCATAAAAATTATGGATAACATTGAGAAAAATAGGAATTCCAGAATGCTTAATTGTGCTCATGAGGAACTTGTACATAGACAAGGAGGCTGCCATTTGACCAGAACAGGCAGATATTGCATGGTTTAAAATCAGGAAGGGAGTGCATGAAGATTGTATCTTTTTACCATATTTGTTCAAACTGTATGTTGAGCAGATAATCACAAACTGGACTATATGAAGAATGCAGCATCAGGATTGGAGGAAGACTCAACAACCTGCTATATGCAGATGACACAACATCGCTTGCTGAAAGTGAAGATGACTTGAAGGACTTACTGATGAAGATTAAAGACTATGGTCCTCAATATAGATTACACTTCAACATGAAGAAAACGAACTGCACCAAGAAGCGGCATTATGATAAATGGAGAAAACATTGAAATTGTCAATAATTTCACATTACTCATGTCCACAAAAAATACACATGGAATCATCAGTCAAGAAATTAGATGACATATTGCACTTGGCAAATCTGTTACAACAACAACAACAAAAAAAAAAAACCTTTTAAAAACGCTGAGGAGCAAAGATGTATTTTTGAACAATAAGATGCACCTGACCCAAGCTATGGGTGTTTTCAGTGGCTTCTTATGTATGTGAAAGCTGGACAATGAATAAGGAAAACCAAAGAAGAATTGATGTTTTCATTGTGGTATTGACAAATACTGAAATTACCATGGACTGCCAGAAGAACTAACATATCTGTCTTGGAAGAAGTGCAGACAGTGTACTCCTTGGAAAGGAAAATGATCAGACTTAATCTCACCTAGTTTGATCATATTATCAGAAGAGACCATTCCCTGGAGAAGGATATCATGCTTGGTAAACTGGAGGGTCAGGTAGAAAAGAGAAGGTAAAAATCCTCAACGAGATGGATTGACACAGTGGCTACAATGATGGGCTAAGGTATAGCAAGGATTGTGAGGTTGGCACAGGACCAGGCAGTGTTTTATTCTGTTGTACATAGGAATCAGAGGTGACTCAATGGCACCTAAATGACAACCACATGCATGTATATGTATGCATGTATGTGTGTATATATATATATATATATATATATATATATACACACACACAGATGAAATATAAAAAAAATTCCCTATTCTCCAGTTTACAAATCAGTTCCTGCACTTTGACAAAATCACCTGCTTCTACTTTTAAGGACAGTTGAATTTCAATCTGCTGCTAGGCACATTGCTGCCATATTTGTTCCTTGTTCTTCCCTTATTGACTGAGCAGCAGCAGGGATCCAGTTAAGGGGAGGGACACAGTCCTCACTTTAAGAAGCAGGAAATTGAGGGGAAGAAAAACCAGACAACGACTGACCGAGCAGTGGCAGGATGCAGATAAGCAGAGGGCAGAGAGGTTTCGACCAGCTAAGTAAGACAATCTTATCTCTCAGTTTGTGGTGCCACACATGTTGCTTAGAGGCCGAAGGCTGTGCCACTGGTGTTTCAAGCACCAGCAGTGTTGCACATGGTGCACAGGTTTGAATGCAGCTTACAGACTGAGAGAGACTAGGAAGAAGTAAGAGGCCATCCACTTCTCAAAGAATTGGCCAGGGAAAACATTATGAATAGCAGAGAAGAACTATCTGATACACAGCTGTGCAACTTTATGAATAGCCCAGAAACACTGACTGATACAGTGAAGGAAGATGAGCCCTTTAGGTCAGGTCAGAAGGATCTCAAAATATGACTGAGAAAGAGTTGCATCAACAGAGTAGAACCAGCCTTACTGATATGAATAAAGTAAAGCTTTCGAGACCTCCATTTGCTGATGTGGCATGACTCAAATTGAGGAGAAATGGCTGAAAACATCCATTAAAAATAGAAAAATTGAATGTATGAAGTATGGATCAAAGAAATTGGAAGCTGTTAAAAAATGAAATGGAACACATAAAGATTGATATTCTAGGCATTAGTGAGCTGAAATGGACAGGTTTTGGGCATTTTTAATCAGACAACCATATGATCTACTATGCCAGGAATGACAATTTGAAGAGGAATGGCATGGCATTTGTCATCACAAATGATGATTCAAGCTCTGTCCTGAAGTACAATGCTGTCAGTGATAGGATAATATCCATACACTACAAGGAAGACCAGTTAATACTACTATTATTCAAATTTATGTACCAACCACCAAAGCCAAAGATGAGGAAATTGAAGATTTTTATCAACTTCTTCAGTATTGACCAAAAGTGCAATCAAGATGTATTGATTATCACTGGTGACTGGAATGCAAAAGTTGGAAACAAAGAAGAATCACCAGTACTTGGAAAAATTGGCCTTGGTGACGGAAATAATGCTGGAGATTGCATGATAGAATTTTGCTAGACCAACAATTTATTCATTGTAAATAACTTTATTCAACAACATAAATGGTGAATATACATGTGGAGTTCACCAGATGGCATACACAGGAATCAGATTGACTGCATCTGTGGCAAGAGGTGATGGAAAAGCTCAATATCTTCAGCCAAAACAAAGCCAGGAGCTGATTGTGGAACAGACCATCAACTGCTCATATGCAAGTTCAACTTGATGTTGAAAATAATTAAAACAAGTCCATGAGAGCCAAAATACGACCTTGAATATATCCCTTCTGAATTTAGAGGCCATCTAAGGAATAGATTTGATGCATTGAACACCAATAACTGAAAACCAGAATTGTGAGATGACATCAAGAACATCATACATGAAGAAAGCCAGAGGTCATTAAAAAGATGAGAAAAGAAGAGAAGACCAAAATGGATGTCAGAAGAGACTCTGGAACTTGCCCTTGAGCAGAGAGTAGCTAAAGCAAATGGAAGAAATGCCAAGATAAAAGAACTGAATAGAAGATTTCAAAAAGCGGCTTGAGCAGACAAAGCAGTTTACTATAATGAAATGTGCAAAGCCCTGGAATTAGAAAACCAAAAGGGGAGAACACACTCAGTATTTCTTAAGCTGAAAGAACCGAGGCAAAAATTTAAGCCTTGAGTTTCAATATTGAAAGATTCTATGGGCAAAATATTGAATGATGCAGGAAGAATCAAAAGAAGATATAAGGAATACACACAGTCACTGTACCAAAAAGAACTGATTGATCTTCATCCATTTCAGTAGGTGGCATATGATTGAGAACCAATAGTATTGAAGGAAGAAGTTAAAGCTGCACTGAAGAACTTGGTGAAGAACAAGTCTCCACAAATTGACGGAATACCCACTGAGATGTTTCAACAAATGGATGCACCACTGGATGCGTAACTCATTTTGTTATGCCAAGAGATTTGAATGATAGCTACCTGGTTAATTGACTGGAAGAGATCCATATTTGTACCCATTCCAAAGAAAGGTGATCCCACATAATATGGAAATTATCAAACAATATTATTAATATCAAATGCAAGTAAAATCTTACTGAAGATAATTAAAAAATGTTTGCAGCAGTATATTGTCAGAGAACTTCCAGAGGTGTAAACTAGATTCAGAAGAGGACATGGAACAAGGGATGTCATTGCTGATGTCAGATGAATCTTGGCTGAAAGCAAAGAATACCAGAAAGAGGCTTACTTTTGTTTTATTGACTATGCAAAAGCATTTGATTGTGTGGATCATAACAAATTGTGGATAACATTGAGAAACATGGGAATTCCAGAACACTTAATTGTACTCATGAGGAACCTGTACCTAGACCAGGAGGCTGTCATTCAAACAGAACAAGGGGACACAGCATGGTTTAAAATCAAGAAGGGAGTGCATCAGAATTGTATCCTTTCACCATACTTATTCAATCTATATGCTGAGCAAATGGTCCAAGAAACTGGACTAAAGAAAAAGAATGTGGCATCAAGATTGGAGGAAGCATCATTAACAATGTGTGGTACACTGATGACAGATCTTTGCTTGCTGAAAGTGAGGATGACTTGAGGCACTTACTGATGAAGATAGAAGAGTACAGTCTGCAGTATGGATTACATCTCAATATAAAGAAAACAAAAATCCTCACAACTGGACCTATAAGCAGCATCACAATAAACGGAGAAAAGATTGATGTTCAAAGACTTCTCATTGCTTAGTTCTACAATTGATGCCAATGGAAGCAGTAGTCAGGACATCAGACAATGTATAACAATGGGCACATTGGCTGCAAAGTGATGAAGAGCAAAGATGTCTCCTTGAACTAAAGTGTTCCTGACACAAACTATGGTATTTTCAATCACCTCATATGCATGTGAGAGCTGGACAGTGAATAAGGAAGACTGAAGAAGAGTTGATGCTTTGTGTTGTGGTGCTGGTGAAAGATGGTGAAAGTAGCATGGACTGCAAAAATAACTAACAAATCTGTCCTGGAGGAAGTGCAGCTTGAATGCTCCTTGGAAGCAAGAATGGCCAGACTTTGTCTCACCTACTTTGGTCATGTTATCAGAAGGGACCTGTGGTAGTTAAGTTTGTGTGTCAACCTGGCTAGGCCTGGTTGAGTGGCAGGGAAGCTGGTGGTAGTTATTCCCCATGATGAGACTGGCAATCAACTCCATGGTGGGATCTACCACTAGCAACTGAGTAGTTCCCTTTGGGGTGTGGTCTGCTTCCGGTATATAAGGAGAAACCTTAGGAATAGTCTCTAGTTTATGGAACACTTGGACCATACATGTAGCTGTGTCATTTTTCAGCAGCCTGCCATGCTCTGCAGACCTTGGTACTTACAATGGACTTAAATAATGGCCTGCTGTGTGGTTTGGTAACATCGGGACTGTGCCTTTTTACTTGTCAACCTTGGGTTTGTCAGCCTCAGAAGCCAGCAGCTGTCTGAGTGAACAAAAGCCTATAACTTCAGTAGGCTAGGATCTGGAGCCAGAGTAGAAGCCCAAGGCTGAGCGGCTTTCACCCAGCCCCTAGAACCTAGCAATTTAAACTGGAGGTAAAGCCTCCAAATTGTAAGAGAAAAAACTCCTGTTTGTTAAGGCCATTCCATTTGTGGTATGTTCTTGTCAGAGCGGCACTAGGTAACCAGATTAGGACCATTCCCTGGAGAAGAATGTCATGCTTGGTAAGGTGGAGGGTCGACAAAAGAGGGGAAGACCCTCAATGAGATGGATTGACACAGTGGCTATGGCGATGGGCTCAAGTATAGCAAAGAGCGGGAGCAGATGGTGTTTCATTCTGCTGTGCATACGGTTGCTATGAGTTGGAGACAACTCGATGGCACCTTACAACAACAACAATCTTCCCTTATAAAAATTTGCCTTACCAAGCTGCCTGCAAGTAGTCTTGGAGGCACTCAGACCCTACAGATCTTTTCCTTTTGCACCAAAATAAGCAAACTTTTTCTCCCCAACTTACCAAAAAAAAAAAAAAAACCAAAAACAAACTCACTGGTATGGAGTCGAATCCAACTCATAGTGACCCTTTCTTGGGTTTCTGAGGCAGTATCCTAGGGATGTAATTTGCTCAGTCTTCCTTCCTAGGAGTGGCTGGTGGGTTTAAACTGGAGCTAAAGCCTCCAAATTGTAAGAGAATAAACTCCTGTTTGTTAAGGCCATTCCATAAGGTTCAAACCACCAGCCATCTGGTTAGCAGTCAAATGCCTTAGGCACTACTCCACCAGAGCTCCCCACTTGGTCTCCCATTTATTGGCTTAATGGAGTCATGCACAGTAGGAGCCAGAGTTCTATGTGACATTTCTGGTGAGCCAACCAAGAGTCACTGTTCAGCATTGGAGATGAATCTGATGGAGGATCAAACTGAAAGTTCAGCTCATACCAGGAGATTTCTCCAGGGAAAAACTGTTTTGGCTCTTGCGGCTAGCCTATCTCAGACCCAACAGTAGTCCATTGGGGAGATGAAATGTTGTCTGCAGTTACCCAGGAGAAGGACTACATTCTGTTCCTTGGTGAATAGCAACTCTAAATGACATTAAACACAGGTTATTGTAATGGTATAATTCTGCTTTGTATTCTGTTTTGTTTGTAATGTTGATGGTTGCATTAAGGTAACATGGAGATTATTCCTACAGACCACTGATACGTGGTATTGTGTCAATGGAAATAGACTGCCCAATCTTCCTTCCAAAGAGTAGCTGGTGAGTTTGAACTGCCAGCCTTCTGATTAGCAGTCAAATGCCTTAGACACTATGCCACCAGAGCTATCAGGTCTTTAAGGCAGTTGCTTTTCACCTATTTTGTTGGTATCTTGGATAATTCTGAAAATACTCCTGAATGTACACCTTTAGGTTGAATTTTAAAGAATTTCCCCAAGTTTGTTTCTGTCTCCATAAAAAACAAAACAAAACAAAACAAAACAAAAAACTGGTCTGTGTTATAGTGAACAGCTGCCACAATACAGACTACAGCATGGGGAAAGGTGGCCAGTTAATGGAAGTTTAAATTATAATTCTATCCTACAGCTAAATTTGTTCTGTACTAGGATGGAAAAATGGGATGAGAAGTTTTATATTGAGACTTTTATCTAAGGCATTTGACTGCTAACCAGAAGACTGGTGGTTCAAACCCACCAGCCACTCCTCAGAAAAAAGACTGAGCAATCTACTTCCATAGAGGTACTGCCTTGGAAACCCAAGGAGGAGTCACTATGAATCGAAATTGACTGGACAGCAGTGAGGTTTTTTGTTTTGTTTTGTTTTGTTATGATATTATGTAAGGATTGGAAAACTCAAGAAGAATGCAAAAGTAGAAGCCCAAGGCTTCAAAATCACTAAAATCACCAGACATTCATAAGAAGTTACAAGGAGTTTGGTAAGATGGCAGAATAAGTAGACAAACTACACAGACCTTCTTCAAAAAGGAGAAGGTGAACCAATTAACACAGATACAGAAGATAATCCTGGAGCCCTGAGCTTTGACAGGAAGGATACAGAAATGGACTAAGCTTCAACTAATAGAAGAACCTGCATGAAAACAACAAAAAAAAAGGAGACATACGGACCTGCGATCTGTTAGAGATCCTCATGGCATGGACAGCTTGGATATTGCCAAGTCATGTTAGGACCTAAGAGTTAACCTAAAAATTGGCCCTGATAGCCAGGAGCTGCATGGAGGACTGCACTAGTGGCTGATGAATCAAAGGGGAAGCAGTGAAGAAGGAGATGGACTGAGCTGTGGACTTTTGGTTGTCTGGAGGTTGCAGCCATTTTGAATGTTTACAAGCAGTTTGACCATTTTGGATATTTAAAGCAACAGTGTTCTCTCAGATTCCAGGGACCTAAGAATAGGCTCCACTTGCCAGGGACCACAAGGACATTCTGGAAATGAACTACTGGAAAGGTGCAATATTCCCCTTGTTACTCTTATACCCCACACCCTCTTGGTAAATGGAGGTGCAGCCATACCTCACTCCAACCCACCTTCTGGGTTGTCAGGAATTCCTTCCCAGTCTGTGTGCTCTGACAGAGCCTAGGTGCCCTGCCCAGATTTTGTTTTTCCTTTTTTAAAAGTTTGTTTGTTTTTGTCTGGTTTAAAATTATTATTATTGTTATCATCCTTTTTATTATTATTCTTTATTTTTCCCTTCCCAGGTTCTAGTTTTCAGCTTTTTCTCTTCCTTGTTCCTAGTTCCCATTTTTTCTTTCTTCTGGTTCTCCCCATTTTTTGTTTTTCTTTTTGCATTTTTCCCATTTTTTCTTCATTATTCTCCCACTCTGTCTCTTTTATCTTATTGCACTAACCTCTGATTTCTCAGCAGAAACCATGCCCATGAGAAGGCAATGGGATGGTATATGTAAACCCTGAAAGAGAAAAATTTCCATCCAAGAATTAAATACCAAGTAAAATTGTCCCTTAAAATACGATAATGAAATTAGGAGATTTCCAGATAAGCAAAAATTAAGGGAATTTGTTTAAACCAGACCAGCCTTACAAGAAGTGCTAAAAGGAGTCCTTTGAACAGAAAACTAATAATGGCAAACAATAACTGACTATTAATACACAAGATGGCATAACCCAGAAACCAACACAGCTATGAAAGTATCCAAGGGAAAATAAGCTTACAAGATTATAAGCAGGGAGATGGAACTTTAGGTAAGATGGAGGAATAGGCAGACACGTGACACAGACCCTCTTCAACAAACAAAAGAAAAACCAATTGACAGAGATATAGAAGATAACCTGGAGGGCTAACCTTTGAAAGGAACAATACAGAAGTGGATTAGGAACCAACTAGTCGAAAAACTTGAACAAAAACAGTGAGTACAGAGATGGTCGGAACTGTGGACTGTCAGCTACTCTGATGGGACCAACAGCCTGAATATTTCCAAGTGCTGTTGGGACCTGAGAATAGACCTAAAGATCAGCCCTGGCCACCAAGGGCTGCAGCAACGCTGCATTGGTGGCCTATGACTAGGAAGGGAAACATCAAGGAAAGAGACAACATGAGCTGTTGACTTTCCACTGTCTGTAGGGCACAGCCATTTTGAATGTTTACAAATGGTGGACATTTTGGATAATTAAAGTGACTGAGGGTACAGCTATTTTGAATGTTTATAAACTGTGGCCATTTTGGAAATTTAAAGTGACTAAGGGCACAGACATTTGGAATCTTTACAAGTGGCAACCATTTTGAATTTTAAAGTGATAGCATTCTCATTCAGATTCCAGGGATTTAAGAATAGACTCCTTTTACCAAGGTTGGCAGGGACATAGGAGAGGCTGGCAACAGGAAAGGAGACAGGTGGTGAGTGTGTAAGTGCTGTCAACTAGTGAATAGAGGAGAACATCACAATATCCTGTTTGCAGAGATAATATACAAACAAAAAAAGAAAATGAAAATCATGGGGAAGTCACTGAAGCATACAATCACCAATTAAATATAAACACAAAAATGTCACAATGCCTTGGAGACAACAGAGCATGACAGTCCACACAAAGAAGCAAGATAAAGCAGGAGAAACAAGGGACCAGGATGCAGAGCCAAAACACATCCTTGAGGAAGAAGATACAGCATTGGAACTCCCTGATAAGGAATTCAAAAGAATTATATTTAGGTATCTTCAACAAATTGAGAGGCAGATCAAGGAAAACACTGACAAAACTGAGGAGAACACAGAGAAAATCCTAGAACAAATTTGAAAGTGAATACAAGAACAAAATGACAAAATAAATGAAAAATTATGAATGGTACAAAACCCACACACAGAAATCCAGAAGATTAATACTAAATTTTCAGAAATAGATAAGTCACTGAATGGGCAAAGGAGCAGAGTTGAATCAATGGAAGATAGAATTAGGGAGATTGAACACAAATACCTGAATACTTCTTTGGAAAAGGATCAATAATAATAATAAAACACTAAAACAAAATGAAGGAAGTCTAAGGTTCATGTGGGATACCATCAAAAGGAATAACCTATGTGTAATAGGAATTCCAGAACAGGAAGAGACAAGTAAAACCACAAAGAAAATTGTCAAAGATTTGTTGGAAGAGAATTTTCCTGGTATGATTAAAGATGAGAATATATCTATTCAAGAAGTCCAACCAACCCCAAACAGGATAGACCCCAAAAGAAAATTACCAAGACATATCATCATCAAACTCACCAAAATCAAAGACAAAGAGAGAATCATGAGAGCAGCATAGGAAAAATGAAAAGTTAACTACAAGTGGCAACCAATAAGACTAAGCTCAGATTTCTTGGCAGAAACCATGCAAGTGAGAAGACAATGGGATGGTATGTATAAAACCCTGAAAGAGAAAAATTTCCAACCAAGAATTATGTACCCAGCAAAATTGTCCCTCAAATATGATGATGAAATAAGGACGTTTGCAGATAAGCAGAAATTAAGGGAATTTGTTAAAAGCAGACCAACCTTACAAGAGATACTAAAAGGAGCCCTTTGGACAGAGAAGCAACAATAGCCAACAACTGACCATTAAC
>NW_006921692.1:5093336-5094549 GCF_000298275.1 Orycteropus afer afer | reverse complement strand
GGGGCAGGAGAGTATGGAGGGATAGACACTGGGAAGTGGTAACTATGGGGAGGAAGTGGGAGGGGAGCTGTTGCATTGTGGTAAACTGGGGTCAATGACATGAGACAAAGTATATGTGAATTGCTGTATGGAAAGTGAATTTGCTCTGTAAATCTTCACCCAAATCACAATAAATAAAAGGAAAAAAAAAAAAAATGACAACCTTCACATCAAAATAAAAAAGAGGACCAGCACAAATATTTAGCAAATACTAAAACAATAATAATGAAGGAAGTGATGAGACAATAAACAAAACGAGCTCAGCATAGAAAATTATACAGAACAAAGAAGTTGACATTATGAAAAACCACATGATAAAAATGACAGCAATAAATTTATATTTGCCAATAATTATATATGTGGCAAGGGACATATCTCTAATATTTATATAGAAAACTCCATTGTCTCAACACCAAAGGAAATAACAATCTGATTGAAAAATGGGCAGAAGATATGAATAGACACTTCACCAAGGAGGATATTCTGGTTGTCAGCTAATACATGAAGAGATGCTCACAATCATTGGCCATCAGAGAGATGCAAATCAAAACAACGAGATACCCCAGCACTGATGGCAAGGTTCAATGAGACAGAAAATAACAAAGGCTGGTGGGGATGTAGAGAGATTGGGACTCTCATACACAGCTGTGGGACTGTGAAGTGTTACAAACACTGTGGAAAACAATATGGCAGTTCCTTAGAAAGCTGGAATTGGAGATACCATTTGACTCAGTAATCCCATTGTTGTTGTTGTTGTTATGTGCTGTTGAGTCAGAACAGACTCTTAGTGACTCCTCCTTGGGTTTCTGAGGCAATATCACTATGGAAGTAGATTGACCCATCTTCCTTCTGAGAGTAATCCCATCACTCCCCCTCTTTTGTCGACCCTCCACCCTACCAAACATGACATCCTTCTCCAAGGAATGGTCCCTTCTGACAACATGACCAATATAGGTGAGACGAAGTCTGGCCATTCTCGCTTCCAAGGAGCATTTTGGGTGCACTTCCTCCAGGACAGATCTGTTAGTTCTTTTAGAAGTCCCTGATACTTTCAGAATTCTTCACCAGTGCCACAGCTCAAAAGCATCAACTCTTCTTTGGTCTTTCTTATTCATTGTCCAGCTCTCACATGCATACGAGGCAATTGGAAATATCATGGCTTGTGTCAGGCGCA
>NW_006921692.1:5088058-5092831 GCF_000298275.1 Orycteropus afer afer | reverse complement strand
GGGAATTCCCATTCTTCTCAATGTTATCCACAATTTGTCATGATCCACACAATCAAATGCCTTTGCATAGTTGATAAAACACAAGTAAACATCTTTCTGGTATTCTTTGCCTTGAGCCAAGATCCATCTGAGAAAAGCTATGCTATCCCTTGTCCCATGTCCTGTTCTGAATTCAGCTTGCATCTCTGGAAGTTCTGTCAATATACTTCTGCAACCATTTTTGAATTATCTTCAGTAAGATCTTATTTGCGTGCGATATTAATGATATTGTTTGATAATTTCCACATTCTGTCAGTTGGCCAGTAGCTGTCTTCCAAATCTCTTGGCATAACCAAGTGAGTGCCTCCAAAGGGTCATCCACTTGTTGAAATATCTCAATGGGTATTCTGTCAATTCCCAGAGACTTGTTCTTTGCCAATTCTTTCATTGCAGCTTTGACTTCCACCTTCAGTACCATTGGTTCTAGATCATATGCCACTTCCTGAAATGGATGAAGATCGACCAGTTCTTTTTTGGTACAGTGATTCTGTACCAAAAATCACAGGGTAACCACAAACAAAACAAAACAAAACAAAACAACAACAACAACAAACAACCTTCACATTCAAATTAAAAAGAGAGCAAGCACAAATAGTTAGCAAATACTAAAACAACAGCAACAAAGGAAATGATAACATGTTTCATAAACATAATGAGTTCAGCACAGAAATTATATGGAACAAAGAAACCACAAAAAAACACATAACAAAATGACAGCAATCAATTCATACTTGTCAATATTTACTTTGAATATCAAAGGATGAAATGCACCACTCAAGAGATGGAGCATTGCAGACTGGATAGGAAAACCTAATGCACCCATATGCTATCTACAAGAGAAACAACTTAGAGACAAAGACAAAAAATAGACTAAAATTCAAAGGTTGAAAAAAGATATATCAAGCAAATGACAACCCAAAAAACAACATGAGTGGCAATATTAATTTCTGATAAAATTAACTTGAAGACAAAAACCACCATAAGAGACAAGAAAGGATATTATATAATAATTAAAATATCAATTGAACAAGAAGATGTAACCATAATAAATATCTATGGAGCCAATGAAAAAGCCCAAAATACATAAATCAGACTTTAACAGAATTGAAAAGAAAAATCGATGACTCCACAGGAGACTTTAATACACCACGTTCAATGAAAGATAGAACAACTGGAAAGAAACTTAACAAAGATTCAAAAGAACTAAACAATACAATATACCAACTTGATCTTACAGACATCTACAGAGCACTTCACTCAACAACAGCACAATACACAGTCTTTTCCAGTGCAAATGGAACATTCTCCATGATAGACCATATATTAGGCCACACAGCAAGACTCAATAAATTTAAAAACATTGAGATACTGCAAAGCATCATCTCATATCACAATACTTTAAAATTAGAAATCAACACTAGGAAGACCAATGGAAAAAGAGCAAACACATGGAAACTGAACAACACTCTCCTTAAGTATGACTGGAAAATAATAGGAAAAAAATGAGATTCAAAAATTCCTTGAATCAAACAAGAATGAAAACACAACATACCCAAATCTTTGGCACATAGCAAAAGCAGCAATCTGAGGCCAATTTATAGCAATAAGTGCACACATCAAAAAGAAGAAAGAGCAAAAATTAACTCTTTAAGCTAACATCTCAACAATTAGAAAAAGATCAATCAGCAAGAAAAGCCTACAGTCACCATAATAAAGGAAATAATAAAGATTCAAGCACAAATCAATGAAACAGAAGATAGAAAGACAATAGAAAAAATCAACAAGACTAGGAATCGGTTTTTTGAAAAGATTAATAAAATTGACAAACCACTGGCAAATTTAACAAGGGAAAAGAGGGAGAGAATACAAATAACATGAATAAGAAACAAAACAGGAGACATCACAACAGAACCAATGGAAATAAAAAGGATAATATCAGAATACTACGAAGAATTTTACTCCAACAAATTTGACAATCTGGAAGATATGGACAGATTTCTAAAAACACACTACTTGCCTAAACTAACACAGAATGAGGTGGAAAAGTTGAATAAATCCATAACAAAGGAGAAATTGAACAGATCATAAAAAAATTACCAACAAAAATGTTCTGGCCCAGGCAGTTTCATGGGAGAATCCTACCAAACATTCAGAGAAGAACATAACCTAGATAACAAAACCAGGCAAAGATATCACTCAAAAAGAAAACTACAGACAAATAGCCCTCATGAATATAGATGCAAAAATCTTAAACAAATTCCTAGCCAATAGACTCCAACAACATATTGAAAAAATAATTCATTATGACCAAGTGGGGTTCATATTAGTTATGCATGGATGGTTCAATATTAGAAAAACAATCGAAGTCATCCATCACATAAATAAAACAAAGGAAAAGAATTACATCATCATATCAATTGATGCAGAAAAAGCATTTGATAAAATCCAACACCCATTCCTGATCAAAACTCTCAGCAAAATAGGAATAGAAGGGACATTCTTCAACATAATGAAGGGCATATGTGCAAAACCAACAGCCAAGATTATTGTCAATGGAGAGAGATCATAATCATTCCCCTTGCAAACAGGAACCAGACAGGGATGCCTTCTATCATCACTTCAATTCAACATTGTATTCAAAGTCCTAGTCAGGACAATAAGGCAAGAAAAGGAAATCAAAGGCATCCAAATTGATAAGGAAGATAAAACAATCCCTATTTGCTGATGATATGTTCCTATACCTAGAAAACCAAAGAGATTCAGTAAAAAATCTACTGGAACTAATTAGAGATTAGTTGACAGTGTCAGGATAAAAATCAACATATAAAAATCAGTTGTATTCCTCTACACCAGTAAAGAGATTTCTGAAAAAGAAATAAGGAAATCAGTATCATTTACAATGTTGTTGTTGTTAAGTGCAGTCGAGTCAGAGCAACTCATAGCGACCCCTCCTTGGGTTTCTGAGGCGGTATCACTATGGAAGTAGATTGCCCAACCTTCCTTCCAAAAATACTTGGGAATAAATCTTACCAGGGACACAAAAGACCTGTACAGAGGAACCTACAAAAGACTTCTTCCAGACACCATAAGGGATCTTCATAAATGGGAGAACATACAATGCTCATGGATAGGATGATTGAATGTTGTGAAAATGTCAGTTCTATCCAAAGCAATCTATACATTCAATGCAATTCCAATCCACATCCCATCAACATTCTTTAGGGATATGGAAAAGCCAATCACTAACTTTATATGGAAAGGAAAGAGACCTCAAAAAAGCAAAGCACTGTTGAAGAAGAACAAAGTAGGAGGTCACACCCTCCCAGATCTTAAAACCTGTTATACAGCCATAGTAGTCAAAACTTCTGGTATTGGTACAATGCCAGATACATAGACTAATGGAATAGAATTGAGAACCCAGAAATAAATCCATTGACCTATAGTCAGTTGATCTTTGACAAAGGGCCAAAATCCATTAAATGGGGAAGAGATTGTTTGTTTAACAAATGGTGCTGGCAAAACTGGATATCCATTTGCAGAAAAATGAAATAAGATCTGTACCTTACACTATATACAAAAACTAACTCCAGATGGACCAAAAACTTGAATATGAACCAAAAACTTTAAAGTTCCTCAAGGAAAAACTAGGGACAAATTTAGGGGCCCTAATATATGGCACAGGAGCTCTGGTAGCATAGTGCCTAAGGCACTTGACTGCAAACCAGAAGGCTGGCGGTTCAAACCAACCAGCCACTCCTCTGAAGGAAGATTGGGCAATCTATTTCTGTAGTGATACTGCCTTGGAAACCCAAGGAGGGGTCACTATGGGTTGGGTCCGACTTGATGGCAAACAACAACAACAACAACATTATATGGCATAAATAGACTATCTAGCGTAATGCAAAATGGACAAACAACAGAAGAGTAACTAGATGAATGGGACCACCTAAAAATTAAATTGTTTTGTGCTTCCAAAGACTTCTCCAAAAGAATCAAAAAAGGACCTACAGATTGGGAAAACACATTCGGCAATGACATATCTGACAAGGGTCTTATCTCTAGAATTTATTAAAAAACCCCTGCAACACCTCAACAACAAAAAGACAAATAATCCGATTGAAAAATGGGCAGAAGACATGAATAGACACTTCACCAAAGAAGATATTCATGTGGCCAACAAACATATGAAGAAATGTTCATGATCATTAGCCATTGTTGTTGTTGTTATGTGCTGTTGAGTTGGACCTGACTCATAGTGACCCCTCCTGGGGTTTCTGAGTTGGTATCACTACAAAAGTAGAACATTCCTTCTCAGGAGTGGCTGGTGGGTTAGAGAGATGCAAATCAAAACAACAGTGAGATACCATCTTGCCCTAGCACTAGTAGCAAAGTTAAACAAGACGGAAAATTACAAATGCTGGCAAGGGTGTGGAGAGATTGGAACTCTTGTACACTGCTTGTGGGACAGTCAAATGATATAAGCACTGTGGAAAGTAGTATGATGAGTCCTTAAAAAGTTGGAATTAGAAATACCATTTGACCCAGCAATTCCATTACTAGGAATATATCCTAAGGAAGTGAAAGTCAAGACAAGAACAGATATATGCATACCCATGTTCATCACATGTGAATGTTCATCAGCCACAGGGACCCAGGTGGGGGTGATACGAGAGGTCTCCAACAGCAAGACAAACTTGTCTGTCGGTTTGTCCTACTGTGGTGACATGCAGACGT
>NW_006921692.1:5064098-5066053 GCF_000298275.1 Orycteropus afer afer | reverse complement strand
ATAATAAAGGGCATTTATGCAAAACCAACAGCCAACATTATTCTCAATGGAGAGAGACTGAAACCATTCCTCTTGAGAACAGGGACCAGACAAGGATGCCCGCTATCAGCACTTCTATTCAACATTGTACTGGAAGTCCTAGCCAGGACGTACGGCAAGGAAGGGAGATCAAAGGCATCCAAATTGGTAAGCAAGAAATCAAACTATGCATATTTGCAGATGATATGATCCTATACCTAGAAAACCCAAGAAACTCAGTCAAAAATCTACTGGAACTAATTGAGAGATTTAGCAATGTGGCAGGATATAAGATCAACATCCAAAAATCAGTTGGATTCCTCTACACCAGCAAAGAGATTGCTGAAAACGAAGTAAGGAAATCAATACCATTTACAATAGTTACCAAAAAACCCCAAAATACTTGGGAATAAATCTTACCAGGGACACAAAAGACCTCTACAAAGAAAACTATAAGAAACTACCTCAAGAAACAATAAGAGATCTACATAAATGGAAGAACATACCTTGCTCATGGACAAAAAGATTGAACATTGTGAAAATATCAATTCTACCCAAAGCAATCCATACATTCAATGCAATCCCAATACAGATCTCATCAACATTCTTTAGGGATATGGAAAAACCAATCATTAACTTTATATGGAAAGGAAAGAGACCTTTGAAAAGCAAAGCACTATTGAAGAAGAAAAACAAAGTTGGAAGTCTCATGCTGGATCTCAAAATCTACTATACAGCCACAGTAGTCAAAACTGCCTGGTATTGGTTTAATGACAGATATATAGACCAATGGAATAGAATTGAGAACCCAGAAATAGATCCATTGACCTATAGCCAGCTGATCTTTGACAAAGGCCCAAAATCCATTACATGGGGAAGAGAATGTTTGTTTAATAAATGGTGCTGGCAAAACTGGAGATCCATTTGCAGAAAAATTAAACAAGATCTGTACCTTACATCATACACAAAAATGAACTCAAGATGGATCAAAGACTTAAAGGTGAAACTTAAAATTATATAGTTCCTCAAGGAAAAACTAGAGGCAAATTTAGGGTCCCTAATATATGGCATAAATAGGCTATCAAGCATAACTAAAAATGCAGAAACAGCAGAAGAGAAACCAGAGATTGGGACCTTCTAAAAATCAAATTTTTATGTACTTCCAAAGACTTCTCCAAAAGAGTCCAAAGAGAACCTACAGATTGGGAAAAGGTTTTCGGTAATGACATATCTGAGAAGGGACTTATCTCTAGAATTTATAGAAAATTCCAACACCTCAATAACAAAAAGGCAAACAATCCAATTGAAAAATGGGCAGAAGACATGAACAGACACTTCACCAAGGAGGATATTCAAGCGATCAACAAACATATGAAGAAATGCTCACAATCATTAGCAATTAGGGAGATGCAAATCAAAACAACCATGAGATACCATCTTGCTCTAGCACTAGTAACAAATTTCAACAAGACAGAAAATAACAAATGCTGTCGAGGTTGTGGAGAGTTTGGGGCTCTCATACACTGCTGGTGGGACTGTAAAATGGTACAACCATTGTAGAAAGCAGAATGGTGATTCTTTAAAAAGTTGGAAATAGAAATACCATTTAACTTAGCCATTCCATTACTAGGTATATACCCTAAAGAAGTGAGAGCATGACAAGAACAGATATATGCACACCCATGTTCATTGCAGCACTATTTACAATAGCCAAAAGGTGGAAATAACCTAGGTGGCCACCAACTGAGGAATGGATAACCAAACTATGGTACATACATACAATGGAATACTATGCAACCCTAAAGAATAATGTAGAATCTGCAAAACACTGCATAATGTGGATGAACTTGGAGGACATTATGCTGAGTGAAATAAGTCAATCACAAAAGGACAAATATTGCATTAGTCCATTATTGTAAAAGTTAATGAAAGGTTTA
>NW_006921692.1:5007913-5062948 GCF_000298275.1 Orycteropus afer afer | reverse complement strand
CACACACACACACACACAAAGAATGAAACCTGGAGAGCCAGATGTGTGGTGGTAACCCTGGGCAAAGTCCTGGAAGTCAAAGCTCTGCTGCCTGGAACATCAGCAGAAAAGACTGAATTTATTGCTCTGACACAGGCCTTTTGGCTGGCAAATGACAGGTTACCCAACGTGTATATGAAGTCCTAATACATATATGGGGTCCTTCATGTACATGACATCTTAAGGAGGAAAAGATTACTTAAAAATTGCTGGGAAGGAAAGGAAACATAGTCAACAGATTCTACAACTACTAGAGGCCATCCAACTTCCAAGGATAATAACTGTAATTCACTGCCAAGGACATTAGAATGGAGATGGCAATATTGGCAAGGAAAACTGAAGAATCAACCAGGCAGCCGAGGAAGCTGCTTCAACCCAAGAAGACTCCCAGGTCATTGCACTTCTGATTCCCTTATTAACACTGCCATCTCCTTTGGTAAAACAAAGAAGATAACACATAGCTGAAAAATGGGGTGTCATCCAAAAGAAAGATATCTGAAGGAAGAATCTTTCTGCCAAAGGCTTTCATAACCTCAATACTGAATAAAGCCCACCAATTGGTGCATTTTAGCTGAGATGCCTTAAATGACTGGATAAAAGGACATTTGGTGGGAAAGGGCATCTACAGTGACATTCCAGACTGTTGTTCAGCAATGTATAACTGTCAAAGCAACCCAAACACAGCCTGGACATCTCACTAGGCATCCAATGGAGAGGAACTCAACCTGGAGAAGATGGACAAGTAGCCTATTCTGAGATGCTGAGAGCCCCCAGAGGGTATAAATATTTACTGGTATTTATTGACACTTTTACCAATTAGATTGAAGCCTTCTTATGCCAGAAAGGAAAAACATTTTAAGTCATAAAGAGACTTCTGAAAGACATTATCCCAAAGTTTGGACTCACCCAGTCCATTGGATTTGACAACGGACCACATTTTTTGCCAGGTGGCCTCACTTCTGGACATTTAATGGAATAGTGCCTAAGGCACTTGACTGCTAACCAGAAAGCTGGAGGTTCAAACCCACCAGCCACTCCTCGGAAGGAAGATGGGTCAATCCACTTCCGTAGTGATACTGCCTCGGAAACTCGGAAACTATGAGTCAGATCCGACTTGAAGGCACATAACAACAACAACAACAACACACAGTATGGAGGCCACAGTCTGGTGGGAAAGTCAAGAAGGCTAATCAACTATTCAAAATACGTGTAGCTAAACTCTGTCAAGAAACCAGACTAGAATGGATGAAGGTCATCCCCATGGCTCTGCTTAGGAGTCAGGTAGCCCATGAAACCAAACTTAAAATCAGGCCCTTTGGGCTGATGTTTGGCTAATCAGTCTTATATAATCCTTGATAGTTGTCCTTCTGATGTGAGTCCTGACAATTCCCGTGAAATGGGAAATAATTGTTTAAAAGAATGCTTGAAGCTTCTGCCTCCTATGCTATGCTGCCTTCAAAGGCACACACATTTTCATGAGTGCTAGACCGTAAAATCCCACTACACTACACTCAGCCTAGAGAGTGGGTCCTCGTCAAAACCTGGAAGGTGGAACCTCTGGAAGAAAAATGGACTGGACCATTTGAAGCGCTCCTTATCATCCCCTTGCAGTCAAGGTTAGTGGACATAGTGCCTGGATTTACCACAACAGGGTCTGGCCCACCGGCAGACCAGAACAAACCAGTGAAATCATGAGAACTGGACTTGTTCCCCTTTAGAAGATTTCAAACTTTTGTTTTCTAACCATGTGTATGTAGGAGCCCAAGATGGATAATCAGACCCCAGATATGGCAGTAGGTACTGCTGAGATTTTGAGAGTGACTTTTACACCTGCAACAACTGTTATTGGTGTTTTAGATCTCTGTTTGGAAATTCTTTTGCTCCTTGTTATTGTTGTTGTTGTTATTGTTATTTGCCATCAAGTTGGATCCGACTCATAGCGACCCCTCCATGGGTTTCCAAGGCAGTATCACTACGGAAGTAGATTGCCTCATCTTCCTTCCGAGGTGTTGTTGTTGTTGTTGTTGTTAAGTGCCGTCGAGTCGTTTCCGACTCATAGCGACCCCATGCACAGCAGAACGAAACACTGCCCGATCCCTCGCCAGCCCCACAATCCCTGCTATATTTGATCCCATCATCGCAGCCACCATATCAATCCATCTCGTTGAAGGCCTCCCCCTCTTTCATCGACTCTCCACCCTACCAAGCATGACATCCTTCTCCAGGGAATGGTCCCTTCTGACAACATGACCAAAATAGGTGAGACGAAGTCTGGCCATTCTTGCTTCCAAGGAGCATTCTGGCTGCACTTCTTCCAGGATAGATCTGTTAGTTCTTTTAGCAGTCCATGGTACTTTCAGCATTCTCCGCCAGCACCACAACTCAAAAGCATCAACTCTTCTTCGGTCTTCCTTGTTCATTGTCCAGCTCTCACGTGCATACGAGGCGATTGGAAATATCATGGCTTGTGTCAGGCGCACCTTACTCCTCAATGAGATATCCTTGCTCCTCAGCACTTGAAACAGTTCCTTCGCAGTTGACTTTCCCAATGCTACACGTCGTCTAATATCCTGACTGCTGCTTCCGTTGGCATCAATTGTAGAACCAAGCAACGTGAATTCCTTGACAACCTCAATCTTCTCTCCATTTATTGTGATACTGCTCATTGGTCCAGTTGTGAGGATTTTTGTTTTCTTTATATTGAGACGTAATCCATACTGCAGACTGTATTCTTCAACCTTCATCAGTAGGTGCCTTAAGTCATCCTCACTTTCAGCTAGCAAAGTTGTATCGTCTGCATATCTCAGGTTGTTAATGATTCTTCCTCCAATCCTGATACCACGTTTTTCTTCATATAGTCCAGCTTCTCGGGTTATTTGCTCAGCATATAGAATGAATAAGTGTGGAGACAGAATACAATCCTGACGCACTCCCTTCTTGATTTTAAACCATGTAGTGTCCCCTTGTTCTGTTCGAACGACAGCCTCCTGGTCAAGGTACAGATTCCTCATGAGTACAATCAAGTGCTCGGGGATTCCCATTCTTCTCAATGTTGTCCATAATTTGTCATGATCCACACAATCAAATGCCTTTGCATAGTCAATAAAACACAAGTAAACATCTTTCTGGTATTCCCTGCCTTGAGCCAAGATCCATCTGACAACAGCTATGATATCCCTTGTTCCACGTCCTCTTCTGAATCCGGCTTGAACCTCTGGAAGTTCTCTGTCAATATACTGCTGCAAATGTTTCTGAATGATCTTCAGTAAGATCTTACTTGCATGTGATATTAATGATATTGTTCTATAATTTCTACATTCTGTGGGATCACCTTTCTTTGGAATGGGCACAAATATGGATCTCTTCCAGTCAGTTGGCCAGGTAGCTGTCTTCCAAATCTCTTGGCATAACTGAGTGAGTGCCTCCAATGGGGCATCTGTTTGTTGAAATATCTCAATTGGTATGCCATCAATTCCCGGAGCCTCCGAGGTGTTAGACATATTTAATAATTATCTTGTGCTTTTGCCATATTTCTTAAAAAAGTGCCTAGTCACTGTTGTGTGATCTGTGCCTGTACACACTGCCACCATTTTTGTTCCTTTTTCTTCCCTTATAAAAATTTGCCTCACCAAGCTACCTGTGAGAAGTCTTGAAGGCACTCAGCCCCAATCATTCCTCTCCTTGTGCAATAAAGTAAAGCAATCTTTCTCTCACCAACTCAGTCTGTCATTTATTGCCTTAATGGAGTCACATTGAGAAGGACCCAGAGTTCCCAGCAACAAAACTTGCTAATAAAATGTGGAAAGTAATTCTGTATTTTTCTTGTTTAGCTCACATATAATGACTAAAATTCTGCTCCATAATTCACACCAAATTCTTAATCTACTTTTATCTTTTTAAAATATAGTTACATTATGCTATAAAAAGAGAATTGGGGCAGGATATCTGTTGGTGTTTGAAAGTTTGTTTTTGTGTCCGCTCAGTGAGAACTAGCCTTGTGGTGATGCTGGTCCTGAAGAAATCACATGGTGTGCTCTCTTTCTTCTACTCCAGAATTTTCATGCAACTGAAAGGATGTTCAACTGATGCAATGACTCTGGAAAGAGGGAAAAAATCACAGATGGTAGAAGTGCAGTTTGGAAGGTTTTTGTGGAAGGAGGGCCAGGGCCAGAATGGCCTCTGGTCTACAAAGTATTTTGTGAGAATTAAAAAATTGTACTGCTTTCCCTGAGTGGACACAGCCAAAACCCTGTGTCAGAGTACATGGTTTGGCAAGCAGAGTGAGGAATGTGTTTCAGCTCTCATTTGCATCTTCACCTGGGCAATTATTTGCAGGTGTTTTGCATAGGGTTAAGTTGAGGCCTAACTTGGGGCACCAAGTTTTAGCAATACTTATGATAATGCTAAGGTGCTCTGGTGGTGCAGTGGTTAAAGCATTAGACTCCTAACCAAAAAGTTGGCATTTCAAACCTATCAGCTGCTCCTCAGAAGAAACTGATGCAGTGTGCTTCTGTAAAGATTTACAGCCTTGGGAACTCTGAGGCGGTTATACTCTGCCTTATGAGCTGGAATTGACTTGACGGTAAGGGGTTTGGGTTTTCTGATTATGATAATGTTTTGTACACAGTAAGATATTAGAAAATGTTTATGAATGAATAATTTAATCAAGATTATATTTGAACAGCACCCAATCCTTTGTAGAAGACCATATTTCACATGCATGTAAAACTCTAGTTTCTAAAGGTCTTTTCTTTATCTAAGGAGCTCTGATGGTGCAGTGCTTAAAGCATTCAGCTGTTATCCAAAAGTTCGGCAATTCAAACCCACCATTGCTCCATTAGTGAAACATGAGGTAGTCTGCCTCCGTAAAGATTTACAGCCTTGGAAACTCTATGAGGAATTTCTCTGTCTTATAGGTTGCTATGGGTTATACTGAAGGCAGTTGGTTTGGGTTTTGATTTTCTATTTATCTTACAGAAAAGTCTTCAAGAATTGCCTTAGTTAACTAGTGCTTCTGTAATACCAGTACAAAAAAATGAGTGGATTTAAAGAACTCAAACTTATTTTCTTACAGTTCTGGAGACTAAAATCCAAATCAAGGTTTCAGTCATGTTATTTTCTTCCCTATTGGTGGGAGCGGGCATTTCTTTGTTCTGTGGAGTTGCTTGGCTTGTAGAGAATTCTCACATGACTTCTGCTTTCCCCTCTGTGTGTGTGTGTGTGTGTGCGTCTTTGTGTCTATTCTAATTAGGTTTAGGATCCACTCTACACTGGTATGACCTTATTTAAATAAGAAAACCTTCTGTTTCCAAATAGGATTACATCTACAGGTATAAGTGACAGGAATTCAATTCATATTTATTTGGTAATACAATTCAATCTGTCACATAATAGCCCAGTAAAATTTTAAAATTCTTCCCTTGAATAAGGTGAATGGTGCTATGGTAGTTAAGGTTGTATATCAACTCAGCTGGGTGGCAGGTTTAAGTGGCTGGCAGGTGGGTGTAGTTAATCCCCAAGATGAGATTGTGATTCCCTCCATGGTGGAATCCACTGTGAGCAGCCAAGTAGCTGCCTTTGGGTTGTGGTTTGCTTCCAGTATGTTTGGGGAAACTTTGGGAAAGTTCTCTAGCTTTTGGCACATCTGGATTGTGCATTTTGCTGAGCTTTGGCCTGTGGATTTTGAGATTGTTCTTGCACTTGAAACTTTGGTCTACCATGTTGCCTATTTTTCTTGGGATTGTGCCATTTTGAGCTTGGATTCATCAACCTCAGCAGCCAGAAGCAGCATGAGTCAGAAAAAAAAAAAAAAACAGCTCTAGTGGGCATGGAACAGGAGGCAGAGCTGAAGCCCAAGGCCCGGGGGCCTTCACCCCTAGAGCCAGCACTTTGAACTTGGTCTTCTAGCCTCCTATACAGAAAGAGGTCTGGTAGCGTAGTGCCTAAGGCACTTCACTGCTATTCAGAAGGCTGGTGGTTCAAACCCACCAGCCACTCCTTGGAAGAAAGATGGGGCAATCAACTTCCGTAGTGATACTGCCTTGGAAACCCAAGGAGGGGTCGCTATGAGTCAGATCCGACTCCACGACACATAACAACAACAACAGCATACTGAAAGAGAACAAATCTGTTTGTAAAAACCATCTACTTGTGGTATGTCTGTTAATACTAATAGAAAACAAATCTGTTTCTTAAAGCCATCCACTTGTGGTGTTTCTGTTATAACAGCACTGGAGAACCAACACAGATATTCAATCTTAGAAAAAAAAATGAAAAGAAATCAGGATTATTTAATCAATTTTCTTTCTGTTCAGATAAATTTTAATTTTGAATTATGTACATTTCACTGTGAGATGAAACAACGTTTTCCCTTTCTCAAGTTAGTTAATAAAACTTTGTATAAGTTACCCTGAGAGGAGAATATTTAGCAAAGCCAGAACCTAAGATGGCTAGAACAGGTCTTTTTGCTCTTAGAGAATTCTCTCACAACTAGAAGGTTAGTTTTAATGTGCTCAAAGAAAATCTCCTCAGATTCTGCACTGGTTACATAATTTGTGTCCCTTGGTGGAGGTAGTGGTCGTTGTGGTTATTAGTTGTTCTCAAGTTCATTCTCAACTCATGGTGACCTCATGTATGCAGAATAGAGCTTCATGCCTTAGGATTTTCAAGGCTGTGGACTTTCTTTTTTTTTTCAAATTGCAAGAATAGTAGTTACAATTTTAACTTTTAACCAGAAGCACCAATTGTTTACACTCCCCACCCCCATTTTCTTTATCTGTGTGCATATGCATATGCATATGCATGGGCATGTGTATATATGTATATATGTGGGTAGGTTTGCATTTTCTGAGTAAGTTACAGACCTCATTACCCTTCACCCTTAAATGATTCAGTATCTAATTTCCAATAGTAAAGGCATTCTTTACATAAACCTAGTACAGTTATCAAAATCTGGAAAATTAACATTAATTCAATGCTGTTACTTAGTCCACTGTCCATATTCACTTACTACCAACAGCCCCAATTGTGTCCTTTAAAGCTGTCTTCCCCAGCTTCTTCATTTCTTTTTTTCTACCTATCTAACAATGTTCCCTCCTCTCCCCTCTCCCACCCCTGGTAACCAACAAAGAAACTTTCCTTCCATATATAAACCTTTCCTTGAATGTTTACAATAATGGACCAATACAATATTTGTCTTTCGGTGATTGACTTATTTCACTCAGCAAAATGTTCTCCAAGTTCATCCACATTATGTGATGTTTTGCAGATTCTACATTATTCTTTAGGGTTGAATAATATTCCATTTTGTGCATGTACCATAATTTTGTTATCCATTCTTCTGTTGGTGGGCACCTAGGTTGTTTCAATCTTTTAGCTACTGTAAATAGTGCTGCAGTGAAAATGGATGTGCATATATCTGTTCTTGTCCTTGCTCTCACTTCTTTAGGATATATACCTACTAATGGAATGGAGCTCTGGTGGGGTAGTGCCTAAGACACTTGACTGCTAACTGGAAGTCTGGCCGTTCACACCCATCAGCCACTCTTCAGAAGGAAGGTTGGGCAATCTACTTCTGTAGTGATATTGCCTCTGAACCCCAAGGAGGTTGACTATGAGTCGATCTGACTCAAGGGCAGTGAGTTTGATTTTGGTTTAGGGGAATGGCTGGGTCAAGTGATATTTCTAATTCCAACATTTTAAGGAATTGCCATATTACTTTCCACAGTGGTTGTATCATTTTACAGTCCTACCAGCAGTGTATGAGAGTCCCAATCTCTCTGCATCCTTGCCAGCATTTGTTACTTTATGTCTTGTTGAACTTTGCTACTAGTGCTGGGGCAAGATGACATCTCATTTCTGTTTTGAGTTTCATCTCTCTAATGGCTAATGCCCATGAGCATTTCTTCATATATTTGTTGGCTGCCTTAATATCCTCTTTGTTGATGTATCTATTCACATCCTCTGCCCATTTTTTAATTGGATTATTTGTCCTTTTGTTGCTGAGGTGTTGGAGTTTCCTATAAATTCTAGAGATAAATCCCTTGTCAGATATGTCATTGCTGAATATTTTTTTCCAATCTGTAGGTTCTCTTTTGACACTTTTGGAGAAGTCTTTGGAAGCACATAAAAACTTAGTTTTGAGAAGGTTCCATTCATCTAGTTTCTCTTCTGCTGTTTGTGCATTTTGGGTTATGCTTGCTATTCTGTTTATACTATATATTAGGGCCCCTAAATTTGCCCCAGGAGCTCTGGTAGCGTAGTGCCTAAGGCACTTGACTATTAACCAGAAGGCTGGTGGTTCAAACCCACCATCCACTCCTTGGAAGGAAGGTTAGGCAATCTACTTCCATAGTGATACTACCTCAGAAACTCAAGGAGATGTTGCTACGAGTTCGGTCCAACTTGATGGCACACAACAACAACATATCTGCCCCTAGTTTTTCCTTGAGGAATTTATAGTTTGTATGTTTCACATTTAAGTCTTTGATCCATTTCGAGTTCATTTTGTGTATGGTGTGAGGTATAGATCTTGTTTCATGTTACTGCAAATGGATATCCAGTTTTGCCTGCACCATTTATTAAACAGACAATCTCTTCCCCACTTAATGGGTTTCAGCCCTTTGTCAAAGATCAGCTGACCACAAGTTGATGGATCTATCTCTGGGCCTCAATTCTATTCCATTGGTGTACATGTCTGTTATTGTACCAATATCAGGCAGTTTTGACTACTGTGGTTGTATAGTAGGTTTTGAGATCCGGCAGTGTGAGACTTCCGACTTTGTTCTTCTTCTTCAATAATGCTTTGCTTATCTGAGGTCTCTTTCTTTTTCATATAAAATTAGTGATTTTTTTTTTTTCATATCTTTAAAGAATGTTGATCTGGACTGAGATTGCATTGAATGTATAGATTCCTTTGGGTAGTTTTGACATTTTCATAATGTTCAATCTTCCTATCCATGAGCATGGTATGTTGTTCCATTTATGAAGATCTCTTTTGGGTTCTTGAAGAAGTCTTTTGTAGGTTCCTTTGTATGGATCTTTTGTGTCCCTAGTAAGATCAATTCCCAAGTATTTATTTTCTTGGTAGCAGTTCTGCTGGCATAGGGCCAAAATCATTTGACTGCTAATCAGAAGGCTGATGGTTCAAACCCACCAGCCACTCCTTGGAAGAAAGGTTGGACAATCTACCTCTGTAGTGCTACTGCCTTGAAAACCCAAAGAGGGGAACTATGAGTTGGATCTGACTAGATGGCAGTGCGTGTTTATTGTAAATGGTATTGATTTATTTCATTTTCAGCAATCTCTTTACTGGTTTAGAGGAATCCAACTGATTTTTGTATGCTGATTTTGTATCCTGCCACTATGCTAAATCTCTCAATTAATTCCAGTAGATTTTTTACTGAGTCTCTTGGGTTTTCTAGGAATAGGATCATATCATCAGCAAATAGGGATAGTTTTACATCTTCCTTATCAATTTGGATGCCTTTGATTTACCTTTCTTGCCTTATTGTCCTGACTAGGACTTCCAATACAATGTTGAACCGAAGGGATGATAGAGGGCATCCCTATCTGGTTCTTGTTCGCAAGGAGAATGGTGTCAGTCTCTCTTCATTGACAATAATGTTGGCTGTTGGTTTTGCATAGATGCCTTTTATTACATTGAGGAATGTTCCTTCTATTCCTATTTTGCTGAGAGTTTTGATCAGGAATGGGTGTTGGATTTATCAAATGCCTTTTCTGCATCAATTGATACAATGATGTAGTTCTTTTCCTTTGTTTTATTTATGTGATGGATGACTTTGATTGTTTTTCTAATGTTGAATCATCCTTGCCTACCTGATATGAATCCCATTTGGTCATAATGAATTATTTTTTGTATATATTGTTGGAGTTTATTGGCTAAGATTTTGTTGAAGATTTTTGCATCTATATTCATGAGGGCTATTTGTCTGTAGTTTTCCTTTTGAGTAATGTCTTTGCCTGATTTTATTAGCAAGGTTATGCTTGCTTTATAAAATGAATTAGGAAAGATCCCATCCTCTTTTATGTATTGGAATAGTTTGAGTAGGATTGGTATCACTTCTCTGAATGTTTGTTAGAATTCTACAGTTAAACCATCTGGTCCAGTACTTTTTTTTTGTTGGTATTTTTTTTTTTTTTATGACTTGTTCAATTTCTTCTTTTGTTATGGATCTGTTGAACTTTTCCACATCAGTCCATGTTAGTTTAGGTAAGTAGTGTGTTTCTAGACATCTGTTCATATCTTCCAGATTGTCAAATTTGTTGAGTACAGTTCTTCATAGTATTCTGAAATTATCCTTTTTATTTCAGTTGGTTCTGTTGTGATGTTGCCAATTTCATTTCTTATTTGTGATATTTGTATTCTCTCCCTCTTTTCCTTCGTTAAATTTGCCAGTGGCTTGTCAATTTTATAAATCTTTTAAAAAAACCAATTCCTAGTCTTGTTGATTTTTTCTGTTGTCTTTCTATTTTTTATTTCATTGATCTCTGCTCAATTCTTTATTATTTCCTTTCTTATGGTGACTGTAGGCTGTTTTTGCTGCTCTTTTTATAATTGTTGGAGATGTTGGGTTAAGGTGTTGATATTGGCTCTTCTTTTTTGATGTGTGTGTTTATGGCTATTTATTGCTTGTCAGTAATTGCACTGAATGTCAAGGGATTAAATCCACCACTCAAGAGATGGAAAGTTGCAGACTGGATAAGATGACATAACCCATCAATATGCTGTCTACAAGAGACACACCTTAGAGACAAAGACAAAATTAGACTAAAAATCAAAGGTTGGAAAAAGGTATATCAAGCAAATGAGAACCAAAAAAAGAGCAGGAGTGGAAATATTAATTTCTGATCAAATTGACTTTAGGACACAAACCACCATATGTGACAAGGGAGGACATTATATAATGATTAAAGGATCAATTGAACAAGATATAACCATAATGAATATCTATGGACCCAATGAAAGAGCCCCAAAATACATAAATCAAACTTTGAAAACACTGAAAAGGCAAATAGTTGACTCTACAGTTATAGTGGGACCGTTTAATATACCACTTTCAATGAAAGATAGAACAACTGGAAAGAAACTGAATGAAGTCGCACAAGAGCTAAACAGTACAATCCACCAACATTCTCCATGACATACCATACATTAGGCCATAAATCAAGTCTTAATAAATTTAAAAACATTGAAATACTGCAAAGCATCTTCTCAGATCACAATGCTATCAAATAGAAGAAAAAAAAAATGAAATTAAAAATTCCTTGAATCAAATGAAAATGCAATGTACCAAAATTTTTGGGACACAGAAAAAGCAGTGATCAGAAGCCAATTTATGGCTGTGAAGTTTTGGAAGCAGATTGTCAGGTCTGACTTCTGCAACAACTCTGGATGGATTTGAAAACTAACATTTTGGTTAATCATCGCATGTTTGGTCATTTGCACTACCCCAAACTGGAGTCCTCAGTGCAAAATAAAAATTTGGCTTGGCACGGTGGGGGATTCAATCAACTAATCCCACACCACCTCCTCATCCAAAAGGGAATGGGTAATTCATAAGGATTGTAACTTCTACTGGATGTGTTCAATACTGGATTTAGTGTGGGCAAGAGAGTCCCACAGAATCCTAGCTAAATATCTCATGACACTGCCAGGCAGGACAGGATGGTCACTTCTTTACCTCTCTTGAGATGTTACAGTTAGGGACCCAACCCTGTCTGTCTCTGCATCCATGCACAGGCCCCAATTTAGGGAAATCATAACTGATACAAATTTTAAACTTGGTCTTGAAGAATCTCATCCTAATAAGTAGGGAAGAAAAATAAAGGTAATATAGGCAGAAACTACTGACCAGGGAAAAGCATAAATGTGAAAACTCCGTCTTGTCAACAATCATAAGTACTGCTGATGTAATGGTGAGCAAAATCAGATGTGTTCTTTGTCCTCATTGGACTTACAAACTTATGGAAAAACTAGAGTCAGAAGGAAGAGGTTCTTGAATGTGATTTGCATTCAGTTTCTCTGTCAATCTGAGAATCTATCAAGTCAGAAACATTTGTCTTTTGTTTTGTCTCTGCCAAGTTAAAATCATTTCTTGTTCTACATTGTGTTTCTTACTTTTGGGCCCTATCTGTCCATTGCTAAAGAATAATATATTTTAAGTTATTTTTGATTCTTTCCTACTCTTTCTTGTGAGTAAATAGTGAAGACAGGAATGCATTGCTGAGGAAATCTTTGCCAGAAGGTCACTTGTAGTTTGGTTGGTTGGAATTCAAAGCATATTACCCACTGTTAGACTTTCCTAACCACCCCCTAGAAACATATTTAGTCCATATGTACCTGCAATAAATACTATAGAATATAACTACCATATGGGAGAATATTTCTCTGGGAAAACTTATTCAGAAATTATGAGAAAATAAAATTTTTGGCTTAGCAGGAACAGATCTATCTTTTTGATGTAATGATTTAAAGGATACCCTCTTTTAGTAATTTCCAAGGCCGTACCTTCTCTCTGTTGGAAGAGTGGAAGCTAAGAATAACCCTGATGTTTTGATGTTGAAGGAATGAAAGATAGAGGTGGGAGATATAACACAGTAGAAAGGGAGAAAGAAAGGCTTGGTCTGAGGGTGGGGCACAGAAATAGGAGACAATGTACAACTAAGGGATTGTGGGCACCTGAAAGATGAAAAAAGTAAGAACTAAGAAAGTGGAAAGAGTCCATATAAATAGAACTAACAGGGGACAAAATTATGATAACTTTTTAGCCACAGCCAACTACCCTGATGGAGTGAATTTTTAGACCTGTGGGTTTGGGACCATGGTCATAGGGGACATCAAACTTGATTGGCATTAAGATACTACACAAAAACATTGTTTTACATCCTACTTTGGAAGTAATGATGGGAATCTTAAAAGCTTGTAAGCTGCCATCTAGGTGCAATAATTTGTGTCTCCTCATCTAGAGCAAAGAAGGATGGAGAGAAATCAAAAGCACATGGAAACAATTAGTCCAAGGGACTAGTGGACCATGTGAGCCTCAGCCTATATCACCATGAGAGTAGAAGAACTAGATCATGCCCAGTTACTACTGTAGACCACTTAGAAAGGGATCAGTGCAGGAGAATCTGGATAGAGTGGGAGAACAATGTGGAGCAAAACTCAAAATCATGAAATAAGACCAGGCTTACTACTCTCATAGAGCCTGGTCAAAACCTGAAACTATGGCCCCTCCTTAACTTTCAGACATGGAATTGAACTCACTCCCATCGCTTCTAGCCAAACAATAGACAGGCATATAGGGTGAACATTTACACCAGGTAGATAAACTCCTTAAAATGATCAATCATGGGAGAAGAGAGGGCAATATTTGCACAGGGAGATAGCTCAGGTGGAAGGAATGCACAGGAAAGAAAGACACAGGGAAGAGGTAACTACAGGGAGGAAGTGAGAAGACAGCTGTTACACTGTGGGGATTGTAGTCAATGTCTTGAAACAAACTGTATGTGAACTGCTGCATGGAAAATGAATTTGCTTTGTGAACTTTCACCCAAATCACAATGAATATTTATTATAAAATTAAAAAGAGAGAAAAAAAAGAAATTGGAAAGAGGGGCAGAAATTAAGGGGGAAAGGACCAACTTGGCCTTATTTTCCAACTTGACAGGAAGTCCTGGTAGTGTTAGTCTGACCAGCTGCTGAAAGCCATCTTGGAACCACAGCTATTGGGCAATGGGGACTTAGACCAGAAAACTAGCAGTTTGAAGGCTATGGGGCAAACCTCAGCACTGCCTTTTACTAAATTTGTGGCCTTAGGTAATGTTCTTCACTTCTCTGAGCTCTGGTTTCCTTATCTAAAAAATGAGTGACACTAATGGCCCAAGAATTATGACATTATTTTGAAGAATAAATGAGGCTGTGTGTGTGTCCTATAAAATGCAAACTCTCTAGTGGTATAAAATTTGTTTTCTTCACTGTTGAACTTCTAGGACTTAAAATAGTTACTGGCACTTTGAAGGGGTTCAAATGTATAATGATCAAATTAATTATAAGAAAGAACTTTGTAAGTGGGAGAGTCATATTAAACATGTAAGCCACAGGTTAAGGAGATCTGGTGGTGTAGTGGGTAGATGATTTGGCTACTAATCAGAAGATTGGTGGTTCAAATCCAGGTGCTACATGGGAGGAAGATGAGGCAGCCTACTTCTGTAAAGGTTTAGAGTCTTAGAAACCCAATGAGGGTCTCTAGGAGTCTGAATCAATGCAGTTGCAGTGTTTTTTTTTTTCTTGTTGTTTGTTTGTTTATTTGTTTGTATTGACTTTAAGCCATGCGTTGCTTGTAGCTAATTAAACTACTCTAATGATTATAGAAATGAAACCTCTAGAAGAATGTAATTGCTTGAATTCAAGTTCCAACTCTGATGCTTGCCACCTTTGTGAATATGGTCAAGTTTTGGTCTCAGTGCCTTCTTCCATGATGTTTGGATAACTCTAATATTTGCTTCATGAGATTACTGTGAAATGAGATGAAAAAATGCTAAGCATTTCTTGTCTGGCACATAATAAGTGCTCAATCAATGTTAGGTACTATGAGAATAATTAAGACAACTTTATTGTTGAGTGTAGTTCTCAGCTCTACTTGCAGGTTGCAAGTTGACAAGCCCACCTCCTACCCTTCCCAAATCTGAGGCAAGAAGTGGGTGCTCTCTTTAGGAATCTTCTCTAGCCATCTTGGAACGGTATGTGTGGCCCCAAGTCTGGCAGGGACATTGCTGAACAGAGCTCTTCACAGCAAATCTGGGATGATGATCTTCTCATCTGTCTTCTAAGCTGTGGGCGGCTCCTTCTTTGGGAAGCAAGTTATAATCAGAATTTGGAACAAGCTACCCTCTAAACAATGCTCTCATTGCCTTTTCTGCCATTTAATTAATGCCAGTCTAATTTTATAGAAAGTATATAAATATGATTTATGCATATTTGTACCTATATTTTCCTTTGAGGCTTGCCATGAGGTACATAACCATGTAAATCATGTCCTTCTGATAAATATCTCTGGCCTGAATACTTAACATTACTTCTTGAAGCCACATTTGAGTAATTTTGCAAGTATAATGCTTAACCTAACCTTCAAGTTATTATTGACTTGGACCTAAAGGTGAACCTCCTATTTCTTCTAGTTTATATATTGCTGTGAGGATTTAGGTAGATTTCAGCTGATAGTATTCAAGATCCGTTTTGCTAATCCTTTCCTCCAGTTCTTGTCTATCTAACTCAAGAAACAGACTATGGGCTGCCTCTTGAAGGTTATGAGGACATGATTCATGCATTCTGTTTTTAACTTCATTTTTAGTGACTGTAGAATTAATGCAGGTCATGCTTTAAGTGCACTCAAATCCCAAAAGTGTTGCATCACACCCCCTGCAGGTTTTAGCAAGGACCAATTGGGGAGAGTGGAGTGACTGTGCTGAGCTTTTCTACAACTTCATTTGCATTGTATAGGCAAGCACGTGCATCAACAAGCAGATTTTATTAGAAGCAATAGTAGAAAAGCTTTTTATTTTTTACCAAACATGGATTTAAAAATTACACAGAAATCAGCATTGTCAAGCCACACGAAGTGAAATTATAAGCAGAAGACTTGAAACCTGTTTTTACTTAAAGCTTTTATTTGATTTAGCAAAAACAATAGCAATAAATCCTATTCAAAAGTACTTTTGATCCCTTTGCAGTGATATTATTACAAGAGTTGGAGCTACATAATATCACCCCTCCTCCCTTTTTCATTTGGGTCAGTTTTCCATACGTTTACCAAAGCATCCAAGTCCATGTTTACAGTTCTGGAGAGAAAGGATTGCATAGGCTCTAGTGTTTGACACTGGAAATCTGCTATTATTGGACAGTGATTGTAGCACTGATTTTACATTTTATCATCTTGAAGCCCTCTGTGGAAATAACAGAATCTTAGAAATTAAAATGTGAAAAAGTGTCATAAAACTACATAACAAGCTTCTAGTTCCTTCTTTCCCCTGAAATAATCAGCTTTATTTTCATTTTTCTTTTTATTCTCTTCATCCAAAATAATGCTCTAAACATTTTCAAACCCTAGGTAGTCAGGGACTATAATGGATACTCAATAGGAATGTAAATAAGACAGGAACTTGAAGAATATACCTTTGGCTCAAGTTCACCATAAGGATAATCCTTGAATGGCTGTAACTACATTGTTTTCCCAATGTTGCTCTGTCACATAAGACACAGTACCTCTCTGATGACTCTTCATGCTTAACACCAAGTTAAGGCTCCAGAGTTAGATGATTTCAAATATTTCCCAAATCCTTTGTTCAGCTAACTTACTAACCTATTTAGGAACCATATAACAGAGTACAACTGCCAGTTACGAAACTATCAGTTTGCTTTTATTTTTCAACAACCCCATCAAGTAGGTAAGGTTATTATCTCTGTTTTAAATATGAGGTCATTGATATGTGTACAGGTTCAATGGCTTGCTCATAGTTACATTGTCAGTGATACGACAGTTGTTGTTGTTGTTGTTATGTGCCGTCGAGTCGGCCCCGACTCATAGCGACCCCTCCTTGGGTTTCCGAGGCAGTATCACTATGGAAGTAGGATTGCCCAACCTTCCTTCCGAGGAGTGGCTGGTGGGTTTGAACCGCCAGCCGTCTGGTTAGCAGGCAAGTGTCTTAGCCACTATGCTACCAGAGCTCCCGATACGACAGTTAGGGGGATTCAAATCTGATCTTCATGCACTACCCTGAACAAAACGTTAATCATCACATTAGACAAACCTCTAAGTAGAGGGTTGGGCAATTTTGAAATGAGACAGCTATATGTAGCAAAGGATGCTTATTCCCTAAAGTTTATGTCTTTCCTGGACATCCAGTTCCCTGGACACTCTCTTGAATTAGTCTTTAGGTACAATGGTGATTTTGGGCATGCTAGAATACAGCATCGGAGATCTAGGGAGGTCCAGGTAGTAGTAGACTGTAATAGCTGCAGCTATTAAATATCTAGGTCATCCTTTATATAAGGTTGTAATATATACTCTAGCTTCTGATTTCAGTGCTGACAGAGAAGGGAAAAAAATCCCTCCTGCTAAAATGTAGTCAGACAGCAGATTGTCTTTCCAAAACATTATTAGGTATTATTACAGAATGTGAACACCTTTCATTCCTGACAAACAGGAAATGTATGCTGCACTACTGGTATGTCAATCAGAGTGATAGCATCAATTTTATGGTTTTTAATTCATCCCCACCTCCTGCCGAGCCTTTTGCTCATCCCAAATTATGAATCTTAAAAGGTACGTGATTAAGAAGAAAAAAAAATGTCTCTGCCTGTGTGAACTCCGGTGTGAAGAGCTTGAAGCCAGATCTTTAAGCATGTGCAAAACATGTCCTGACTGATCAGGGACTGGACAAGCGACTTACATTCCCTGCAGATGGGAGTGTCTCTTCACGTTTTCATATTAGTATCTTGCTAATAACTCAAGCAGATATTTTGTATGCATTGTTATCTGCGCAATTGCAAGGGGCAACAAGAAAATAGGCAACATGTTAAATGCTATATTTGTCAGTGTATGATGCTTCAGAGTTACATTTTCAATTGACGTTTCCAGGGTCTATTTCTTTAGGGCTGGTGTTTTGTTGTTTTTTGATATATTAAATAATGTACAAATCTCATTCTAGAGCCTAGCTTTGAATAAATCAGAGAGATCTTTTTCACAATTCTTTTCTTTCCACCTTTTAATTCTTTTCTTCAAAAGCTAATGAAAGTGAATCAATGTTAGTATGAAGTGAAGCTGTCTAAAAATAAATAAATAAAATGTGCTTACAGTGTGTGTGCATGTGTGTGTGTGCACACACACACACAATCTACTTCACAACAGGGGACGTGGGAGCCTGGGGTGTCTGAATCTGTCCTCCCATGCTCCTCTCTTGTTTCTGGTGAGGAGCCATTTTTCTTGTTTTTCCTATGCCGCTCCACCTGGACTCCATTTGCTGCCACAAACTCAGCAAGTATCACACATTTACTTAAGATTTCAGAACATGATCTGATAGTTGCTGACTGGATAGTAAGCAATGATTAGCAGTTGATCAAAGTCAATTTCACCTCTTGGTGCTGACCACAAAAGGTGTGTTTCATTGTTGGCAGATATTCTCTGTTTGCTGATAGCACATGGTGACATATTTGATGGATCTTTAATAATAAGCACTTTCGCTGAATGGTGGCCTCCATGTTTAAATCACTCTGGCCCATTTAAGTCTTAAACTTAACATTTTCAGTGCTCAGGTGTTCTAGAGAGTGTGCAGGGAGCCTTGAAGTAACCCATGTGGCATTTGCTTGTGCAGAATTTCTCATCTTGCTTTTACCACAACTGCTCTATGAATCAGTACTGAAGCATGCTTGTTTTTTTCCATTGAAGAAAGCAAATATAGAAAGCAAATAAGAACTCTTCTTTTCCTATTGGGGCATCAGCATAAAATACTGAATTTTGGAAGTGATGATAACTAGGTGTGTACAAATGTTACTAATGCAACAGAGCTTGCCATATAGGGAGGGACAGCCCTGCAAAAATAAATAAATAAATAAATAAAAAGATCTACCCTTCCCCCTTGGGAAGAAGGAAGGGATCAAGGATCCTGTCAAAGAAGTCTTCTGTAAGGGTCTGGCTACACTTCTGCTTCTTTCTGTATATGGTATTAGCATTTTCAAAGTGAATTTAGATACTTCATCTCATGTGCTTCCTCAGTTACGTGTTATGTCACCAATTTATAGACAAGAGAGTTGGAACTTAGAGATGTTAAGAAAAGAAACTTGGTAAAAGTTGTGTGTTAGCTATAAGTACCCCCCAAAAATAAAAAGAGTAGCTGCTGAGACTACATATATACAGCCAACACCCCCATGAGATTTGTTTTTTTAGTTTTAAGGTTGAGGGTCATAGTTTCATGGGACATTCCAGTTAATTGGCTTAATAGCATGTCTAGTGTTCCTGGTCTACCTCCTAGTTCACTGTGTAGTGCCTGGGTCTTATATGTTTGTAAGCAGCCATCAAAGTTTGCAAGTGGCCATCAAAGGCACAATTGGTATCTATTAACCTAGAACAACAGAGGAAATTAAGAGACTCAGGAATAGGAAGAGGATATGGAATGTGTGGTTAATTGCTTCCATGGACAATTTCCTTCTTTGCCATGAGAGCAGAAAAACTGGATATTGCCTGGCTACCATTACTGAACATTTTAATAAAAGATTCCATAGAAGAATCCTGATCAAAAAGGAGAAAATGCAGAAGAGAATTTCAGTTTTTCATGGACTCCAGGCATCCTGGAGCTGTGACGTTGGATAAAACCTTGAAACAATTGCCCTGAGATAAACTGTAAACCTTAAATCAAAACTATCCCCTGGAATCTTCTTTAAACCAAACAGTAGTTTAGCTTAACTAGTAAACAATGGCTATTTCAGCTTTATGCTCTTTTAAGAACTATCTATATGAGATCAAATTGACAACAACAACTCAGAAAATTAGATAAGAACCTTAGGGGACAGTGAATCTATGTTAACAAGGGAGGAACAACGCAGAAAAGGAAGGTGAGAATGGTTGCACAAATAAAAACATGTCATCAATGTCACACGTTACATGTAGTAATGGTTGAATTGGTATATATTTTTCTGTGTATATTCTCAACAGCAACAAAATAAATAAAATTATATATACATGCATACATGCATGTACCTGTATATGTACATATCAATTTGCCTTAAGGTCACATAGAGAGTAAGTGACCAAGTTGGCTTTTGAGCCCATGTTTTCTGACAGAAATCCAATGCTTTCTGCCCTACCCTATGGTTGCTTATCATTAGAACCACTTATTTGGCAGTTATTTGTGCTTAAATTCCAAATTAGTTTATTTAATTTTAAATTCCTTAAAACACTGGTATGCTATATAATACGGTGCACATTAAATGAGTACATTTGAATGATTAATGAGTTAAATAGTTTTCCTCATTATCCCTTAATAAATTGTGATATTTAGTCATATCATAAATGTTTACAATCATTACAAGGAGTTATATTGGATATTGGGAACACAGGTGATTACAGCCAAATCTTACTAAAGTAGCTCATTATCCTGTGGGGTGGATGGAGAATAGCTGTAGAGATTTAGGTGGGTTGTGTATAAATTCACTTGGGCTTTCTTCCTTTGGGAATGAATACCAGGGTTATCATACCAGTGGAGTCAAAGTACCCTCAAAGTCAAAATGGTCCAAAACATTCCATGCTTCTTAGAATTTCATAGTAATACTTGAGTCTGTATGGTTATAGGATGAAGGTGAAAATGATGGTTTACAGATTTCAAGAAGATGAATCTTTGTCTTGGAGAATGAATCAGTTTTCCAGGGAGGAAAGTGGAAGAAAGTGCTTTGGTGGCACATTGGACTGCTAAATGTAAGGTTTGTGGTTCGAACCCACCAACTGCTCCACGGGAAAAAGATGAGGCAGTCAGTCTCCCTCTGTAAAGATTTATAGCCTTGGTGGAATCTTAAAATTGGGAGACCTTAACTACTTCAGCATGGCCAGAGCTCAGAATGCACATCGAGGGACTGTAGAAGATAAGGTTGGGACCAAACCAAAAAACCAAACTCACTGCCATCGAGTTAGATCTAACTCATAATGACCCCTCCTTGTGTTTCCAAGGTGGTATCACTGCAGAAGTAAATTGCCCAACCTTTCTTCTGAGGAGTGGCTGGTAGGTTTGAACCGCCAGCCTTCTGGTTAGCAGTCAAATGCCTTAGCACTACGCCACCAGAGCTCCAGATAAAATTGGGAAGGTAAGAAACAGTTCATAAAAATGAAAACAAAAACAAACAGACAAAACAAACAAACAAAAAAACTCGTATCTTCAATGTTAGAAGTTAAATTTTAGTCTGTAAATATATGGATTATTTAAAAGAAACTCTCAGTGTACTATGGATATTGTACTAGGACCCAGTGTTAGGGCTGGGGGTCCGGTACTATTTCAGGGAGTATGGTGGATTATCAGTTCTCCATGAAATGTTACAGAAAATCAGTCATGACCACTACCTTTCATCGCCTCCTTAGCTAAAGGACTCAGCCCAAATTTTCAGCCATATCAGAATTTAAGAAATATTTTTTTTCTTTTAATTATGGTACTCGAATACCTCTAATTCCTAGAAAAAGAATTAAAAGTTACTATTAATTCTCTTGGATGTCACATGTCATGAATAATGTCCATATTATGGACCTCATCAAAACCAGAGTGGCCCCAAAATGAACAAGCTAGCAGCTTTGTGTGAAATTCAGCATTGTCTACTTCTTCTTCTTCTGAACATTTTTGTTTTATTTTTATGAGATGCCACATTTTACTATGCCTTTACCTGAATTTACTTGTGTTTTCATAATTGGGGGTTTTAAGGAGCAATAAAAAAGAACAAATAAACTTGTTCTGTGAGCAATTATTAATGCTAGTTCTGAGCTCAGTGGGATTTGTGAAATATATAAACTCATTCTTGCCTGGTCAGGATGATTTAGACTGGAACTATTTGAAATATGGGAGAAAGTGTATATTTTTGTGGTGTGAACTTGATTTTCTTTTGTGTGTCTGATACATTTTTAAACTTTTGTAAGATCACTACTATTAAACTCTCCCGAGAATAACTCACAATGTGAAATAGTGGACAATTTCACGATTCATATGCTTTCCCCCTAGAAGTTCTGGTCTTTCTGTCCTTTGCAAACAAATTAACATATCAGTCCACTGGAGAGGGTCTGTTCTCACTTTTCTGTTGTATGGAACTCTGGAGGCCGATTTTACCAGTTAGTGTTAACAACAATGATGATGTGGTTATCATGACACCTGCAAATGCCTTTTCTCCTGTGCATTTGTTATCAATCTGGGAATCTTGTCACCCCAGTTACCCCAGAATGTTTCCTTATGACTAAATTCTTACTAGCTGTAAGTAACTTTCTACTCAACAGGGAACAAAGGCCAGATGGCATGCAGACATGTGCTTGAGACTGGGTGAGTCCCATTTGTGCTCTATTTCTTGTGACTGTCACTCCCTAGCTAACCACACATAAGGAACCCACCCTGTGGGCTGCTTATTGCTGTGCATATCTGAGCCATGATTGCAATAATTTCATTTTTCTTAACATTATTGTTAAAAAAATGCTTTTTTTTGTTATTGTTTCAATCTGCTGGTTTTTTTTTTTTTAAAGGTGAGATATAAATAAATTCAACAATTTAAACAGGTCAGCCAGAACACAGTTGTGTAAATACAATGACTGTTGTTCCCTTTTAATTAATAACCTTGAACATGTTCCAACAGCAGTTTTACTGCTCAAAAATAATGTTATTTGGGAAATTCTCTTTCAAAAATGCCTAAAGAGCTGTTGCCTATCAATCATAGCAAATCATCATCTTCTGAGGGTGGGCTGGATTTTTCTTTATTCATTTAGCAAATAATTACTAGGTGTTTAATAAGTGGCAGGCTGTATACCTGGAAGAAGCAGCAAAAGAGACATGGTTCTTGCCTTTGAAGACATTTAAGATGAAATCTGAGATGAATATCTGAGCCCTGGATAATGCCTTTACTGATAAGAACAAAATGTGACTTTACAGTGACAATCTTAAGTGCCTCAAATGACAATTTTATAAAAGAGATTTAAAACATTTTGAGTAATGGCAGCATCTCTGGAATAACTCTCAAATACACTACCTAGAAGACAAACACTGATTTTATATGGTTTCAGTGTAGTGTTATATAGTTTGTAATTTTTTTTTCTATACATATGTCACTCTCTTCTCACAGAAAATCTGGGTTATCAACTGATTTCGAGTACCACTTTTCTCCTCTGTAAAATGAATGACGTCTATGTGTCTTCTACGTGTGATTTTTATGCATCTAATCCCATTAATCCCATGCGTTCACACTATATGATGGATTCATTACTTTAGAATAGTTTCCTGTGATCTACTGGCTCACGATCATCCTAGCAGAGGTGGGTGTCCAATATCTCCTGCTGGGGGTAATGATTGGTGGCAGGAGGCCTGAGGCTTTGTCAGGCTGTATATCTAGAAGCCTGGCAAAGGATGGACATAGGATTGATCCTCATTCATGTAGTGACTTTGAGAGACCAAAATCAAAGTCCAAGTTGAAGGAGTTTTCCTGAGAGTGAGGCAGGTTCTGTAATATCAAGTTCAAAGGGTCAAGCAGAATATAAATCAACCTTAAAGCATAAATTGGCTAGACAGAGTAAAAAGGTTCAGGAGGCAAAACTCAGAAGGCCATCTTGAAGAAATAAGATTTTCTTTGATGGGGTACTAGAGGCAGAGTCCAAGAACTATTAGAAGTGTTAAGCCAAAAAGGATATCTTTTGAAAATTGGATACTTTTTTCTTAATCTCATGAATTATTAAGCTGAGTTTAAAAATTTCTCTTCTGTGATGATATACATACAGTTAGCAAAGACTCATAGGAGGTCTATATCAAGACTTCGTTGGTCATCCCACAAACAAACAGTGGAGTATTTGAATTCATCATAGCCAGACAAAACAAAACAAACAGATCCATTGCCATGGAGTTGACTTCAACCCATAGCGATTCTATGTTACAACCACAATAAGTAGCCCTTGGTGACTTTGTTGACATTTAAAAAAATAGACATTCAGGGGTAAACTATGGGAGCATTTCTAGGAGCAGTACGTGTGACAGGGCCCATTTGCAAAAAGTTCTATTTTGGGCCCAGTATTTTAACTCCATGATCAAAGTTAACACTTGTATCTTTCTGTTCCTCTCCAAATGCTGCTTTTCTCTGGAGGCAAAAGACTGATCCAGGTGAGATGATGATAAAAGGGACAAAATTAAGCACAAATCATACTGTCTTTCTAGAATTTTCTACTTCTATTTTTGTGTGTCTCCCCTCCCCGCCCCCAGGATGGGGAAGCTTTAAGCACATTTCTTAGAGGTATTTCGGATTCATCCAAAAATCTAATATGCTTGTTTTCCTGTTTATTTTAAAGGTTTTTTCTGGAAGGTTTCTAAGTATTCAGGAGTTTTTCTAGTCATCCATATTCTAGAATTTTAGCACCAATAAGTCTGCTCACAGGCTGTTTTGCTTTGCTGTTGTTGTTTTCTTTCCCTCAACAAATTTATAACATTAGGTCACGCTTTATCCAAGAAGCTTTATTTCCCATCTGCTCTCCATTTTTCTTTATTATTAGGCTATGCTTTTGGTGTTCTGATCCTTCTTCATTTCCAGGATTCTTGTTGACGTCAGTGGGAGATCTAGGCAGAGCAGCAGAGCATAATACCCTACTTAGCTTCACCGGCTGTTTTGGGAGAAGCATCTGGTCTGGTTGAGATAGGACTTCCATTGGACGGGTCCTTGTTCATTTCCTATAGACAGTTGAGCTGATGCATAGCATTTAATGCAACTGCCGGTACAAGATGATATATTTGCTCAACCACCCAAATATATTGACTTTCTGTTAAAAGGCTTTTAACATAAATTTTAAAAGATTAACAAAATACATCACAGATTATTGCTGAGAATGTGGGGTTTTTAACTACATTTCTCCTACATTGATTATAATTACTATATTTTAACCACCCCCTAATTTTACTGTACCTTTTAATTTGTTATTCATTTGTTTGAAACCAGAACTCTGTTGAGGCGCTCTGGGCCCACAGGAACTGAAATAGCTTGCCTTCATTATCTGGTAGACCTGCTCGAGTCTGTAGCCCCTGACAGAAACCACAAGACTGTACAAACTGGCAACTGTGGGTTTGTCTGTTCTCTATTGATTCTATTTCTGTAAAAAAAGAAAAAAAAAAAGAAAAAAAAAAAGAACCAATGAGTGAGCCATGTGACTATACAACTGACCTAACATTACCATCAGAAGAAAGATTGAGACCTTTTGCAGACAGGTTGTGTATGGAACCAAAACACTTTTCTATGTGCTTCTTAACTATGACCTTTGATAGCATTGACATAGAAGATTAATTTCTTGTATTCTGCCATATGAAACTGTAGTAAAATTTAAATATGCATGCAAAAGCTGAACAAAGAATAAGGAAGGACAAAAAAGAATTGATGCATTTGAAGTATGGTGTTGTTGAAGAATATTGAATGTACTGTGGATTGCCAGAGAATCAAACAATCTGTCTTCAAAGAAGTACAGCCAGAATGATCTTTAGAAGTAAACATGGTGAGACATTATCTTATGTACTTTGGACATGTTAACAAGGACTAGTTTCAGAGAAGGACATTATACTTGGTAAAGTAAAGGCTCAGCAAAAAGAGGAAGACCCTCAATGACATCAATTGACACAGTGGCTGCAACAATGGGCTCAAACATTGCAATCATTGTGAGGATGATAGAAGATGGGGCAGTGTTTTGTGTTTTGTTTTGTTGTACCTAGGGTCTCTATGAGTCAAAACCAACTGGATGGCACCTAACAACATTAACACAGCTTGGTATCATTTAAATTTGAGAGTTCCAAGGTTTAAATTGTTTAAAACATGCAACAAAATATGTAATAAAGACCTGATATAAGCTAGCTTGTAAAGTATTTATTTCCTTCTTCCAACATAAGAATTGTAAGACAACTCCACCATAGACTTTGAAAGAACACACACATGTATACTATTCAGATGAAACTGCAGTTGATACAGTGTTTCCTTTTCTCCAGCTTTGGTATTAGAGTTAATTACTAATACTCAAGTAAATAGAATTTATAACCTCTGTGTAGTATGTCAAAGAATTCCTATCTTTGCTCTAAGAAGCTCTAAGAAGCTACATGTGCTTGGTCCTCTCTCTCCTCCTCCATTGAATGTCAAATGATCAGATGATCTCTAAGGCCTCTTCTCGTTTGAAGATCCCAATAAGCTCTTGATACCACAAAAGAGCTTACATACCATCAGGTAGTGAAGAACACATCCTACTAAACACACACACACACACACACACACACACACTTTCTCACCAGGAAAATCAAAATAGCGGTGCCTCTCCTCCTCCTCCAACAATGACAATGCAGCCATCTGTTGGACGTTCCATTTCACTTAGCAGCTGCTCTCATATACAGAAATCTGCATTCTTCCGGCTCGTGCTGGTATGCAGGCAGCATGTGTGGGTACTAGCATTTGACTCTCCCACCCAAAGGAATGGCTTTCATTGAATAAAAATTATCACAGAAGGTTTCTTACTCTCCCTTTGCCTTTATTTCTGATAACAAGCATTTGGAACTATCTCTACTCTTCTGTGTATTAAAATACACCCTCTTAGAAATATTCACATCAAGTAAACATCTGAAACTGAAGAGCATACCCACAAAAAGACTTTCAAGAAACTCTTGCCTTCGTAGAGACTTCCGCCTGAGAGGGGAGTGGGAGAGGTTGGAATATCAAGTTCCGTTCTTCAATTTTGTCAATTCCACCAACATCGCATTTTAAGCACCGGAAAAGGAGTATTGTTCATAGGGCAGTGGGAGCCTTTTGGAAGCAGCATTAATCTTAACAACATCAAACTAACAGGAAAATTCATAAGAAGAAGGATCTCCAAAGAGGGCAGAAAAGTGAAGTCCTTTACACATGCCACACTCACACCCATCCCTTCTCTGCCTGTTTTTCGGGATGAAATTTTGTCTCCTGTGTGGTATATTCTATAAAGTGTTCTATCATTAGCAAGAGCCACTGAGACTGGGGGTTGGGAGAAGCCCCAGTTATAAACAACAACAAAAAAGGGTCCTATAGGCACTGCAGAGAGAAAGACCTTGGGTAAAATTGGATCTGCTTTTGAGTACATAATTTAGGACGTTTGTTACAAGATTACTGTGGTTTTCTATAAATGTTAGTTTGCTATATTATTTTCCATGAACTAGTTTTCCACAATGCAGAATATTTTGCCCCCAAAACATGGAAGCACTAAAGCTCAGATGAGGCACTGATTCATGGGGAGTCACCCAGAAACAGCTGGTCAGCCATCTGCAGCCCCAGAGTCCTCTTATTTTTACTTTATTCAGCTAATTCTTTATGTAGAGGGGAAGCCGATGCATAATTCCTGGGAGAAGAGTGGCTCGTGTAAGAAAATGATGACTAACTCCTGCTCGAGACTGATATTTGGTGACCTGATGGGCTGATTTGTAGGGGTGCATTTCCTATGTGCATTAGGCTTTCAATTCTTTACTACATGTGCATTATTTTCTGTGCATCCTGTTGTTTTGGAAAAGGAAAGATACAATGATAGGCCATTGATTGTTTTGTGGGAATTGTTCCAGAATAGAGCACCCTCGAGAGCCATAACTAGTATTTTCAAGGCCAGCCGAAGAGCCTGAAGGATCAAGCCTGAAAGTCAAACCTAAGTGTTTGTCCACTGATCTTTCAAGTGCCCTTGAATTAAACCTTTTAACTGCCTTTGATTCTTTGTTCAAAAAATATTGAAGGATAAAGGCAATTTTAATACAGATTAAGATATAAATCATAATTAAATGCCATAGTCACATTAAATTTAAAAAAAAAAAAAAAAACCAGGTAAATATTTAGGCAGTGCAATTTTGTTTAAAACAGTGATGTCACTTTTTATTTTTCCATTTGGGGATTGGTATTGCAAAATTGTGAGTAACTGAATCAGAATAGCCTTCTTTCTTCTGTGGATGGGCTAATGGGCCTTGTTGACAGACAATGGATGGTTATGCTATCCCTTCCGTGTGCTACCCGAGGCAGTTCATTGAGATGACAGAGCCAGATGAATGTGTGGGAAGGAACATGTTCTTTAGATTCTAGGAAGGAGGTTCTTAGGTGCACAGGTGTATGATGCTTACGGGTAGGCGTAATTATAGTTTAATCAAATTCTTGTGAGTCTCAGGAGACTACTTTTGGTACACCTTTGAATATTTTTTTTTGCATCATCAAAATTTTTTATCCATTCCCATTATAAGAATGTGTATGTACAGGTGTGTATGTGTGCACACATGCACACACACGCACATGTACAAATACATTCCTTTTTTCCCCTTTATCTTGGTTTTTAATCACTAAGGTTTTCAGTTTTCCAAATGACTTATGTAACTACACTATGAGATAAATCATAATTTTGAAAGGTAAAAGGTAAGAGAGTTAAACTTTTCCTGCTATATTTAACCTGTGTGGCATTATTAAACATAATAACAATAATTTACTGATGATCTCTAATTTCTCTGGTGCACAACCATGCAAAGACACTCTGACAGTTGACTAGAACAAAGGGGAAGTGCACCTTTAATTGATAAGGCATACATTTTTTAAAAAAGAATTAGGAAACCATCTGTACTGTAAACTTTTGTGTCTCTTATTCATTCCTGTTTACTCTGCTATTCAATCCAAATAAAGATTGTTTCCACCTCAGCAACACAAAAATCACATGGACTCTCCTTCAGGCTGTCAGTCAGAAGAAAGATATACATATGCCCAAAGTATACACTTGTGCTTGTTCACAGTGTTATTTGGGGAAAATATGTTGCATGTTCTCCTGGCTTTCCTAGTTTTACATTTTGAATTAATGCAATTATTCTAATTTATGACAACTGTTTGAAAGACTTGCTCTCCATTTTCCCATTTACAAAGAAGTTACTTACATGAGACTGGGGTGGGGGAGGAGGGAAGCAGTAGGGAAAATGGATTGCTTTGCACAGCCAGTTGGAAAATATAGTGGACTCTGTGTCTTCATGTCAGCATTGTGTTCTAGGGCTGATTGTAAATACATCTTTTCTGCAACATATTTTCTGCCTCTTTGGACATAAGAATGAAATTATGGAGACTCTTACTTCTGAAACAAAGCCATATACAATTGAGTTAATTACCTCCCCTTCCTTTCTTGTTCTCTGTTCCTGTATTTATATAGTAGCTATCACCATAGTACCTATACATGTTGATAAGAGTGTAATTTTAGGGAAATAAAAAAAGAAGAAGATCACAGTCAAAGAAAAATAAATCTTCCTTGTCTTAATACAGGCTCCTCTAAGGCCCAAAACAAAAAAAAGTCTCCATACTTTTAGTTGTGTTGTAAACAGCCTTGAATAAAAGGGATTGGCTCCATTGTACCCAGAGTCCTACTTCAAATGTTGTTGTTATTGTTAACAACTGTCAAGTTGATTCCGACTTATGGTGACCCCATTTGTGCAGAGTGGAAATGCTCTTCAAGGTTCTTAGGCTGTAACCTTTTGGAAGCAAATTTTAAGGCCTGTCTTCCAAGGCATCTGCAGGTGGGTTCGAACTGCCAACCTTCCAGTTAGTTAGTCCAGTGCTTAACCATTTGTGCTAACCAATGACTCCCAATCATAGTAGATACTTAAGAAATATTTGCTGAAACAAAGAAATATTTGTTGATTGGCATCACTACTATATATTCTCATCAAGTTTCTTGTTAAAAACCAAGTGTCATCCCAGAGTGCTCTGTCCTGCCTTCATTCCTCCCAACAAAGCTCCATTCTGAGAGGACTGCCTGGTGGAGAATGAGCTCGAGCACAAAGAGACTAAGGGGCACATTTCTGGGCTCTACAGGATCTGGATCTCCCTTTTCACTTTCATGAAATTCTGTTTCCTGTTGGTATTTGGTGCTTATCCTGCTATTTGTGCATAGGCACAAAGTGGTATGTGGGTATGTATAAATTCAGTTAATAATATCCTTAAAAGCAGTCACAAGTCATAGAAGCTAAGACACTGTTCTAATCCCCTTATGTGTATTGCTTCACTTCATTCTCACATCTCTATGAAAAATGTCTCTATCACTACCATTTTATAAATGAGAAAGCTGAAGGATAGAGAGCCCACACTTATATAGTACTAACAAGCACTCTTTCTCCAGCATCCATGTTCTTCACTTACAATGGTTGACTTACTATGTTACTCTTAACATACTATATTCTTAACACTATGCTGCTTCTCTCTCAAACTACTTATCAGTTACATTCTGCATCAGAAATAAGTGTTGGGAATAAACTTTTAGGGTAATATAATTTTAGGGCCTCAATCTTGCCAGTATAGTATGATCCTTTGAATTTCAAATCTAATCTAGCCTCGGAGTGGGTCACAGATCACAGGACTACCAGGAAGTGATCATCATAACTTAATCTTTGCTCATGAAGCTTTGTAAGTTTTATTGCAGGTCACACTTAACTTGCAAAACCATTATTTGATTAAATAGCCATTATTAAGCATCTACAATGTAAAATGACTGAGGATATAATGATGTAGAAGAAGTAACCTTAGTCTGGTAGGTGGGGAAAAATAGTTAAAGTATTTTTAAGTGTGATTAGTAGAATCTACAAAATAGTATGGCAGCGAAGAGGAATTATTTTGGTAGGTGAATGGTGGAGATTAATGCAGATTAGAGATCAAGTTAAGGAAGTCTATATGGAGAACTAACTTCTTGAACTTAATGAAGTTTTGAAAAGTTGATAAAGTTATGCATGCAGGAAACCATATAAGGACAATCTAGGAAAAAAAAGCAGTTTGTGTGAAGACTTAAAGGTATGAAAGGGCATGATTATGTAAGTATGATATAGCTAGGTAGAATATAATGAAGGTCAACATGATGGGAAATGAGGCCAAAGAGTAAGCAGGGGTGAGATCATGAAAGACCACCCGTGGCCTTTATTTTGTAGGTAAAGGCAAACCATGAGTGATGATAAATAGGGAACTAGTATAATCAGAATCTGGTTTTGAACTCATTTTTTAAAGTGAGTGCAGAAGTAAGTGACATAAAGGATGATGATAAAACTTAAGGGATAAGGAAGAGGTAATGAAAGAATATTCTGGCATAGTATTAACATTAAATATATTATAACCTTTGATTACCAGAGCAACCCTATATACAAAATATTATCTCCTTTTTATACATAATACCAATACAAACAAAACTGGAAATTGTTGACAAACTTACCTAAAATCTTATAGCTCTTTCAATTTCCTATTAGTCTGAAGACAAACCCTACCCACTTTTCACAGCATTAACTTAAGAAACTGTCTGAATTCCCAGTATCCACTTTGAATCACTCAGAGCTTCGCTGAGTCTCTTCTAAGCCCTCTGACTACACCCCAGCAGCCTCTTCTGTTACATACCTTCCTCAGCCTTCTTTTTAATTATTCCTGTTTCTCAACATTCTCTCCTGGACACTCTTCTCTTGTCATTTTCCTCTCTAACATGCCTGCCTCTCTCCTCTGACAAGATCACTCTTAGTAATACCATACACTCCATGTGTCCCATTCAGGAACAAGATGATCATCCTATTCCACCCTTTTCTCATCTAACACCTAAAGTGTCCCCATACCTGTTTGTTTCTATTTTAATTAATCTCTCAGCAAGTCTTTTAGTTGTAGCTCTGGTTAAGAGATCATAATTTCTTGTTTGTACTGTTGCAACAGTATTTTAACTATTTTTTGACAGCTGTTGGTTATCAGAGTGATGTTTCTGAGCAGAAATAAGACGATGCTACTCCCCAATTTAAAACACTTCATTGGTTTCCTATTATGAACAGAATAGAATCTATTTTTCTGACAATAGTCTACAAGGACCCTGATAAGGCCACCAGTTTTATCACAAATCTCATTTTCCATTGGTTAGCACACTGTCTGGCAATAGTAATCACTTAATAAACATTTATTAGATAAATGAATGGATGGATAAAACTAATATGCAAAAACTAAGGTATTTTAAGAAAACTAGAAATATATATGTATTCTAAAATAATGTCTTCATTTTTTTTTCCCAATTGCTATCTCAAGGTTGTGTGTAAGTTTCAAAATATTTATGATCAGAGAACATCTGCACTGACCAGTTAAAAGGCCATGGGCTGGGAGTAACTGTATAGTGCTCATCAGCTCAGTATCAACCCTGGCTGGATTTTTCTTTAGTGGGTAGGTTTTTTAATTAGTTGGAAGTCCCCTAAGTTTAGTGCACTTTCATTCACACCAGAGATCTCTGACTTTAGACACAATCTTAGAAGCCTCCTCTACCTCTACTTGGCTTTTATGAAGCAACTGAAAGGCCAATGAACTGGAAATTAGATTCATAGATGAGATCTGGAGTGGCAAGAAGAGAACAGTTCTATGTTTCTGATCGAGGGGACACAGAGGCGAACCAACCCCACTCTGCACATTTACTCTACTCTTCCACCCAAGTCCTATAAACACATCTTTGAGAGCACATATAGAATACCTCATTTTTTTGAGCCATTAAATTTCCAGTATTCTTTTCAGTCCCAGTCTCACTTTCTTTCCATTCTACTTGTGTCTTTTTCTCACCTTTTTATGTTACTTATAAGTGATTCTATTCCTCCCAATCCTTTTTTTTTTTTTTTAACTATTTGTCCCCCTTCTTCTGTCTCCCCTTAAGGCATCTCCATTTCTTTAGTTAAATGAAATTGTAAGCAGTCTTATATATAAACCAAACAACAACAACAAAAAAGCAAATTCACTGCCATTGAGTCGATTCTGACTCATAAAGGCTCCCTTTGGGTTTCTGAGGTGGTAAGTCTTTATGGAAGTAGATTGCCTAGTCTTCCTTCTGTGGAGTGGTGATCAAGAGTATTTCTTCTTTGTGTTAAATTGAAGCACTTTATTTTCAAGGGAAATTTTTTATTTTGCCATTCTTTCTTTTTTTAAAGTTGCTTTATATGTCAGCCAAAACCAGGAGCAAAATAGTAAAAGTAAAATAATAAAATCATACATGTTAAAGCCTTATAAAGGATTATATTCGGTTTACTGTGGAGTGAAGCTTTGACCATTTTCTTACTGTTTTTGCATTTGTTTCTCTATTCCCAAAAGGAATTAGTGGAACAAACCCCTACTGTACCTAGTGGAAGTAATGCACAGCGGCAATTTCACTTGTACGGCTGGATATTAATGCTAATGCACAGGAGTTATATATAGCACAAAGCAAGGGTGTCAGAAAGAAAACACAAAGCAACCAAGTTCACACTGTAAGGGGTGGGTTGAGGTGAGGGAGATGAGGAGATGATTATACCCTTAAGCACTGCAAAAGTAGGAAACTGATAGAAGGAGGATTTGATGAGTGTACGGAACTCAGTCCCGCTGTCCTAATCAATTCAATGAAAACTCAAGAATGTTGTTTGGACAACTATGGAGATAAGAGTCTAGAAAAGAGGTAGAAACCTATTGATTAATAAGCAGATTGAACAGGAAGCAGATCAATCAAACCAAACTCATTGCCATCAAGTGGATTGTGACTCATAGCGACCCCTGTTGGGTTTCTGAGATGGTGAATCTTTAAGGAAATAGATTGCCCCATCTTCCTTCTGCAGAGCAGCTGGTGAGTTTGAACCACCAACCTTCAGGTTAGCAGTCAAATGTCTTAGGTACTGTGCCACCAGAGCTCCTTAGGCAGCATACAGAAGGGCTAGCTTTCTAGTTCATTCCCATTTTTAAGAGGAGAAAGCACTAAGGCCATACCCCATTAGATAAATGGTTGGATGTGCAAGTCCTATAAAGTTACACTGTGTCCACTGATTGATTGTTAGATACTAATTGAAAAACTCCAAAAGAAATATTTAATGAACAATAGCCTATGTGAATAAGTTTTCTTCTGCAAAACTGAACTGTGGTCATAAGATTTTTGCCTAGAGCCATGGAAAATTTTGGTTGCAAAATGTACCACTGTTTCCTTTCCCAGGAGACAATGTACTTACTAGTGAAAGCACTGACTGAATGTTGGAACAGATGTATTTAAGAACTGTTTCTTTCACTTCAAATTCACATAATCTTGGGAAAGTTAATTTCTCAACATACTATTATTATTGTTATATATATATATATATATATTCTAAACCTGATAACCTCAATCCTTCTAAGTTCTTAGTGTTGTTGTTATGTGCCATCAAGTCATCTCCGACTCATAGTGACCTTATGTACAACAGAATGAAACACTGCCCGGTCCTGTGCCAGCCTCACTACCCTTAATATACCTGGGCCCATTATTGCAACCATGTCATTGAGGGCCTTCCCTCTTTCATTGACCCTCCATTTTACCAAGCATGATATCCCTGTCCAGAGAATGGTCCCTTCTGACAACATGACCAAAGTAGGTGAGACAAAGTCTGGGCATTCTTGCTTCCAAGGAACATTCCAGCTGCACTTTTTCCAGGAAAGATTTGTTAGTCCTTTTAGCAGTCCACAATACTTTCAGCATTCTTTGCCAACACCACAACTCAAAAGCCTCAACTCTTCTTCAGCCTTCCTTATTCATTGTCCAGCTCTCCCATGCATATAAGGCAACTGAAAATACCACAGCTTGGGTTAGGTGCATCCGAGTCTCTGGTGGCATAGTGTCCAAGGCATTTGACTGCTAACCAGAAGGCTGGTGGTTCAAACCCACCAACCTCTCCTCAGAAGGAAGGTTGAGCAATCTACTTCTGTAGTGATACTGCCTCAGAAACCCAAGGAGGGGTCATTATGAGTGGATCTGACTCAACAGCAGTGAGTTTGAGTCTTCAAGGAGATATCTTTGCTCTTCATCACTTGAAAGAGGTCTTTTGCAGCAGATTTGACCAATGCAATACATCATCTGATGTCTTGACTGCTGCTTCCATTGGTGTTGATTGTAGAACCAAGTAATATGAAGTTTTGACTACTGTAATCTTTTCTCCATCTATCATGATGATGCTTATTGGTTCAGTAGTGAGAATTTCTTGTTTTACGTTGAGTTGTGATTCATACTGTGGACTGCAGTGTTTAATTTTCATCAGTAAGTGCTCTAAGTCATCCTCCCTTTCAGCAAGCAAAGTCAAGTCATCTGCATATCTCAGGTTGTTAATGAGTCTTCCTCCAATCCTGATGCCACATTCTTCTTCACATAATCCACTTTCTTGGATTATTTGCTCAGCATACAGATTGAATAAGTATGGTGAAAGGATACAACCCTGACACACTCTTTTCCTGATTTCAAACCATGCAGTATCTCCTTGTTCTGTTCGAACAGCAGCATCCTGGTCCATGTACAGTCTCCTCATGAATACAATTAAGTGTGTCAGAATTCCCATTCTTCCCTAAGTTATCCATGATTTGTTATGATCCACACAATCAAAAGGCCTTTGCGTAGTCAATAAAACACAAGTAATTATCTTTCTGGTATTCTTTGCTTTCAGCCAAGTTTCATCTCACATCAGCAATGATATCCTTTGCTCCATGTCCCCTTCTGAATCCAGCTTGCATTTCTGGAAGTTCTCTGTCGATATACTACTGCAACTCTTTTTGAATTATCTTCAGTAAGATTTTTACTTGCATGTGATATTAATGATATTGTTAGATAATTGACACATTCTGTGGAATCACCTTTCTTTGGAATGGGTACAAATATGGATCTTTTCCAGTCAGTTGGCCAGGTAGCTGTCTTCCAAATTTCTTGGCATAGCCAAGTGTGTGCCTCCAGCACAACATCCGTTTGTTGAAACATATCAATGGGTATTCCATCAGTTTCCAGAGCCCTGTTCTTTTTTTACCTATTCCTTCAGTGCAGTTTCAACTTCTCCCTTCAATGCCATTGGTTCTTGATCATATTCCATCTCCTGAAATGAATGAAAAGCTACCAATTCTTTTTGGTATAGTGACTCTGTGTATTCCATCCATCTTCTTTAAAAGTTTCCTGCATCAGTCAACATATTGCCCATGGAATCCTTCAATATTGCAATTCAAGCCTTAATTATTTTCCTCAGTTCTTTTAGCTTGAGAAATGCCAATTACGTTCTTCCCTTTTGGTTTTCCAACTCCAACTCTTGGCACATTTCATTATAATAATTGACTTTGTCTTCTTGAGTTGTTGTTTGAAATCTGCTCAGCTCTTTTATCCTGTTGATTCTCCATTTGCTTTAGCTACTTTCTATTCCAGGGCAAGTTTCAGAGTCTCTATAAAGACATCCACTTTAGTGTTTTCTTCCTTTCCTGTCTTTTAATGACCTTTTACTTTCTTCATGGGTGATGTTCTTGATGTCATCCCACAATTCTTCTGGTTTTCCATCATTAGTGTTTAATGCATCAAATCTATTTTTTACATGGTCTCTAAATTCAGGAAGGATAAAATCAAACTCATAGTTTGGCTTTTGTGGAACTTCTTTTAATTATCTTCAGCTTCAACTTGAGCTTGTATATGAGCAGTTGATGGTCCATTCCACAATCAGCTCCTGGCTTTGTTTTGGCTGAAGATATTGAGCTTCTCCATCACCTCTTGATGTGGTCAATCTGATTCCTGTGTAGTCCATCTGGTGAAGTCCATGTGTATAGCCACCATCTGTGTTGCTGAAAAAAGGTATTTGTGGTATACCAATGAATAACTTGTTGGTCTTGCAAAATTCTATCATTCAATCTCCAGTGTCATTTCTATTATCAAGATCATATTTTCCAACTCCTGGTGATTCTTCTTTGCTTCCATCTTTTGCATTTCAATCGTCAGTGATAATCAACACATCTTGATTGCATGTTTGGTCAATTTTAGACTGCAGAAGTTGGTAAAAATCTTCAATTTCCTCATCTTTGGCTTTGGTAATTGGTGTGTAAATTTGAATAGTAGTAGTATTAATGGGTCTTCCTCCTAGGTGTATGGATATTATATTATCCTGTCACTGACAGCATTGTACTTCAGGATAGATCTTGAAGCATTAATAATAAAGTCACTTCCTGGCCTTCCCTACCAGTTCCAGCCCTCCCAAAGTTCTTAATAGATTAACCTGAAAAGCTCAATTGATCACCAAATAGGAATTGTGTTCAGTGCTTCAACAACAGAAGTCTACTATGTCATACTATGTCCATATGTGCTGCCTGCAGTGGAGGAGCCTAGCTGCTTCAGAGCACTAAACACCTACTTCGGGGATAGGGGGTGGTGGAGAAGATTGTACTCCTTAAACCAGAACAGCTGTGTCTATACCTGAGTACAGTTTGTTCTGAATTGTCCATCTCTTGAGTTAACTGACATATTCCACAATTTAGTACAGTCAGTAGCACATTCTAGGTGCTCAGGAAATATTTGTTAAATGAATAAAATAATTATCTTCTGGGGGACTTATGGCTGAATGAAATTTAAAAAGATGTAAAAGACAAGAAGCACTCCTTCTAGGGCACATGATATTGACTCTAACAGTGCATAAAAGCAAAAACTCTGTGTTCAGATCTTGACAATATCACTTACTGTATGGTTCAACCCAGGGAAATTATTCAAACTCTTCAAGTCTAATACTCTTATAGTAAAAAAAGTTTAAAATTGTATCTCTCATCTTGTTATTATGAAGTTTATATGACTACTCAATTATTAACACAGTGCCTATTAAGTGTTCAATAAATATTAATTATTTTGGTTTGATTAAAGTGGGTTTGAGCTCGGAGGAGTCAAAAGAAAGAGGGAAAGTTTTTCCTAAAGTCACAGTGGATGCAAGTGTATTCTCTTAAAGAGTTGACTACTAAGCAAACATGAAATAGAGGCTTCTTTAATATGTTCACTACTAAGCTTGATTGTGTTGTGTAATAAGGGGGGCAGCACAGGATCATTTAAAAAAGGAGAGTAAGACTAAATAAGAAATAATCACATAGCCAGCTATCTAGTGAAAAGTGAACTCATCAGAGAGCATACCCAAACCAAAACCCACTGCTATCAAGTTGATTCTGACCCATTGTGATCCTACAGGATAGAGTAGAACTGCCCCATTCTAAGGCTGTAAATCTTTATGGAAGCAAACAGCCTCATCTTTCTCCCTCCAGAGAGTTTTGTGGGTTCATACTGCTGACCTTTTAAGTGACACCAGAGCTCCTTCAGAGAGAATACATAGGATCTAAACTGGCTGCTACAATATAAGATGGACTTTGTCTTGAGGAATTAATTAATAAAGCATTATACAAGAGGACCAGTGAACTTGAACCACAGAGTCTCATTCACTAGGACAAAGATTTCCAGCAAGTTTGGCTTGAGTGTCTGGCTAGGGTGAAGGTGACCGCAACTGCGACCATTGCTGTGGAGTCGGATCTAACTCATAGCGACCCCTCCTTGGGTTTCCAAGGCAGTATCACTAGGGAAGTAGATTGCCCAGCCTTCCTTCTGAGGAGTAGTGGTTTTGAACTGCCAGCACTATGCCACCAGAGCTCCCAGAAGGAAAAGGAGCAAAGAAAATGCTCCAAGCTCATGTTGTGCCCACCAGAAAATATGAGTGGTAATAAGGTTTAGAGGTGTGCACAAGGAACATGAAAAGGCTTTCTGACAGAATTGCTTTAGGGTTTGTTTATGTCTACCCATTAAGGACAGCACAGGGCAGAGAGTAACCGAAGACAAAGGATGAAGGGCTAGGGATAGCAAGAATGGGGTATGGTATTAGATCATGGGCAAGTTAGGTTTAATGTAACAATGGCTTAGGTTCTAGAAGAAAATTAGGTAAAGGGCTCAGAAAATAGTAGAAGATATGCCTTGTGTCAAAGCTGACTTGTGCTTTTCATTTGAGTTAACATAGCAGGAAAGGCAACAGAGAGATAGGAGGGGTGTTTTGATCTACAGACTGCAGAACCATCAAAACTTTCCTCTGGTCACGAGTTAAATACCTAGAAGGCAGTGGAAATTAATTCCAGTTGCATCATCTGAGATTGATCCTCCCCATACACATTCTGCTTTGGCACCATGGCCTCATAAAGTTCAGCTGGCTCTAGCAACAGATGATAAAGAAACTTGGCAGGAGTTGCAGGCAGGGCTATAGAGAAGAAACAAAAATAAGAGTGGAATGAGGAGAAGAAAACAAAACTAAGCAGTACTGACCACAGAAAAGAAAGCTACACTTTAGAACATGACTAGAAGACTTATTTCTCAGATCCAGGAAGATTTATCTGAGGCAGGACTGGCTGACCTTGTAACTGGGAAGAATTTTAATCTCTTTCCAAAGGGGCCAGAACCAGGGCCTGCCAGGAAAAATAAACAAGCCACTTCCTTCCCCACTTACTTCTCTTGGTGAAAGAGGCTGGAAAGAGTGCTCATAATGAAACAGTATGGAAGAAGGCTAATGTTCACCAAAACGGTCCATGGCTTAGGGCTCGAAGAGAGACCTGGGAAGGAAAGTGATATCAAGAATTAATATCACTAAATTTTACACCTGAAAAATGTCCAATTGGCAAATGTTGTGATAATTATTTGCTTATTTTTACAACAGTAAAACAATATAATTACTTGAGCCAAAATGTGAGAGGCTAGAAAACAGTAATAAGCAATAAGATAAAATGGTACTTTTGTCAATGTATATAGCCCATGGTCAGTTGCTTTCAAGTTGATTCTGATTCATGGCAACCCTTATGTAGAACTGTGCTCCATAGAGATTTCAATGGCTGATTTTTGGAAGGAGATCACCAGGGTTTTCTTCTGAGGTGCCTCTGAGTGGACTTAAACCTCCATCCTTTTGGTCAGCAGCTGAGCACATTAATTGTTCGCATCACTCAAGACTTCAGCTAGCCCACAGTTTGAGTATATTGTAGCCTCACACAGGATAATGATCTACTGAATAAATGCCACAAGAGACATTCTGAACGTGGAGTGGCATGATTGTACAGCTTGGGGGGTCCTCTTTAGGAAATAAAGTCAGGAAAGGCCTTGAAATCTGGACTGTGTGTTTTTTAATAGAAAGTTAACAAAATGTGGGAAGTTAAACAGGCTATGGAGAGTCAGATTTTCCAGAAGTACTCTGCTTTAGCATCAACTTCAGTAATTCCATATTTTTAAATCATTGATCTTTATTCTTCCCCACTTTAAAACTCTACATACATCATGATGGCTAGTTAAAATTCATTATAGAGACAGATGATCTCCATAACATATAAGTGTCACCTTCCTCCACAATGTCAGGTACTCTTAGATGCCACCTAACTGGTATGATGTGCAAGATGCCAATAATTGACATATGTCATTATTAAAGTGACATCAATGATAATTATTAGTCATGAACTCATTTTTGCCAGCTTTTGGCTGATTAGAATGTGGCAGGGGATGAATACAGAAGAAACAATGCCTGACTATGGACCGGCATTTTGATGACTGGTAGACAAAATCTTAGAAATGATCTAGATTGGTAGTGATAATTTTGGAAGATGTCTATGAATTCAAATGGAAGATTTACAATTATGGGGCAAGCATATCACTAATCCTTCTCAAGTTTGTCGGATCTCATTTCATTAGTGAACAAATCAGCAGTAGTCTGAGGAGAAACCCAACACCCTTTCAAACTAGCCACTTTTCTCTTGTATAAGCATCAAGAGGTGAATTAGACATTGTCTGATTGAATGTTATACATAACTTAGTGCAAGTAGCTTCTCTTCTAGGTATAACGCATTCTAAAAACTCTTTTACGATCTGAGAACCATTTTTTGTCTGCTGATTATTATGTACAGTATTTTATGATATACAAGATATTTTCACAAACTTCTACTCATTTACTCATCAAACAATTTAAATAAGTAACTACTATAGGAAGGTCACTATGAGTCGGGTCCGATTCAATGACAAATAACAACAACATAGGAATAATATGAGGAGCTCTGGTGGCATAGTGAATAAGGGACTTAAATGCTAACCAGAAGGTCAGTGGTTCAAACCCACCAGCTGTTCAGTGGAAGGAAGACTGGGCGATCTACTCTGTAAAGATTTACAGCCTTGTAAACCCAAAGGGGGTCACTTCGAGTTGGAAATGACTCGATGGCAATGAGTATGGTTTTGATATAGGAACAATATAATTGAAATAAATAAAAATAGTGAATCATTGTAAGCAGAGTTGAGGATATTTCTTATTAAAAGTAAATTAAGTGTAACTAAGTTAAATGTAATATAAATTATATACATTATAAATTAAATTAATTACATAAATATAATTTTATTACAATGAAAGCATTTTAAACACCATGAGAAACTTGCAGAGCAAAATCAGGGGCAGAGGGCTTGACCATGCAAAAGATTGCTATGATTTGAGGGGAGAATAGAGAATAGGACATTTGTTTGGCTTAAACTGGGCTACGTGATTTAAGAAGTACCAGAACAATACACAAAACTACATACACCATCTAATGCAGTTAAGAAATATCATTCTAATGCTGTAAGGCCCTGCCAATTCAATTCAGAGTGCTATCTTCAGTCAGCCTCATATGGCAAGTCAACAAAGAGTCAAACTTATTTTCAGTTCTTTGAATTCCTGGGAGTTGGATTAAAAAGGCCAGTCTGCCTTTTCCACGCTGCTGGGGAAATAGAGCTGGAAGCACGAGCCTTCATAATTGCTCCTAACTTTATAATACTCAGCAACCCTACAGAGCAAGAATTCCTCTAATATATGTTGATTTTCATTTGGATGGCAAGGTTTCAAACACCAATTTGTTTTAAAACAAAACCAGGCAATCAAGTAATGAATGGCAACTTCAGAATAGGCAAATTAGTTCTATTTTGAGGTTCTAGTAGATGTTTTTGGTGACATTTAGATCAGGCAACTCTCATTGGAGTTACATTTATTTCTTGCCAGCTATTTGCCTATTTAACCAACAGGAATCCTTGAAACTTTATAATGACAATGAAAAAGATTCTGTTCTCCCATCTTGAAGGTTCTTATTTATATAGCCTCCAGAGGACTACCAGTAGAAAGAACACTTAATTTTGTGCAATTTGTTCACTAGTGAATGGAATGAAAAATGTTATTAGGTAGCACAACCAAATTCAGTGGTAAAGCAGAAATGAATAATTCTTGATTTTTGTAGGCAGAGAAGTAGATATGAATATAACCAGAAATCTGGGGCATAGTACTGTTCTTTCCAATCCCTTAAAATTAAATCATCATGAAGATGATTCAGTGAGAACAGTTAAAAGTTAGAAGTCAAAGTAAGAAGATTCTTGGTCCTCAATGACAAGCTGTATCATCCTCAATGTGTCACTTACAATCCTTGCACCTCAGCTTCACCATGTGTCAAAAATTAAAAGTTAAATGATCTATATCTGGCAGGATTAAGTGGAAATTGAGAGAATATCTATAAAGATAGATTTTAAACTATATGACCCTATAGTCATACATATTCACCAAAAATCTATGTTTCTTCTTTCTGTTGCTTGACTACCTTTCCTGTCTCCCTTTCCATGAAGTAGGACTACCCGAGTAGTATTGAATAAGGGATTTTGAGTAGAATTGGTATGTGCCAGTTCCAGGCAAAGGCTTTTAGGAGAGAAATGTACCTCTTCCATCTCCCCCTGGCCCCTTATTTTATCATCTAGGGTAAGGAGGTGGTAGAATAATGAGATAAAAAGAAAAAATATATATATCTTGTTGTTAGGTGCTGTCAAGTTGGCTCCTACTCATACCAACCCTATGTACAACAGAATAAAACACTGCCCAGTCCTGCATCAGCCTCATGATCCTTGCTATTCCTGAGCCTATTGTTGCATCCACTGTTTCAATCCATCCTGTTGAGAGTCCCTTTTTTTGTTGACCCTTCACTTTACTAAGCATGCTATCCTTCTCCGGAGAATGGTCTCTTCTGACAACATGACTAAGGTAAGTGAGATGAAGTCTGGCCATTCTCCTTCCAAGGAACATTCATTCTGTTGCACTTCTTCCAGGACAGATTTGTTCATTATTCTGCCAGCCCATGGTATTTTCAATATTCTTTGTCAGTGCCACAACTCAAAAAAACATCAACAACATCAAGTCTTCTTTATTCATTGTCCAGCCTTCAAAACATATGACATGATTGACCATGGATTGGGTTAAAAAACAAACAAACAAAAAACCTCTGCCATCCAGTCATCAATTCTGAGTCATAGAAACCTCCATTGGGTTTCCAAGGTGGTAAATCTTTACAGAATGTAGATTGGCCCATCTTCCTTCTTGCAGAATGGCTGACAGGTTTGAATCACCAACCTTCTGTTTAGCAGTCAAATGCCTAGGGACTGCATCACCAGAGCTCCTCTGTGGCTTGGGTTAGGTACACCTTAGTCTTCAAAGAGATATCTTTGCTCTTCAGCAATGTAAAAAAGTCTTTTGCAGCAGATTTGCCAAGTGCAATATGATGTCTAATTCTTGACCACTGCTTCCATGGATATTGATTATGAATCCAAATACTATGAAATCTTTGACAACTTCAACCTTCTCTGCATTTATTGTGATGCTGCTTATTGGTCTAGTTGTGAGGTTTTTAATTTTCTTTGTGTTGAAGTGTAATCCATACTGCAGACTGTAGCCTTTAATCTTCATCAGTAAGTGCTTCAAGTCATCTTCACTTTCAGCAAACAAGGTTGTGTCATCTGCATATTGCAGGCTCTTAATGAGTCCTCCTCCAATCTTGATGCTGTGTTCTTCTTCATACAGTCCAATTTCTCAGATTATTTGCTCAGCATATAGGTCGAATACATGTGGTTAAAGGATAAAACCCTGACTCACCCTTTCCTGACTTTAAACCATTCAGTATTCCCTTGTTCTGTTTGAACAACAGCCTCTGTGTCTATGCACAGGTTCCTCATGACTACAATTAAGTGTTCTGGAATTCCCAGTCATCTCAATGTTATCTATAATTTGTTATGATCCAAAAATCTTAGGCCCCTGAATTTTCAAGTGGTGAAGAGAGCTGTCTTCCAACCAAGAACTCTGTTTTTGGAATATTATGTGAGCAAGACATGAACTTCATTTGTTTTTGAACTATTACATATTCTTAAACATACTTGCTATTGCAATGTGTGCTGTCCTAACAAATTCTGGCCCTAATACAACCTTAAGATACGGTTTATTTATTTATTTTTTTGTCTTGCTGTCGAATCAATTTTGACTCATAGTGACCCCTTCTTGAGTTTCTTAGGCAGTATCACTATGGAAGTAGATTTCCCCATCTTCCTTCCAAGAAGTGGCTGGTAAGTTTTGAATCGCCAGCCTTCTGGTTAGCAGTCAAATGACTTAGGCACTATGTTTCCAGAACTACTTTTTTTAGTTTATCAAGCCATACTTTAGTTAAACATCACCATCCCATGTGATCTGCCTGTTAAGGGAGTGTTTGTGTAACAGAGAATCCATGTGTCATAGCTTCATTAACATACTCGGTCACAGTCTGTAACAAACTAGGTTTATTTAATTGTATTTAAGACTCTACTATGGGTATCTAGGGTCACTGCTTTTAGTACTTTTAGAAAATGGTGGTTCTTTTACAGGGGGAGTGTTTGTCTGTTAAAAGAAATAGAAGATGTAGCCCCACTTGGCAATCTCTGGTGACTTGATTAGAACAGGGCTCCATCTTTGTCCTGACCTATCCAGTGTTACATGGCTTGGCAGGCAGAGATGGGTTAGATTTTACCTTTCATATGCCTACATTTTTAAGTAATATACAAGTTGCACAATCATGTTCAGTGGCTGAAGAGAGCTTGATGTGTAGGGGAAGGAATTTTACTAGGAAGAGAAAAGATGAAGGATATATTGATCAAGACCTCAAGGAGGTATTAATAAGAAATTATAGCACAGAGTACAATATGAAGAGCTATCACAAATATACAGAGTCTTAGCAGCTTCAAAGAAGGAAACTCAGAAAAGGTTTCATGTAGAACTTACAGCTTTGGGAATTTTATGGGGCAGTTCTACTCTGTCCTATAAGGTCACTAACAGTTGTAATAGACTTGATGGCAATGGGTTTGGTTTTAGGTTATTTGCCAAAGCACCCTAAATATATTACTTCAACATATATTTAAACAACGGTATATAAATACCAGAAGGTTGGTGGTTCAAACCCACCAGCCACTTCTTGGAAGGAAGGTTGGGCATTCCTACTTCCGTAGTGATACTGTCTCGGAAACCCAAGGAGGGATCGCTATGAGTCGGGGCCAACTCAAGGGCAAATAACAACAACAACATATAAATACTAATATTAACTTTCCTTGAAGATTGTTTATTGGCCCAAAGCTGCACGGATAGACAGTGTCAGAGCAGGATTGTAACTCAGGCAGTCTGACTCAAAATTACATATTTTGAACTACTACAACAGACTGCTTCCTATACAGTCACTTTTGGGGGAAAAAGCTTCAAAACCCAGCAAAGAAACAAATTGTAAATTGTAGATGTTTAGGAATGTCTCTAATAATTATTACTAATCCACTCTTCCAGTGTGTTTGTTCCTTCTTAGTGGAGCATTGTTCTTGTTGATAGTTGATGTCAAGTTGATTCTGACTCATGGCAATCCCATGTGTGTAAAGTAGAACTGTTTCATAGGTTCTTCAAGACATGTGACCTTCCAGAAGCTGATTGCCAGCTCTGTCTTCTGAGGTGCCTTGGGTAGATTAAAACTTCAAACCTTTTGACTTGTAATGAAGTGCTTAACTGTGCCACCCAGAGTCCCCTTAGTTGAGCATTAGATGTTAAAAAAAAAAAAAGAAAAGCCAGTTGTCCTTGAATCAATTATGACTCAAGGCGACCTCATATGTTTCAGAGTGAAACTATGTTTTAGAATTTTCAATGACTGATTTTTGGTAGTAGAATCCAAATCTTTTTTTTCTGAGACAACTCTTGGTGAACTCAAATCTCTAATCTTTCAGTTAGCAGCTAAATGAGTCAACTTTTTGCACTATTGCAAACCAGTAATGACCTATTTAATAGACAGTTAACTTTTCCAGACAGGAATATGTTTCAGAAAAAAAGAAATCATACAAAAATATATGGGACTAAGGATAAAGGTGGAATCTGCTGTTAGGGTGTCACAGACAGAGGGGATTTTAAAATGCAACAATATGTTTGTACCCCAAGAAAAAAGTCAAAATAGTTTGTCAGCTTGGACTCTCACACCTGGCCTTGATCTTTTTGGTTGGCCTTTAGCCAGAGAGAATCCTCCAAACTGACAGATGTCACCTGTTGCAAGTTATAGAATAAAATGAAAAAAAATTTTTGAATGGCTGATAAAAAACACTGCAAAACCCAGAGATTCTAAGCAGAATCCCTTATAACTAGATTCTGAGCAGTAAGAATACATTTTCTTCTCTCATACCCATTTCTTCGAACAATTTTGACTTCACTGTAACACAAACAACTGAAAATTGCTCATGAATGTTTTGCAAGTTCACCTGCAACCTTTAGCTAGAAATCTTAGTCCTTTTAGACCAATATAGTGACACAATGTGTATGAGAAATATAATTATGCCATGCTTTCTTAATAACCTAACACTTTCCAGTAAGAAATGACTGGTAAATTTTTCACAGGAAACTGACCTCAATATTAGTTTTGTCATGTGCAATGATCCAAGAAGGAGGATGAGTTGGGTGACTATATATCCCAGTTTTCTCTTCAGAATCCAAATTTATCCCTGATGTTCCAATACAATTATTAATAACCCCCAATTTCACATTATGGAAAGTGTTCTAGTCCGGTTGATAAAATAAATAGTCAATCTATTGAGAAGGAAAGCGTCAAAAGTTTTGAAACCTAGGCTTAGAGCCCTAAATACATACTCATTTAGGTGGCTGTGTAGCCAGTTATTTGAGGGTTGTCTTAACAGTTACCTCACATGTAAATGAAGTGTAGTGATGAGTTAAGGGCCTCATTGAAATATCCCATATTTCCTCTGTACTCATTTTTATCTTTACTTTATCTATGGTATGCTTGTTGAATTATGGACACATAGATTATTTAGCGGAAATAATCAAATAAGAGAATCAGTGCATAAAGTCTGAAATATTGGTGAAGGATATTGAATTTATTGTGGATTGCTAAAAGAAAAAACAAAAATGTCTTTGAAGAAATACAGCCAGAATGTTCCTTAGAGGTGATGATAGGAAGCCTTCAACTCACTGACTCTGGATACATCACCAGGAAACACCAATTGCTAGAAAAAGATAACATGTCTGGCAAAGTAAAGGATGAATAAAAATGACAAAAACCTTCAATGGAATGAATTGACATCATGTCCACAACAATGGACTTTAACATACCAGCAGTACTGAAGGTGGCAAAGGATTGGACACTTTGTTCTGTTGTACATGGAGTTGCCATGAATAAGTCAAAATCAATTTAATGGTAATTAACAACAATAAGACAATAAGAAATCTGAGCCTGAACAGATCATCTGTACTAGCAAATTGTGATATGATGGCAGAATAAAGCAGAGGTTGCTAGTTGTCTGTCACAACTTCCATTCTTCCTCCTCCTACTTAGCAGAAGAAATTTAAATTTATGTGAGGTGCATTTTTATTATTTTGTGTAGCTAAAGGGCTACATTTCCCAGAGTTATTTGTAGCAAGATTTGACAATGTGACCAAGTTCTAGTCAAATAAGTGTGTTCTACTCCCTGAAATTCTTCACAGAAAAGGAGGGAGTAGAACTTTCTTGCTCTAGCTATCTAGGATGCAATGGAATGACTATAACAGAAGAAGCCAACTTCAACCATGAGTCAACAAGCCAGTGATGATGGAGCAGGAAAACAAAAGAAGCCTGGCTCCCTGGTGATGGTATAAGCACCACATTAGCTCCAGGCTGCCTGCCTCTGGATAGCTTTCCTATGAGAGAAAAATGGATTTTTATATCGTTTACCCTGTAGTTATTTTCCTCTGTGGTCACTGGCAGACAATCTTAATTCCAACTGATCCAGGAAAAAAACATGAAAATCCATTTACAAAGTTCAAAGTGGATAGCACTGAACATTGAGGTGAGTGGGAATATGTTAATAGGAAGGGAGCATTTCTTAAAAATGTTCATAGAACTCTAAAGACACAACTTGCCATGGGGAGAAATTTGACCACTGAGAAAATCCTTATGTGTTTTTTTCTGTTTAGCAATGGTAATACTCTGGTGTGAGCAGTAAAATGTACTGAGCATGTCAAAACTATCCTCAGCTTTTTTAGTTAAATTAAAAACAAAGGATCCAAGTGCTTACACTTCAGCTTGGAGTCCTGGACTGTCTGGACAACTTTCTCTAAAGGAAGGCATATTGTAAAGTAGTATGGTATCAATTGACTACAAAATGCTTGCACAACTTCCCAGAAGAGGTTCAGCTCATTTCAGCACATGACCGGGTATGGACTACCCATTACAATATGCTAGCACGTGAATTCATTATGTGCAATATCTAAGTCCATCAATGTTGATCTAAGCATTTCAATGGCCGGAGCTCATAGATCCATCTTAATACAAAGTTTTACCTCTCTGTGGAATCAGAGGGCTTACACTTGGGTATCTAAGGGCTTGCTAGGAGTGGGAGCAGATGGTAGTTTTTATATGTTCTTTTTATAAATGCATTTTGAGCAGGTTTTTTTTTTTGCATGAATATTTCATTTATGACAGGGTGCTGCTTAGTTATATAAAAAGTAAATATATAACGAGTGAGGAGTAAGTATAGCAGCAATGTAGTGTTGAGGCTAATGGGTTGAGATGGGTTTTAAAAATACAAAGAGTTTTCATTTTCAAAAAGTACTTGCAAACTTTGAAATGAAAGATAGTAACTTGTTTTTTCCCTGCTTCCTTCATCTCCATTTCTTCCCCCCTAAATCCTGTTGTGGACTCGTCCAGGGGAAGAGGAAGGTTTATATTCAAGAAGTCAAGCATGGGATTTCAGTCCTTATTAGGAGTACTATTCTTCAAATTTGAGAAAGGATAAAAACTGCCTACATAAAATGAAAATAGCAAAGGCAAGGACCACAAACAGTAGTAGACTAAGGTTAGGAGACCGTGGAGGGCTGGATAGACAACCATCAGTAGTAGGAGGAAGAAAAGATGGAAAACAACAGCTGCCATAGCTGAAATGATGGGCCTCAATCTTCTTAAGAGACAGGTGGCCAAGCTATTCCACACACTTCCCATTGTGCAACATCATGTATATTGTCACAATGTTTTGGGCTTCAAAAACTGTTTTTAAGTTTATTTTTCTAGGGAAAAAAATGTTTAAATCAACTTGAGAAAATGTATCAAATTCTACTTTCCTATGGAATTATTTTAGCTCAATTCTATATTATATATTGCTACAATGAAATGGAATAGGCACTTTTGATTCTAGCTTTATTTTAACTTAAGTTATAATATTAGCTAGTACATATAGATATATGTAACAGTAAGTTTGTTTACTGTATCATATCTTGTCAGAGAAAATACTGTGGTGGTTTTCTGCACAATATTTAACAAAATATAAATAGCAAGGATGCTCTGATCTTAAAATGTAATTTAAAAGTCATTCATATCTGCAATGGTCTAAAGAAAATGTGCGTTGTAAGGAGGTAGCTCTGACAATGCAATTTCATGTTTTTCTAAATGTTCCTTGAAGATAAGAACTTTATTTAATATAGCAGACCCTTAATATTCATGAGGGACATATCACAGCCCCAAATTTATGAATATCAGCTTAGCATATAATTGCTTCCATAAAATGTCTATTTTCTGGGTAAAAACCATCACTTTCTTGGATAGTTTCTCTTCCACTTTTTTTTAAATCTCTGTAACAAGCCTCTGGCTTTATTTCTAGGAAAAGTACTCAAAAATATTTTTTTAATCATATCATGATAATTATTGCAGAATAGGTTGACTATAAGTGTAGAATATCTAAAACACAGTGGGCCAGTCATCTAGACACCCTACTGAACTACTCATGCTACAGACCAGTCTCATTCCAGGCGTAATTCAATTTCATGCCTCAGCAAAATTACAAATTACTACATGCCATGAACCCATGACTATTGCTCTAGAGTAGTCAAAGTAACAATGTTAAATCCTCTGTCAGTAACATATTTCTTTGTACTCTCAAATATAACCTACTAGCATGCTTGATATATAGTAGATCCTCAATGAGTTTTTGGGTCAGTTGATCAACTGATTGATTACTATAAAGAATGTATACTTTAGTAAATGCAAAATGGTTAAGATTGTTGGGAAGTCCAATGGAACACCTCAATTGAGTTACTCTTTGGCCCCATCTAGTGCTTGTCTTAGGGGCAATTTAGTAGTTTTAGTTAAGAATAGCATTAGACTAGTGGGCGCTAAATAGTGCTACAGCTGTTACTAAGAGGGAAAAAGGATTAAATGGAAAACAAATGTGGTCTGCACAGAAGGAGTGGATGAAAACCTTAGAATGCCTTCTTAACTCTACTAACTTTATATTAAAACTATTTTTAGATATCCTCTGGGAGTTTACTTTAGCAAAAAAAAAATCACTGAAAAACAAGTTAACACCTTTTTCAGGCCAAAAGTTCATTTAACACAAACCCCGGGAAAAGGCATTATGGAAGTTCTTTTGGTTCTTAGGTCACCTATGGGTCAAATTATCATTCATTAAGAGTGATGTAAGATGTACATGCAATAAACAAAACAAAACAGATTCATTGCTGTGGAGTCTTTTCCAACTCACAGCAACCTTATTGAACAAAGTACTACTGCCCCATATGTACTCCAAGGCTGTAAACCTTTACAGAACAGATTGTTCCATCTTTCACTTACAGGGGAGCTGGTTGTTTTAAACTGTTAACCTATCAGTTACCAGAGGAGCTCTTAACCACTGTGCCACCAGGGCTCCTCATATATGCAACATTTAACCTGAAAATTATAATCTGTACCTGCATTTTCTATCATCCCTACAAAGGATTTCACGTATTTGGAAATACTTACTAAGCATAATATAAACAGTATTACATTTTCTTCATTTTCAAAAATGTAAATTGTCCCAAATTTCAACTTGGCCTGCACGTTTGGCCCTTCCCACATGTAATTTTCTTTTGCTAATCCACAACTTTGATTGATTCTTGTATTAAAAAAAAACAAAAAAAAAAAACATAGTTTTACACAAAACTATAACATTTAGAGTTTCATAAAATGTCAGATTTCTACTATAAAAAACAAATGCATTTAATGAAGAGAAATATAGTAAAATTTTTGTTTCAGTTCTACTTCTTGGTTCTCACTAGCTCTTCTATTTGTTTCAGGCTTATGTTTGGAGGGCTAATAACTTTTATGCCTTATTTATATGTCATAAAAGCTTTCATCTTATTTATTTTTGATGTTATCAAGAACAAAAGGGAAAATAAATTTCCTTAAGAATCTAGAGTGAATCAATGGAAATAATCATTGTCTTTTTAATATCCATTTTATTGAATTGCTATATCTTACAGTTGTGTGATTCTGAACACTGGTGAGAAATTTGAAGTATACATTAGAGTGAAGGCCAGGAGTAAGAAAGACAATGACAAGGTAGGTAGACATTACTGGTATGGGGATAGACATGGGAGCAGAGGAAAAAAGAAAAGTCAAATCAGGGCAAGTCAGTGAAGGAACTTGAAATCTTAGTTTTATAGTTCAGGACAAGTGAAAGTTTAACAAAATACTCTCTGTATTTTTTTTTTTAAATGCATACCATAATATGACACATTTTTAACAGCATTTATAGTCTTCTGGAGTAAATTTTCCTTCTGCTATTTGGGCAGTGATTTCCAGTGCTACATGAAACTACTGAACTCTCCTTATAAATTGTCACTATTTCTACATCAGCATGAATAATGTATATAGGAGATAGCATGGTAAGAAGAATTCAGATTTGTAAAAGAGGAACAACAGATGCTGGAAACTCTAATTGTGGTTATTGGGCAATGTTGTCTAGTCCATAGCTCAAGACTTTGACACTTACTGACTTTAACAGGGTTGTGCAATCCATGGACATGGGAATTTAGCTTGGCTGAAAATGAGTGTATTTTACCTGATAGTTTTCTCAAGAAGGTGATGGTTCCCAAATGTCCAGATTAATATTTTGACTGAATTCTACCACATTTGCCTCATCTCTACCAAGCACAATAGAAGACTTGTGTTTTGGGGTTGATTAAGAGAGGACACAGGATTAGCACATAGTAGACTAAATTGTAAATGACTGAAAGAAGCTCATTTGTGTCTATTTATTCATCCTTATTAATAGTTTTGGGCACTTAAATATGCCTCAAGGAAAGGGAGAACTGCAAGTAAATAAGGTTGTGAATACTGCCATTAAAATCTGGGGTATTTGAAATACACAAAAATGGCAAAAAATTAATAGGTTCCAAAATCTCAAGAAGTCAGATTTTCTAAAATATATTTTTAATTTCAACTTAAATTATTGCTTTTTGTCTACCAAATATTTACTTATTAGCATATAATTCATACGATAGCTAAATGAATTATTAGTTCAAATGTTGATTTTGAAAGCTACTAAAAGAGTTTCATTAAAGTAATTTTCAGTGAAACCCAACATATTTCAAGCAACTGAATTTTAAAGATCAATACTGAACAATAGTTTTAATTTTCTTTCAATAAAATATATTGAAATAGCTGGCTAAAGGCCATAAAAGAAGTTGGTAAAAAAATATCTATTAGTGATAATTCAGAATATATACATTTTTTAATCATGAAAACTGAAACATCCTTTCATCCTTTTTGGATCTCTTCAGAACAGAATATTCCCATGAAAGTAGAAGGCAGGCTGTTCAATAGGGAGAACTGTGCTGATGTGCTGGGCAAGGAATCAGAATCCATGTTCTGTAGTCCTGAGTCTGCTGTATCTTGTTACATAAGCTGGAAATTCACTCATATTATCTGAGACTCATTTATCACATCTGTAAAATTAAAGGAGCAGAATAAATAATGCATAAGACTTGTTCCAACTCTAATATTCTGTAGTTTTATTGCTCTAGAATGCAGCATAAAGGTCTGCAAGTTTTTTTCTAGTAAGTTTTCCTTGAGCTGTACCAAAGTGTTCCACTGCTAAAGTTAATACTCCTAGCTCATGGGGAAAAAAAAAAAAAATATATATATATATATGATTTTTTTCCCCAATTCAATGTTTTCTTTGATTTTTTTTAACGTATTGGTAACTGCTATTATTTATCTATACAAGAATAGAATAAAAATGTTATCTGATTTAGTTTAAACCTTCATTTTTAGATGTTTTTGGTTTAATAGGCCATGATGGCTACAACCAATGGCAGTCAGGAGGTGGGACTGCCGTCTGCTCCCTCATTCCCTGAGGTTAACACACCTATGAACCTCTCAGGGATTCATGTGTTCATGATCAATTAGTTCCTTCTAATCATACAATAGGAGCTCTGGTAGCATAGTGGCTAAGACACTTGACTGTGAACTAGAAGACTGGTGGTTCAAACCTACCAGCCACTACTCGGAAGGAAGATGGGGCAATCTACTTCCATAATGATACAGCCTCAGGAACCCAAGGAGGGGTCTCTATGAGTTGGGTCCGACTCCACGGCACGTAACAACAACAACAACAACAATCATACAATAGTATTTCACATAATATGACATAATCAGTGGAGTTGTTCAGAAATTAGCACTCGGAAGTATTCCAAGAAGCATACAAGGTAAGCTTACAAGAGTTTCATGGAATCTTTTAAAACATATAAACAAGTTTGTAAGCAACTCTCTGGTGGTGCATTGGTTAAAGCACTAAACTGCTAACCAAAAGGCTGACAGTTGAAATCTACCAGCTGTTCCATGAAAGAAAGATGAGGCAGTGTCCTTCTGTAAAGACTTACAGACCTGGAAACCCTGTGGGAAGTTCTCCTTTGTCCTAGAGGGTCACTATGAGTCAGAACTGACTCAATGACAGTGAGTTTGTTTTGGAATCCAGTTTGTAGTTGATTACAACAATACACATTGCTATAGAGTTGATTTTGACTCAGTGACTCTATAGACCAGAGCTGAGCTACTCTACAGGGTTTCCAAAGGGAAGAAGACTGCTACATCTTTCTCCTGTGCGCATCTTGAGTGGCTAGTGGGTTAACTGCCCAACTTTTGAAGGTTAGCAGCCAAGCACTGCACCACCAGGGCTCCTTGATTACAGCTATACTTGGTAGAAATATAATTTATGATACTATTTTGTGTTGTCTATAAATGCTCTAAATGTGTAATAAGAAAACTACAAAAACCTGCAGTTAAGTTTTCCATGAGAACCACATCACCATTTCTTCCAAGTCAATTCTACGTGCTGAGAAGGAAGCTTTCTTATTAACGGTAATGTATTTCCTGTACTAGGTGATATTTCTCCCAATGCTATAATCATAATCTTTTACTAACTTTTAACTGTTACTAAATTATTTAATAGTTAAGATATATAAAGCTCTTAGAGAATAAATATTATCTCTTTATAGCTAACAAATTCCTGTTAGTGCTTACTACATAGTTTTACAATGAATTTATACTTTACAACTGTGTTCTAAGTTGAGAATACCATGCATAAGAATCTACCCATGGCTGTTCTAGTACATACACACACAGAGACACATCCCACAATAAAACAAAACTTATTCTAAGTAAATATATTATAAAAAAAATTTTCTTTTTCCTGATCTTAGAAAACCTAAGAAGCATCTCAATGATAGTTTGAGAAATTGGCTGTCAACTGAATTTTGAGGATATACAGACCTAACTCAGAGACTTTGCAGGTTTGGTTCCAGACCACAGCAAAAAGGGAAATATCACAATAAAGTGAGTGATATGAATATTCTGATTTCTAAGTGTATATGAAAGTTATGTTTACACTATTCTGTAGTCTATTGAGTGTGTAATAGCATTATGAAAACATTTGAGATATTGTGAGAATTACCAAAATATGACACAGAGACATGAAGTGACCACATGTTGTTGGAAAAATGGCAACTATAGACTTGGCTTGCCATAACGTTGCCACAAACGTTCAGTTTTCTAAAAAGTGCAATATTGGTGAAACACAATAAAGCAAAGCACAATAAAATGAGGTGTGCCTGTACAGTATTTTTCTTCCTGTCTCCAGATCCCAAACACGAAGCTTACTGTCTGACTTAAAAGTTCCTCTGTAGGCATATTGACATCTGGGAGGAATAAGCAGAGGAAAATTGCCAAGAAACCATATTTGGAGAATGAGGAGGACTAAGGACTAAGGTAATGTACCAAACAGTGTTTCTTTGCTATTCATAAGGTTTTCCCTGGCCAATTCTTTCAGAAGT
>NW_006921692.1:4991820-5005066 GCF_000298275.1 Orycteropus afer afer | reverse complement strand
GTGTAAGTGTCATCAGCTCCTAGGAAGTAAAATAGTAAGATGGAAGTGATGGTAAATAATCATGGTTAGAAATAATGTTAAGTGTTACAAAGAGACTTTTGGAGGCTCTTCTGAGGATTTACTATTGATTACTGAAGGTTGCACCTGGATTACAAAAGTATGTCAAAATAGAAAATGGTACCATTGTTTCATGATCTCATGAGGTTTGTTTCTGTTTATAGTTCTGTTTTGACAAATATTTTCTTTCCTATGTTGGAGTTCTCTTCCTATTAATTAGCCTTCTTTTAAATACTCTAAGTTTTAAATGTAACTTGTAATTTGATCACCCATAGCTGCTTCCCTGAATTCGATAATGTCTGTTGGTAAATATCTGTCATCTAGAGTATTTACTGTATCATGGTGGTCTTGGCTATTTTACCACAAAACTCAGGGAAACCAAGTAAACCTCTGACCTCAACTCTTTGCCTTTGTTGTGGGTAGCTTGTGCACAGGATACTCTATTTTTCATAAATTTCTTGTGATCACAACCATCTTTCACATGCATCACTAAAGAAACCACAGGAATATTCTGTTATTTCAGTACTGTGATTTTACTTGATAGAGACAAAAAATGTCCTAAACTGTCTGGTGGGTTCCTTTTGTTCTGCTTTGCATTCTTTGCTGTAGATTCTGTAAGTTCAAGGTAGACAGAGATCGCCAATCTAGTTTTCTTGAACTCTGAGAACCACGGAAATGTGTTGCATGTTCACTAGTGGTAGATTTGGATGAGCTCTCTTTCTTATTTTCAAAGATGGTTGTACTATAATTATTTAACTCAAAGCACATATTCAGGAATAACCTTTGTCTTTAGTGGCTATTCTGTTTTTGTGGGTTTTCCTTTAAGATTCCTAAAGTTGTAAGGTAGATTGTTAAACATATCTCTCCAAACAAATTTTCTTATAAATTCATCACAATAATTTTTCCTTTATTCCTTTGTAATGAGGCATGTTAATTTTTTTTAATTTTTATTTACAGCCCTATAAAAATAACCAGTCAATGTTTTCAAATAGCTCTATGGAAACTTTCTCTCTATGATCTCTTTTCAAGAATATGTTCAAAACATACAGCAATGTTCTTTATTTAGTCTTGTTGAAATTTATTCATGTTCATGCCATACATTTTTTTCTCAGGGTTTCTAGAGGCAATACTTTTTAGAGTAAATACTAGTTAGGGTTATCAAGGTGCTCATCAGCTATACTTTTCACTGAAATACAGTAACTAGCACTTATATCTGGATGAGAATAGATTGGTATTAGTCATCAATGTGTCTCTTAAGCATTTGAGAATAAGTTACTCTGTTCTTGTGTAGGAAATGTGCATATGTGTTCATGCATAAATGTTGCTCTTTGCACTTTCTCAGGGACATTTCCCAGGCCTTCTCTTGCTTTGTGAAGTGAGTTAAAGGCATTTTCATTTTATGATTTGCATGCAGGTTTCACATAAGGAATTCTGAATATTCATTTTCAGTGAAATAAAAAAAAAATTCTGGAAATTCCTTGACAGGACATAAGATTCACACTTTGTAGCACTTGTTTGATCATAGTAATAGTCTATAGTAATAGAGTAGTCATTGTTTTTGAGAAAAAGGAAGCATATGTTATGATATATCGTAACATGGTAAACAAGGAAGAATCAATATTAAAATATTTTACCACCTGCATGCTTATTTTATGTAGTTTAGGCTTTGCTATTTTAATGGACTTAATCTTTATATCAGTCAAGATATGAAAACCTTAACCTTTACATCAGCCTGATAGGAAAAAATTTTCACCATATAATTCAAATAAAGAGACTAGGGATTCGATATAGATGTGAAAGGGGTAAGGAAACAGACAAAAAATGGTGAGGCACAAAGAGACTAAGAATGGGGAATTACTATTCCTCTACTCTAGAGGTGGAGGGAGCTCTGGTGCTGTAGTGCCTAAGACATCTGACTGCTAACCAGAAGGCCAGAGGTTCAAACCCACCAGCCATTCCTCAGAAGGAAGACTGGGCAATCCATTTCCATAGAGATACCACCTGGGAAACCAAAGAAGGGGTCACTATGATTTGCCTTCACGCCACGGTGAATTTGTTTTTTTTCTAGGGGTGAAGGGACATGGGGAGGAAATAGTGTTGTCAGAGCTCAGTGAGAACTGAAAGTTTGGAGAAGGGTCTACTAATGGGAGCCATTGAAGGATGAGCTACTGGCAGAGAGGAAATTGGGAAAAACAAAGAAACCTTGATCTCTTTCTCCTTTCATGAATCAGTCTCCCTCTAGGGCCTCCCACTGACTGATCCCAACCAGAAGCCAACTAACAAGGTGGTAATGTAGAAAAGAGAAAGGAGGAGATAAATATGGGAAGGTAAACAATGAAAGAGCACAATTTTAAGGTTAAAATTAATCTTTGATGGGGTGTTAATTTTATCTCTTGTTACTCTGGATTAAGTAGTGATACATAGATTGAAGAGTAGAGTACTATGATACAGACAAATCAATATGACTAAAGTAACACTCAGGGCTTTACATAATCCTATTGGACTTCTGAGATTTTAAAAAAATTTGTATCAGTAGTTTTTAAAATTTTATATTATTGCCTGAAATGCTTTCTACGAATAGAATGTTATAAAAAGTACCTATATTTACAGGGAAAATTGGAGATGGTTGATTGAAGTTATAGTCCAGGGTCTCTTCATTCAGCCTTTCCTCTCCAGATCTCACCTTATAATGATCCTATTGAGAATTATTGGCTTCCAAGGGAGTAATTTTGTGAAACTTTGTTTTAGATAAAGTAATTATAAATTTAATTTTATATTCTTTTTATAGTCCATGGTAGACTTGCAGTTAGTAAAAATGTGGATTATATTAAGAAATGTTATATGTCTGGATGGAATGGATAGTCTTGTTTCTTCTATCTTTCCTTTACTATAGAGTCTAGCATCTGATAGTTTCAAGAATGAATATTTATGTTTATAAGAAAGTAGTGGATAGATACTCAGCCTCTGGTGGGATATTTGAATGTCATTTGATTCTTCCAGGATTAGTGCATTTTCACTAACAAAGATGAGCAATCAATTAATTGCTTATTCCTTCAAAAGATAAATATTTAATAAACACTTCAAAAATCAAAAACCCAAACTCACTGCCATTGAGTCAGTTCCAACTCATAGTGACCTCCACTGGATTTCCAAGGCTGTAAATTTTTATAGAAACAGATTACACAATCTTTCTTCCATGAAGTGGTAGGTAGGTTTGAACCACTGACATTCTGATTAACAGCCAAATGCCTTAAACACTACACCACCAAACTCCTTAAAAAATACCTAAACCAAAAAAAAAAAAAAAAAGCAAAACAAACTCACTGCCGTTGAGTCAATTTGACTCACAGTGACTCCTTGGATTTCTGAGGCAATATCTCTACGGAAGTAACCCAATCTTCCTTCTGAGAAATGGCTGGTGGGTTTGAACCACCAGTCTTCTGGTTAGCAGTCAAATGCCTTAGGTCCTATGCCACCGTGTCAAAGGAGTTCCTGAATGGGGCAAATGGTTATGTGCTCAATTACTTATGGAAAGGTGGGCAGTGTAAAGCAAAGCAGAGGCACCTGGGATGATAGACATGGTGATCTGCTCCTAAAATGTCACAGTCCTGAAAATCCTTCCGAGGAGTTCTCTACTCTGCACAGAGGTGGTTGCCTGGAGTAAGATTGATCTGGTGGCAATGGGTTTGCTGGATTAAGTGTCAGAGACTGGTATTTGCAATATAGAGAAAAGAATGACAAGTTTCCTGTTCTCATGGTAATCACAATTTAACAGGAGAGACAAATGACATATTATGTATGTACAAAAAATAATTATTTAATTATATTTGTGATAAGTCTTATGAAGAACTAAAGAGTTATAAGAAATGTTTATTTGTAATATGTGTTTATTTACAAGAGCACATCCCCAGACTTTTCTCCCGTGGAGCCTCTGGGTGGGTTCCAGAGTCTCTGTTAGTAGCTGAGTGGTTTAACTGTTGTTCCACTAGAATATCTCTGTTATTTAGAGATAGATAAATAAAGAATAATACATTAAAAAGTTAAGGAATAATATATGTATATTGTGATGAGTGTGCTACAAATGATAGGACCTGCAGTTGCCTGATTCATAGAATAAAGTCTGTAGTCTTCAGTACAACAAGCAAAGCCTTGGCAACCTGGCCCCAATCCATTCTCGTAACCACTCCCCCATATACTCACATCCAACTCAGCTGCTGACTGCCACCTCTTTGTACCCTGTATTTCAACATTCCACCCCTGTGGTCTTGCTCTTTTTGTTTTCATTGCTGGGGAAACCCCTCTCTTATTTCTGCCTACCAGAAAATTCCCCATTTTGAATTGCTCCCAGATTTGAATCCTTATCAATTCATTCAAAACCATGAAGCCTCCTGTCTTTATTCAGGTCAAAGGGTTGCCTCCTTCCTCTGAAATCTCATAGCTTTTATCATGTTTGGGAATGTATCCTGCATTATATTGGAATTATTTGATTATTTTATGCACTCATTCAATAAATATTTAATAAGTGTTTATTATGTGACAGCAAAGAACAAATATATGAAATCTCTGCTACAAGGGAGTTTGTATTTGAACTTTTTGGTGAAATTTACTTCCTGAGGAGTAAAATTATGTTTACATACTTTTGCTACTGTATCCACCTCAGCACTAGCAAGACGCCTTAAATTTGATAGCTGCTGAATGTGTGAAGTTATTTTGTTTAGCTATTACAACATTAAAAACCATCATGCTGTTAATCTTTTCAAACAGCTATACCTATTCCAGGAGATCTGTTGCTGCAGTGGTTAAAGCATTTGGCTGCTAACCAAAAGGTCGGCATTTCAAACCCACCAGCTGCTCTGTGGGAGAAGGAGAAAGATAAGGCAGTCTGCTTCTGTAAAGTTTTACAGCCTTATAAGCCCTATGGTCCTATAGGACTGCTCTTAGTTGGAATCAACTCAATAACTGTAGGTTTTTATACCTATTCCTAATATGTTCTATACATAACACAAGTCTTGGTTAAAACAACTGAAAAATTTCCCTTCTGAATTATATGCTAAGTTAATTTATATATATCATAAGGAAAATTATGAGAATTCATTGTTGTTGTTGTTGTTGTTATTTGCCGTCGAGTCGGCCCCGACTCATAGCGACCCCTCCTTGGGTTTCCGAGGCAGTATCACTACGGAAGTAGGATTGCCCAACCTTCCTTCCGAGGAGTGGCTGGTGGGTTTGAACCGCCAGCCTTCTGGTTAGCAGTCAAGTGCCTTAGCCACTATGCTACCAGAGCTCTTATAAATACATGTGAAAGTATGTTGGAAAAATATATCTAAAGGAAGGAATTATTATTGACATCATAATTATTATTTTATTCTGCTTTATATTAATAAACAAGGCAAAATATTTTTTTCAAAAGCTTCAACTTTTTAATCATGTCAGTTCTCTACTTAATGACACTGAGCCTTAGTGATTCCACCATCAAAACTGATTGTCGTGAATGCCCAACAGAAAGAAAAAAAGAAAATGCTAGAAAGAAGAAGTAGAGACATCAAATTTTGCTTAGGTTTGCTGGCAGGTTTCCATGATGTCAGCCCAATTTTCTTTTTGTTCCAACACAGAGGTTCTTGGACTTATTTCTATGTGTCTTTAGACCAGCTCTCAATCATGATTCTGAAAGTCCTCCAAATATAGAGAGAATGAGATTACTTGGTTCCAGCTGTAAAGCAAATTTTTGAAGATAGGATTTTATGTTTTTATTTTTCTTTGCAGTTGATAGGTGACTCTTAGTTGCAGTCTGACTGAGCTCCTGAAAACAGTACTGAGAAACTGGCTATAAATAAGTAGTTTTGTTTACAGGAACTTACTGGGGAACTGGACTTGTACCACCTGTCATTTGGCCAAAGCCGAGAAGTAAGAGGAAGGGGTTTCAGTCTCCTATGAAAATTCAAATTAGCCAATTTACTTCTATGTAAGCTAGCTCTATTTTGTTTTCTTCAACTAAATATGGGCACTCTTTCTCCCATTGATGCACACTACAGAATATTATAACATATTAATGCAGGTTACAGCATATTATAACATATTAATACATATTAGAGTTCTTTTATTTTTCCTTTTATACCTGTTCTTCTCTTCCTACAAGCTTTCTAAGAAGAAATTTCCTTTCCTAATGTGTCAACTAAGAGTGATTTGGGTGGGATGAGAAGGACTACATGAAAATAAATTGCCTAGAACCATGAAAATAAATATCTGCAAAATTGTATACTTATCCCCAAATTCTTAATTTAAGCCTGCTAGGAAATTTCAATTCTGTGGGCAAGTGGCAAATGGGAGTCCATATGGAGTTTCTCAATTGGGTTTCTGAGTAGGTGGAATAAAAATACCAGCATTTCTCTCATGTCCCTTTCATGGTCAGGGAAGCAGCATTTTTGTCAGGTTGGCCCCATGCAGAGTATATCATTGGTGAATTTTGTGTCATGTGGTAACCCCACTCAACTAGTATGTGACTGAAACCAAGCAAAGTTTTTCTGTACACTCCATGAAACATGAAGTAATGTGAAATAACACTCTGAAAGATAGTCTGGGGAGAAAAAAAAAAAAGGCCTATTTTTCTTTCCAAATTTTTACCCACCCAGCCCACACATACCAGTGTCATAGCCCACACTGATTCTGATGGCTGACGACATCTGTAAGATGAAGAACTAGTACTGTACTCTGAATCACACATTCTATTTTTATTTTAAAGTCCTATTTAGAGCTGGGTTACTATTAGGCTTGTCCAGATTTTCCTCAATCACTGTGATTAGGCTATTGGTTACTTGCAAAATGCACAATAATAGAGATTGGTTTTAATGGACACTGAGGGTTGGAAAGAAAAAGAAATTGATAGCTTGTAGGACAAAAAGTTTAATAATATTAACAAATGGAATATATTTATTAAACTAGTAAAAGACATAATTATATTTTCTTTCTTAAAATTAGAAGTGAATTACTTGGAAACTTTCAGAAGAAGCCATCAATCAATGAAAACAACAGAAGAAATGAAGCCAGGATCTATGCACTACTCTGCCCACTGCCCTGTTTTCATTAACAATTATAAGGAAGTAAATCCGGAAATAGAGCTGCATGATAGCGAGACATCAGTACAGTAACCAGTACTTTCAGACATCACCACAAAAACACACTCAGTATTTCACAACCCTCTCACATTGGCAGTGTCACAATGTTGCCTCGGGCAAGGTTTTTTGTCTCCTTTTTGGGTAAAGTTGGGTTCCTTTTTTTTCCCCACAACCATCTCCTATAAATCACTTTTCTTGAAGGGCAAACTAAAGTTTCTTGTTTTCAAAAGCATACTTGTCATATTAAGGGAAATCCTGCTCATGTCATTGAAAAGCCAGTTTATTCTGTTTGGTTAGACAATGGAGAGTAATTAGGTGCACGCAGTTCTCTGGCAAACTACTTTGTCAGTTCAAATAAGAAAAACATTAAAAACACAGCACAATTGTTTTAGTAATAAGACAATTATAAATATCTTGTATATTAGCAAAAAGTGTATTATTCTGTACTTTTTGATTTTGAAATATCTTAAGCCCATCCTGTTATCACTGTATTCACCAAAGGCAGCATATTGCATGCTGTGGAGGGCCTCTCTTTGTCAATATATTATGTTTTTTGTCTTTATCACTATAAAATTCTCTTGAGATCCCCCACCCCTAGTTAGTGAATGGTAGTGAAATAGAGAATTAATATATTCAGCAACGTGACTGAGGTATATATATATATATAATCCTAACACACATTCTAGTCTTTCACCTTGAATATTCAGTGGGATTTGTTTTTAAATGTGAATTAAATGGGTAATAGCTTGAATACAGTCTCAAATGAATTGAAAGTTCAAAAAAGTGCTAATTTTTTATTTTCTGTTGTATAATTTTAAAGGAAATATCACTGCTCAAGTGGTGAAATTAGACAATATAACATACTTAAATGAGCAGGATTGGGAGCAAGGGAATACTCATTGGCAGTTTTCTGGAGTGGTTAAGGTTGGTAAATCATCGTGAGAAGAGGAGAAGGACCTAGAGATAACCATATAAATTAAGGTCATGGAAAAGCCACTGACATAGAATCACCATGATAGCAAAGTTATTCATTTTAGGAAAATTCACCATCTCAAGGGAAAAGAGGCGTCCGTAAAGAGTGAAAGATTTTCATCAGTGGTACTCACCAAAGGACAAGCTAATTTTCTTTTCAAGAAAATCCAATGCATTTTCATATATCCCTCATTCCAGTTCTATATCAGTGACATTATCACCATGAAACTCATTGTAAACTTTTAAACAAAATGGCATACAACAGAATGAAACACTACTCAGTCCTGCACCATTCTCACAATTTTTGTTATATTTGAGCCCATTGTTGCAGCCAATGTGTCAATCTATCTCTTGAGGGTTTTCCTGTTTGTTGCTAACCCTGCTTTACCAAGTGTGATGTCCTTCTCCAGGGACATGATCAAAGTATGTGAGATGAAGTCTCACTATCCTCACTACTTAGGAGAATTTGGTTGTATTTCTTCCAAGATAGATTTGTTCATTCCGTCCATGTTCCATAGAATATACAACTTTCTTCAACATCACCATAATTGAAATGCATCAATTCTTCTTTGATCTTTATTCATTTTCTAGTGACTGAAAATATGATGGTTTGGGTCAGGTGCACGTTAGTCTTCTAATGTGCTAACATATACTACCAAAACCAAAAGACCTACTGCCATTCAGTTGATTCTGATTCATAGTTACCCCATAGGACTGAGAAGAACTGCTATTCAGTTTCCAAAGCGGTAAATCTTCATGGAATCAGACTGCCTCACCTATCTCTTGTAGAGTGGACAGTGTGTTCAAACCACTGACATTTTTTGGATAGCAGCCAAATGCCTTAGTCACTGCCCTGCTACTAGAGATACATTTCAAAGAGTTACATTTCAAAGAACTCTGATCCTTCCAATTTTTTTTTTTTAAGTCTACAACAGGACACACTGCAGTATTAAAGATCCAATCTGATCAAAAGTTTTATTTGGTCTTTATTATTTTTTCAAAGTAAATTAGTAAAAAAATATTGCTTAATTTTATTATGTTTTTTAAACTAACTGATAATTAATTCCCAAGTGAAAATTAGAAGCTGGGCTCAAGCCTAGAGCTAATTATCAGAGCAGTTTACAGCCACTCTAATTTTTATTTTATTTATTTTAAATTAAATTTTTGTCAATTTAAAGAAAACACAGGTGATTATGGATATGTTTCTCCATGCTTGAAAGGTATTCATTCCTTAGAGTATAGTGGAAAGAAAGGGTTTTCTTTACCTGGGGACCTTTTTCAGAAATGTTACTAGTGCATTCAGATAAAAGATAAACATAGATGCTACATAGGGTTATAAGTCTCAGACACAGAATTGAAAGAAATATGTATATACTCCCTGTATACAGCTGAGAGGGTGGCAAGAAAAAAAAAAGAAAAGAAGTATACTTGGCAGGTTCTGGTAAGGTCACACTGTTTGTCTATTTTACCAAAATATACTCAAGGGAGCTCTGGTGGCATAGTGCCTAAGGCATCTGACTGCTACCCAGAAGGCTGGTGGTTCAAACCCACCAGCCACTCTTTGGAAGGAAAGCTGAGCAATCTACTTCTGTAGAGATATCGCCTCAGAAACCAAAGGAGGGCTCACTGTGACTCACAATCGAGTGGATGGCCTTGAGATTTTTTTTTTTTTTTAAACTCATGTTTCCCTTTGGTGAGGAACAGTTTGGGAGAATATATTGTTCACTCATTCATTTATTAACTCAATCCATGAACAAATATTTGATCAGCCCTACTATGTGTCATGAATAGTATAAACCTGGAGAACCAGATGGCATTCTTGAATTATTTTTGAACCAAGTTACAATATTTTAAAAGTTTATAATTTACTGAATAGGTTCCAACAAAATTTCTTGAAATATTATTTGGTAATAGATGAATTAAGATAAATCTCCCATTATAATGATCACAGGGAATAAGTTATCAGAAATATTTTGGATTCAGTGTATTTTCTATATTTGCTAATAACAACAACAACAACAAACACTTTATGATATACTTAAATATTCTGGATTTATACTTGTCATTGTCTGCTTTTTTCACCTATTATTGATACATGAAGCATGCTGTTTAATTTATGTTGAACATACTATGTGTATATGTTTTCTACAATGTTTTAGATTCTCATTGATGAATAATATGAAAACAATATCTTGCATGAATTCTGGTACAGAGAAAATGTTCAGTATACTGCTTTTTCAATGATTCAAAGTATTATATTATTTATCTTTCCAAATGAGAATGTTTTTGTCATCATCATTATCAATACTGTAAGTAACACTTCATCACCTTCATTTACAACTTACTCCTTTTTCTCTTTTTCTAATTTTAGGTACATTTAAACCACTTAAAGCAGCAAAGAATAAGATTCCATTTCAGGACAGTCTCACATTCTAGGATTTTATAGTTTGGTGAGAGAAGATGAGATCAGAAAGAGATAGCAGAAATTGATATGATCCATGTGGTCAGAAAATACATGCTACCCAGAGTGTCAGATACAGTGAAGGCACTCAGTTGGTGTCCAGTAGAGAAGTTAATAAATGAGTGACTGAGTGAGCTCTTGCATCTTCTGCCTAATAAGCCCCAATTCTGACTCTACCATATGTAATTTTTAAATGTTTATAAACTAACCTTTATAATGAGAGTTTGAGTAAGAGTCTAATTATTATTTCATTATTTTAGTTTAATCTCCAAGATTTGAACAATACATGATAAATACTACTACAATGTAAAGGATGAAAAAAGTATACTAAAAAAGAGACGTCATCTCTAAGAATCCCTGAGAAGTGGCTGATTTGTCCTTCACCTTCATTCCTTTACCTCAACCAGGCTTTATAGTGATAGGATTAAAAGAAGAGTAGTTGAAGTAGTTGAATTTGTGGGAGTAAAAAAAGTCTTAATGTTTGGCAAAATTGCAAACCTTCTCCCCACTCAGTGCAGTGAAATGTGCTCTGAAGCAACTATTCTTAGAGATTAAAGAGGGGAAGAGTGTTTCTAAGAAGGAAATACTGGAATTTCATTTATTGATTGGGTATTTGCCTGTGCATCAGACTGCCTGATATGGCCCTTGATATTATTTAAGCAGATGGAGAAGACAATTGGAGAGATGACAAGAAGAGGGAGGCCAGCATCAGTACATCTTGCACCACCACTGTTAGAAAAAATGTGTAATTTTTGTGAGCCAAGTGGATGCCACAAAATGTCATCAAATTTGAGCCATCTTGTAGGTCTTTCTTTTACCTAAGAGGCTTAGAGTTGTGAGATTCTCTGTAGAAGATGCTGGGAAGAGGAACCAGGGGAAAGATAGCTTTTAAATTATTATCTGAACTTATACAGAGGTAGCATTAGGCATGTCAGAAGGGTGTTGGCAAAGAATATTGAATGACCACAGACTGCTAGAAGAATAAACAAATCTGTCTTGGAGGGAGTACAGCTGCAATGCTCGTTAGAAGTGAGAATGGCCAGGTTTTGTCTCTCATACTTCTGTCATGTTGTCAAAAGGAACAAGTCCGTGGTAGAAGGATATCATGCAGGGTTAAGTAGAGGGTCAGTGAAAAAGGGGAATGCCCTAATGAGATGGATTGACATTGATTACTACAATGATGAGCTTAAACATGTCAATGGTCATGAGAATGGCACAGGACCAGGCAGTATTTTGTTCTGTTGTACATAGGGTAAATAAGGGTTGGAACCAACTTGACAACAACAGTCACCTGCAGGGATCCAGGTGAGGAGAGCGAACCCACGCATGCCCAAAGAAGCAGGGTGGAAGAGCAGAAGAAAGGGGATCAAAAGGCCCAGGAACCAAGACAAAGAAGGAGTCAGCCACAAGGACCCAGTTAAGGGTGGTAGGAGAGGTTTCCAACAGGAAGACAAACTTGTCTGTTGGTTTGTCCTACCATAGTGACGTGTTGATGTGAGTTTTGAGGCTGAGCCACTGGTGTTTCAAACACAGCAGGATGCACATGGTGCACAGGTATCAGCCAAGTTTACAGACTAAGACAGACTAGGAAGAAGGAAGAGGTCATCCACTTCTCAAAGAATTGGCCAGGGAAAATCTTATGAATAGCAAAGGAACACTATTTGATACATTACCGCACAACTTTCTGAATAGTCTGGTTAGGTTAAAAGGCTCTCAAAATAGGACTGGGAAAGAGCTGCATCATCAGAGTAAACCCATCCTTACTCATATGGATAAGGTAAATCTTTTGAGACCTCTATTTGCTGATGTAGCACCACTCAAATTGAGGAGAAACAAATGCAAACATCATTAATCATCGGAACATGGAATGTACGAAGTATGAATCTAGGAAAATTGGAAGTTGTCAAAACTGAAATGGAACACATAAAGATTGATATCCTTGGCATTAGTAAGCTGAAATGGGCTGGTTTTAGCCATTTTGAATCAGACAACCATATGATCTACTATGCCAGAATGACAGTTTGAAGAGGAATGGCATGGCATTCATCATCACAAAGGATGTTTCAAGATTTTTTCTGAAGTACAATACTGTCAGTGATAGGATAATATCCATACACCTACAAGGAAGACCCATTAATATGACTATTATTCAAATTTATGCACCAACCACCAAAGCCAAAGATGAGGAAATTCAACATTTTTATCAACTTTTGCAGTCTGAAATTGACTGAACATGCAATCAGGATGTGTTAATTATCACTGGTGACTAGAATGCAAGTGTTGGATGCAAAGAAGAATGACCTGTAATTGGAAAATTTGGCCTTGGTGACAGAAATAATGCTGGAACTCGCATGGTAGAATTTTGCAAGACCAACAACGTGTTCACTGCAAACACCTTTTTTCAACAACACAAATGGCAGCTCTACACATGGACTTCACCAGATGGAAAACACAGGAATCAGATTGACTACATCTGTGGAAAGAGGTGGTGGAAAAGCTCACTATCTTCAGCCAAAACCAGGCCAGGAGCTGATTGTGGAACAGACCATCAACTGCTCATATACAAGTTCAACTTGAAGTTAAAGACAATTAAAACAAGTCCAAGAGAGCCAAAATATGATCTTGAATATATCCCTCCTGAATT
>NW_006921692.1:4976064-4985340 GCF_000298275.1 Orycteropus afer afer | reverse complement strand
TGCACATCCTTCATGATTTTCATCTATGGATTATCCCCTTGTTCTGTTTGAATGACAACTTCTTGTTCTATGTACAGATTCCTCCTGAGAATAATTAAGTGGTTTGGTATTCCCATTTTTGCATGTTATGATCCACACAGTCAAATATGTTTGCATAGTCAATGAAACACAGATAGACATCCCTGGTATTCTTTGTTTTGTGCTAAAATCCATCTGATATCAGCAACGATATCTTTCATTCCACATCCTCTTCTGAATCCAGCTTGCATTTCTGACAATTTTCTGTCAATGTGTTCCTACAACTATTTTTGAAATATCGTCGGTAAGATTTTATTTGTGTGTAATATTATTGATATTGTTCTGTAATTTCCACATTCTGTGGGATCACCTTTCTTTGGAATGGGCATAAATACCTATATCTTTCAATCAGTTGGCCAGGTAGCTGTCTTCCAAATTACTTGGCATAAATAAGTAAATTCCTTTAACACTGGGTCCATTTGTTGAAACATCTCAATGGGTATTCTGTCAATTCCTGGAGCTATGTTTTTGTCCAACTCCTTCAGTGCAGCTTTTACTTCTTTCTTCAATGGCATTGGTTCTTGATCATATCCTACTTCTTGAAATAGTTAGACATGGACTGATTCTTTTTGATATAGTGACTCTGTATATTCCTTCCATCTTCTTTTGATATTTCCTACATTGTTCATTATTTTGCCCATAGAATCCCTCAGTACTGCAACTCAAGACTTGGACTTTTTCTTCAGATCTCTGAATTTGAGAAATGTAGAGTGTGTTCTGCCCTTTTAGTTTTCTAATTCCAGGACTTTGGAAATTTCATTATAGCACTTTACTTTGTCTTCTTGAGCTGGCCTTTGAAATCTGTTCAGCAATTTTATCTTTTCATTTCTTCCATTCACTTTAGCCACTCTCTGTTCAAGAGCAAGTTTCAGAGTGTCTTCTGACTTCCATTTTGGTCTTTTCTTCTTTTCCCGTCTTTCTAATGATTTCTTGCTTTCTTAATGTATGGTGTTCTTGATGTCATCCCACAACTCGTCTGGTCTTTGGTCACTGGTGTTCTATGTGTCAAATCTAGTGTTCAGTGGACTTTAAAATCAGTTGGGATATAATCAAGTTCTTGTTTTGCCTCTTATGGGGTTATTTTGATTTTTTATTTTCAGCTTCAACTTGAACTTGAATTTTAGCAATTGATGATTTGCTTCACATTCAGCTCCTGGCCTTGTTTTGACTGATGAGATTGAGCTTCTCCATCACCTCTTTCCACATATACAGTTGATCTGCTTCCTGTGTGTTCCATCTGGTGAGGTACACATGTATACCCACCACTTATGTTGTTGAAAAAATGGTATTTGCAATGAATAAATCATTTGTCTTGCAAAATTCTGTCATGTGGCCTCCAGTGTCATTTCTATCACACAGGTCATATTTTCCAACTGTCAACGATTCTTCTTTGTTTCCAACTTCACAATCAAATCATCAGTAATAATCAATACATCCTTATTGCCATTTTGGTCAATTTCTGACTGCAGAATTTTGTGAAAATCTTCAATTTCTTCATCTTTGGCTTAGTAATTGCTGTGTAAATTTGAATAATACTAGTATTAACTGGTCTTCTTTATAGGTACATGGTTATTATCCTATGACTGAGAGCATTGTTCTTCAGGATAGATCTTGAAACATTATTTTTGACTACGAATGCAACTCTAGTACTCTTCAATCTGTCTTTCCTGGCACAGTAGACTATATGCTTTTCTGATTCAAAATGGCCAGTAACAGTCCATTTCAGCCCACTAATGCCTACGATATCAATCTTTATGTGTTCCATTTAATTTTTGACTAATTCCAATTTTCCTAGATTCATACTTCATATTTTTCAAGTTCTGGTTACTAATGGATGTTTGACACTGTTTCTTCCCATTCTGATTCATGCTCCATCAGCAAATGAAAGTCCCTAAAGCTTTACCTCATCCTCATCATTAGGCAGAACTCTACTTTCAGGAGGAAGCTTTTCCTCAGTCTTATTTTGAGTAGCTTCCAACCTGTGACACTTCTTCTGGCACTATATCAGACAGTGTTGCATGACTATTCATAAAGTTTTCCAGACAGGCCCTGACAACAATGGGATTAAGATCTACTCTATGTTGGGGAGGCCACTCTTCCCTACATGTATTTTAAGTGGTTTTCAACCTGTGTAGTTCATCTTCCAGCTCTCTATCAGAGAGTGTTTCACTGATATTCATAAGTTTTAGTGACCACTTTATTTTTTTTATTTTTCCAGAAGAGGATGGACCCAACTTTTTCCCTAGTCTGTCTTAGTCTGGAAACTCCATTGAAACCTATCCACCATGGGGGACCCTGATGCTATTTGGAATAGTGTTGGCATAGCCTCGAGCCTTATAGCTACACATAAGCTACCACAATATGATAAATCGATAAATGAATAATTTGAACATTCAGATAAATAGTATTTAGAATATTTATCAATGAGTTTGTGTTTCAAGGTGACCTACATTGTCTAATGAAGTCACTGAATTCTTAATAAAAATTAGATATCTCCTCAAAGTTGTGGAAAACAAAAGATATTCTCAAAATCCTAATCTTTTTCTATCACTGTCCTTAGAAAATAAACTACTTATGGGGTAAAATTCTTTTCTACATTAAGTGTAAATCCGTAGACCCAGCCACAATGCTTGGAACACCATAAATACCCAATTATGTATTTTTAATCAATCAATGGAATCATCAAATCTATTACCAAATAAGTGTGCTGGGAAAATTGAATGTTATTATTAAGCTATGTATGATGAGAAAAGAGAGATTAGGAAGTAGCACTACTTTTAACTTGAAATTTAATACTTGCCCAAAATTTGAGTGTAGTTTCCACAATTGAAATAACTACCTATAGTAATTGATTTAGCTCAATTTCTAAAGTAGAAATTTCCCTAGCTTAGACTCTGAGTTTTTTGATTCACATAATTAAAGTAGATTTAGAATCCAAGTCTGTAGGGTTTCAAATCTCTTGCAACTTCCAAGACTCCAAATAGGATTCAGAATATAGAACCGGTGTAGTATAACTTTCAAACACCCGAAAGTGACAGAAATAATAGCCATGGTGGTCTACTCTGTTAGGCTATTGGAAAAAGTGGCACAATAACATGCTGTGCTCTCTCTGGAATTTGAAAACCACAAACCTTGTCAACTGTGGTTATAAGACTCTTCCCTCCAATCTTTGCAAGGGGCCATCAGATTGTGTTAATGTTATCAGGGGAACACTCACCTCATAGGAAGTAACATTCTCAAATAAGAAGAACACATCTAAGCAACAATAGTAGCACCTTCAACTTGAAAGCTCAAATTTACCCAAGTAGTACATTCAGCTGGAACAAAAAATCTGGAAGATATTTTTAGTAATGGACCTGATGGTAGAAAATTCATCTGCTTTGGTGTTTTCAAGCTACAAATCTACATTTGTGAAGATACCATGGGGGTTTGAGAGATTTTTCTTAATGGTTTTTAAATTGCCTTCAACCTCTGATAAGTAGAAGCTTAATATCAGATTTATCTATTTTTTGTACCAATCTTTCATTTTGCCATGTTCCTCCTACCTATCTAGTCTTAGGCCCTCAATGTTTTATAACTTGTGGCATAGTGCCTAAGACATTTGACTGTTAACAAGAAGGTTGGTGGTTCAAACCCATCAGCCACTCTGCAGAAGGAAGCCTGGGCAACCTACTTCCATAAAGATTTACCACCTTGGAAACCCAAAGAGGGTCACTATCAGTCAGAATTGACTCATTAGAAGTGAGTTTGGTTTTGGTTTTTTTTAACCAAGATTGAAAATCTAAACAGATGACCAAACCAAAAGAAACCAAACCCACTGTCAGTCAAGTCAATTCTGACTCATAGCAACCCCTATTGGGTTTCTAGAGGGTAAATATTTACAGAAATAGATTGCTATATCTTTCTTCTGAAGAGCAGCTGGTGGGTTTGAACCACCACCCTTCTGGTTAGCAATCAAATGCCTTAGACACTGTGCCACAAAACTCCTTAAACTGATGACAAAGTCTAGGCATAGTTCCTCAGCAATGGAGACTAAAATCCTCTCTCCTTCCCCATTCCCTTAATTGCTCTTTTAGATCCTATGAGTTTATGATGGGAGTTCTGGTGGTGTGGGGAGCTCTGGTGCCTTAGTGCCTAATGCATTTGACTACTGTGATAGTTGGAGCTGTGTGTCAACTTGGTTGGACCCCAGTTCTGTGTGGTTGTTCCCATGATGGGATCGGATGACTGTGTTCTGAGTGGCCAATCTGTTGAAGGGGAGTTTCCCTAGGGGAGTGGCCTGCTTCCAGTGTATCCAGGGACATACTGGAAAGAGAGACATTCTTCTGTGGATTGGGATTCTGTTGTGCTGCCTACAACTGCCCATGAGTGAGCAGTTCACCATTCAGCCTGGAGATCTTGGATTCGTCATTTGTTGGAGTCAACAGTCAGTGTACTGCCTGCCAGCCTTGAGCTCCTTGGCCCCTGTGGTTGTGGGAGCCAGGAAAAGCCTCCAGCTTGACGTTTGATCCAGGAACTTTGGACTTATTGGCTTCTATACATGTGTGAGCCATCTTCCTAAGATAAATTTCTCTCTCTCTATCTATATATATAAGCTTTGCTGGTTTTTGTTTCTCTAGAGAACCCAGTCTAACACAACTACTAACGAGAAAGCTGGTTAGTAGTTGTTCAAACCCACCAGCCACTCCTTGGAAGAAAGGTTGGGCAATCTACTTCCGTAGTGATACTACCTTGGAAACCCAAGGAGTAGTCGCTATGAGTTGGATCCAACTCAACGGCAGTCCTTTTTCTTTTTTTTTTAAGTTGATGACTTTATCTTATTTAACACAGTAAATAAATAAATAAATGATTGGGCTTCCCTATCTTTAGTTTTTCTTCTTGCTTATACATCTTGTAAATCACTGCCTGACACAATTACATAGAGAACAGCTCCAGTTTCACAATTACCACCTTTCAAATATCTTTTACCTTATGATATGAAATACACACTAAGTCATCCTTTTGATTTTCAACACACTCTGTGGGTTTCGATTTTCAATCCACTGTGGGTTGAAAGAGCTCTGGTAGTGTAGTGTCTAAGGTACTTGACTGCTAACCAGAAGGCTGGTGGTTCAAACCCACCAGCCACTCCTCAGAAGGTTGGACAATCTACTTCCATGGTGATACTGCCTAGGAAACCCAAGGAGGGGTTGCTATGAGTCAGGTCTGACTTGATGGCACATAACAACAACAACTGTGAGTTGAAGGCACTCTATGCTCCTGTTAAATTTGCCTCTTTGTTGTTTTTCTAATTGATGACATGCTTTAATTTTGCATTGTGTCTTTCTAATGTATATGCTTTGGCCAATTTTTCTGTTGCCTGGGATTTGCTTCTAAGCTTAGTGCTACCTATCCATCAGCCATAGTCTTTCCCAGATGCATTCTCTTCTAGAAGCATTTTGAGGTCTTTAAATAGAGATGATCATGTTCCTTCCTTTGAACTCTTCATATTACATTGGCATTAACTGCTAATTATGACATGTTTCTTTTATAAAAGTCATTCTTATACATCTCTTTTCTTACCAGAAACTATGAATTCCTTAAGATCTGTGACTGTCTTATTTACCCTGCACTGCTTAGAATAGTACCCTGGATATGACGATGTATATAGCAGTAGGGTACATAGTTGAACATTTAAATTCATTTACATTTACACATTTTTGAAGAAAATAGATGAAAGCATTAGAGTTACATCAAGGAGGATGAGCCAAATTACCCTTTTTTGAGAGAGGTGGTGACTTAAGCCTTCTTTCATTGACGAAAAACAGCCCTCAAACTATAGTACAAATTGGTATTTTTTTTCAAACCAAAAATTACAAAGTTTTAACACATGATTCAAAAGATAAAATGAATAATTAAGTTAATTCTGCAGTAATATGTTATAAGATGAATGAGTGCTTTTCTATCAGTTATATCTACCCAAAGAATAATATTAAGTATAGTTCTACCTGTGACTTTGTCTCATAGTAAATTACATTGGAAATTTTTGTATGCACCTTCTTTAAAACAACATACCAACTTCAACATTTCCTTAGCATTCTGATAACTTAAAAACATCACTTACAAATTATTTGCTAAGTTATTTTTATAAACCTGAGTTTCTGCTGTGGAAAATCATTTAAAATGTTTGGCTGACTTGAGCTTCCACCAATAGTGCTTGTCAATAAATATTAAACAGTCATATGAATATGGAGTTGATAATCTGAGTTATACCTATGCCATGGGATTTATTACCCTCTTTTCAAGATGCCTGGGATATGGAGGCTAAAAGGTCTATTGCAAATCCTGTATTATTCATTGAGAAATATCCACTGAGGAACATGACTTGAAACTTTTGCAACTGTTGAGGACTTTCACTATAGAGCAGGTTTCTCCAATGTGCCACCTTATTAAAAAATAAAAAAATGCTGATGAAATAGTGCTGCCATCAAAGATATTTTCTTTTTTTTTTGAGATGAGTTATGGATTTAAAATATAGAATCTGGCATATCAATTTGGGGTACTTGGTTTGTGAGATTCTGTTTTATTTTGGTTGAATAGTTTAGGATCAAAAGATTAAACAATTCCAGTAAAAAGAACACTCAAAGGAATGGATTTTCCCCCAGATAGCATGAGATGTAAAGAGTTGAGACTATCTCTAAACTCTCATTTGGCTGAGTATTCTAGATTCCTAAATTCTGGTCAGAAGTTCAAAAGTGGATGGGCTATCTTTTTTGGTTTTGTCATCAGTGTGACCTTAGTAGTCATCTAACCAACCACATTTCTGTTTGTGTTTCGTGATCATGAAATGTGAGAGTACAGTAGTTAGGAGCATGGTTTTGGGACAAACTGCTTGGTTTGAGTAACTAATCTGCCATCTAACAGCAATTTAACCTGGAACGAGTTATTCAACCTCTCTGAACTGATTTATTCATCTACAAATTCAGGATAATAGTATTACTTCTCTCATAAGGATGTTGTGAGGATTGAATGAGTTAATATTGTTTAAACACTTAGAACATTGTCTGGCACAAAGTAAGCAGCATCCAATGAATTAGTTATCAGTTGCCCTGTGACCTCAGCATCGAACATGTTGGCTGACACATGAGAAACACTAAGTAAATTCTGAATGAACTGTGTTGAATGAACAGTTAATAACACTTTGTTTTAGCTAAAAACTGTCAAAAAGAATCCAGCAATTTGTGACTTTCTGTACTTCTTAATGTATTTCATTTCTGTCTGATTCTACAATCTGAGTGAATATCAGTAGAACTTAGAATTGCTCTAACCTAGGCACCTGGGTTCTCTTCCAATTGTGCTAAACCAATAATTCCAAACTGTCAGAATTCAATTTACTCTTCAGACAGACTGTGAATATGATGCACTTCAGAACACCTGAATAACTTAAAATGTATAGACAACCTGGGTTCCTATGATCTTCTCAAGAATGAGGGTGGGGGCTCTCCAGGCTTCATTCTGATGCTCTGTTTCTACTGAGAATGTTAGAAGAACTCCAGGGGACTTCCAGATCCTACTCATCCTAACCCTAACTCACTGGATGTGGTAAGAACCCACCAGGCTGGAGAATGAAGTGAGTCAAATGCCTGCTTGACTCACTTGTCTTGGCTCCCTCTAAAAGAAGTACATTATCTTAACTAGTGCCTAATCTCACTTGCTCTTTCTCCCTCCACCCGCCCCACTGCCCAAAGTAGAACTTGAGCCACATTACAAAGTCTGACCTTCTAGCTACTGCTTTTCCGCAAGGCTGATGCTCTTAGCTGAGGGTGGCTGTCTAAGTAACAGAGCATGAACTCCTATGCACATTACTGAGTAATAGTTTCTGGGAGACTGTGGAAAGTATGCAATATAGACATAATAGATCAAAACTTTCATCAACATAAAAGGAAAGGAATTACAAGGTACTTGCTGACAGGGAATTGTAGCTTGATAGGGCACTCTGGGGGCACATACACTAAAAGCATTTTGGCACGGTGAAGTTTATTTCCTAGACAAATGTGTTGCATTCATGATGGAAGGGACTCACACTTTTCATGCATTCTAACATGCCAGTTACAAGTAAGCTGAAGCCATGTTGTGTTAGATACTGTTATCACAGGAAGTCCAGTGCTGTCACCCCCTTAAGGTGACATTAGTCCAAGAAAGCCAGACCAGTGTTGTCTTATGAGATAAAGGGAGAGATTCCATTTTTGTTTATTATTTTCTCTTCCCTTCTTAACAGACAAATCAGATTAAAAGCAGCAGTGTTTGGTTCAGTGTGTATGCTCATAAAATTATGGCAAATTCAACGCACTGTTTCATTTTGCCTTTCACAGTTTCTCCTTATAGATTTGAGTAGTATTTGTATCATTGTCATTCAGAAGGGCTAGCTTACAAAAATGTTGCTTAAAAAGGAGCCATTCTCTCAAAGAGAGAAGGAAAGACAGTAAGCAAGAAAGAATCCTTAATAAAAAAATTCTTACCATTTTCGTAGAATTCTAAAGTATAATTTTATCCCTCTTTTTGTTCAGAAGAAACTCTGGAAGGTATAAGTTGTTATTTTCCTCCAATTTTCACACTACTTATAATTTTTCTACTCTTTCTGATGCCCGTTATTTTCTTTAGAGCTGAATAAGTAGATTCAGAATTTTCCTTAGCCTAGAGAACCCCTTTTCATCATAAAGTCTAATAAGGAGGCCCTAGACATAACTCCAGTGTCCCAGACTGCCCTTTTACACTAGACACAAGGTAAAACTAGCCGATCAAGTAACAAACTACAAATTGATGCAGGCAGTGAGAACAGAAGACTGGTTTTCTACCCTGTAATGTCTGCATAAAAGTGTAGAATATGGTTAAAAACATTGGCGGCAGTCAGTTACCGGAATAGCTAGCACTTCCAGGAACAAATGCATTCCTAATGAATTTGTGGACACTGCATTTACCGCAACAACAGCAGGTTTTCTCACACATGCACTCCACAGCTCCCGCCTGTGCAGGGTTTATTGACCTTCTGTAAACACTGATGGAAGAGCGGGCTGCCAGAGAGTGAGCGGCAGAGAGCCATCCAAAACATCTTGGAAAGGCCTCTGAGAGAATTTTTTAGCGTTTAGAAGACTTACTATTCATCTTTCTGCCAGAAGTCACTTTTGTTTTTTGTTACAGGATTCAAAGAGTAAAAAAAAA
>NW_006921692.1:4942095-4975964 GCF_000298275.1 Orycteropus afer afer | reverse complement strand
TAATGACATAGTCACACAATGCCTTCCAAGACTCACAATACCTATCGAGATTCTTGTTTCATTCCAAAGCAACCTTAGTTCCTTGATTGTAATATAAACATACAATCTGACTCACTTTTGGAGGAAAACTTTTTTCCTCACTTTTTCTCCAAGGAGTGCTGCCCCACAGGTGCTGAAAGCAGACAAGGACCTTCCCCCTAAACTGTGAATCAACACAAAGAATGCTCCCCCTAGGAGGTGATGCTTTGAATTTGGACTTGTAGCCTTCTACACTGTGAGGGCATAGATTTCCATTTGTTAAAGTCATTCACTCCTGTTATTTCTGTTACAGCAGCATTAGATAACTAAACCAGAATTCAATACCAAAGGAGTAAGGTGCTACTCTAACAGATACCTAAAATATGGAAGTGGTTTTGGTAATGAGTTTAGGAAATGAGTAGAGTTTGGAAGAGTTTTCAGATGCCTAATAGTAAAAGCCTGAATTGCCTTGATGAGACTATTGGTGAAATTATGGACAACAAGGCAATTCTTGTGAGGTCTCAGAAGGAAGCAAGGAGAGCTGTAACATGAGAGATGGTGCAGACAGTGAGAAGCAGAGGCAGAGAAATGGCAGCAGAGCCAGGAGGCCAGCACAGGAACTGATCCATGGAGGAAGAGAGCTGAGTGCCTTTGGGAAGGAGACTTTCTGACGGAGTGGGGTGCTTCAGAGCACTTGTCAGTGGAGTTAAGCTTGGTGACCCATAGAGCTTAGAGCTTGGCACCTTCCAGCCAAGACTTAGTGGCAAGTGGGGTGGCTCCAAGAACTTATCAGTTGCGCTAAAGAGTTTTTCAACACTTGCAGTGAAGGTGGCTTCTTTGAGAAACCAAGGAACCAGGAAGCAGAAGCCAAAGAAACAAGGAGAAGGGGAAGCAGAGCTACCTCAGTCTCAAAGGACAGGGCCACAATCACTGGGGTCTCAAAGTGTGGGGTCATGGATCTTAGGGTTTCTAATGGTAGGGCCATAGCTCCTAAGTTTCAGAGTCAGATACTCACCAACATGTTTCCAGAGTGCAGAACTGCTGTTCATGAATGCCAAAGGGATGTAGCTAGATCCAGGTAGGGGGTGAGGCTTTCATGGCCAAGGGGTAGAAGAATGAGGCCTACTTGGGTTGGGAGAGGGGGTGGGATTGCCACTTAATTGTACTGGGAGAATGGGGTTGCCCAAAGCCAAGGAAGTTATGTAATACTGTAATTTGGCAGCTATGTAATGATGTAATCATCATCCATGATGTAATCTGATGTGATCAGCCAATCAGTTGTAAGAGGATTAGAGTGGGATGTAACACTCTTACTTAAGTCATAGCCCTGATCTAATGTAAGGGGATTATTGTTGTTGTTGTTGTTGTTAGTTACTACTCACCTGTAGTTTGTCATACTGTGGTGACTTGTGAGTTGTTGTGAGGCTACAGGCTATGCCACCAGTATTTCAAATACCAGTAGAGTCACCCATGGTAGACAGGTTTCAGTGGAGCTTCTAGACTAAGACAGACTGGGAAGAAGGATGGGACCACCCACTTTTGAAAAAGTTAGCCAGGGAAAATTGATGAATAGTAGTGAAACATTGTCTGATGTATTACTCTAAAGGGATTAGGATGGGATAACAAACACCCTTTCTTAGGTCACATCTCTGATTTGATGTAAAGGGAGTTTCCTTGGGATGTGGTGTGCATCACATTTTATATTACAAGAGATAACAGGAGAAAGTAATGATCAAAGGGAAAGAGACCTTGGTACCACTAAGAAGAGATGGGAATGGAGTGCATCCTTTGGACATGGGGTCCCTGTGCTGAGAAACTCCTAGACTCAGGAGGAAGACTGATGACAAAGACCTCCCAGAGCTGACAGAGATAGAAAGCCTTCCTCTGGAGTTAACATCATGAATTTGGAATTCTGGTAGCATAGTGTCTAAGACATTTGACTGCTAACCAGAAGGTTGGAGGTTCAAACCCACCAGCCACTCCATGGAAAGAAGACTGTAAAGATTTACCACCTTGAAATCCCAAACGGGGTCACTATGAGTTGGAATCGAGTCAATGGCAGTGAGTTTTTTTGTTTTGTTTAAGCTGTGAGAGAATAAATTTCTGTTTGTTAAAGCCATCCACTTGTGGGATTTCAGGTACAGGAGCACTAGAGAACTAAGACACTGTTCATTCACATAATTATGTAATCTTCATGTGGATTCAGAACCAAGTCTAGTGTGAAGAAGTTCCTTCACACAGGGTGTAATCTTACTTAACTGATAAATAACTTAGACTTTGTAACTAGTTAGAAAGATAACTCTTTTTTCTCATCTGGATAAAATTTTCATCACTTCAAAGTCACTAGCAACTTCATCATTGGAAGCTAATGACAAGTCAATATGGCTCTATAAATAAAAAAAATAAAAAAAAAAGTACAAATCTCATGTTGGAGGAAATATCTTTTATGAATTAAAAAAATATTTTCCTGAGAAGTTCTTACATCTTTACACTTGACTAAGTTGACCAAGTTTAAAAAATTCAAACCTAACTAATGAAAACATGACCATCTTGTTCTTCTTTAGATGAGATATGACCTTCTTAGAAAATATCCACTAACTAGAATAATTTTGTTTTTCTGGTACAATTCTATTACTAAACTTAAAATCATTCACTTTACCTTCTAAGCATGTACAATTAAAGTAACAGAGATCTTCAGCTAAGCTCTGTTCTATTTGTAAACAATAAAAACCTATGGTTATATTAGTTGCTGGGATCCAGGTAAATTACTCATAGCTGTCATCACTGTAGTATTCTCCTGCTCTTTCCCTAAAACAAATACAGATAGAAAGAATGGTGCCAGAACAAATTGCAATCAAACATTCATTTTCAAGCAGCTATTATGAATATAGATCTGGAGTAGATATATTATACAACTGCCATGAATGCACATTTATCATTTTATTTTACCAGTGATACTACTGAATCAACTTAAGACCACATACAGTAAAGCCCTATTTTTAATGACCAGCTCTGGACATCAAATTTATTTTTCTTTGATTGCTTGTTGTTGACATTTTAACTACTGAATAAATGGCTCTGTCTGCAAAAGTTTTGGTTGACCTGCTGATTTGAAACCACTTCCCAATAGCAGTTAGCAGTATCCTCCCAGCTCAGATCAGAAGAGTTGAACTAGGCCTTTATGCCAGGCACAAGGGAAGAAATTTCTACCAGATTATCCAGACTTGAAAATACCTTAGAGTCCTGGATCTGTAAGTAACTAAAGTACCCATCACTATTTGTTCACCCCAACCATCACCAATTTCTGTGTAACTGAAGAACGTTGGCATCTCTTCTTTACACAGTGGCTACCAACTTGTTGGCCTATTTCTCAGATTGTTAGTGCTGAAATTCATAGTGGTCAAGACAGGTGAAACAATATGAAACAGTAAAATGTGGGTCTTCTTAGTAACTTATCAAATGACAAAAGAAAAATCACTAGCTGGATAAATGGTGTTTTGAGATTATTTGAATTGCAAAGCTATAAAGTTGTCATGGGAATTTTCTAAGGAGGTTAAAATTTCCTCCTGAGCATGTAGCGACAGTCTGAAAAGCTTCCCTGGAAGTGTAGACAGAGACATGAATGTTTATTTAAAACAGAAACAAAGTGAATCAGGAGAGAAAGGATTTAAAAGATAAAAGAAAGCAGGCTTACAAATGTTGCTAGCAATTGAGCATCCAGCGGTGGTGGGTCAGAGTGGATTCGACATGACCACTAACTCCCTTCCACTTTGTGGAAATACTTATACCTGAGCTTGAGGAATTGGGTTGGGGGCTACTTAATTGGCTTCATACTAGTGGCACCAAGTCCTGATCAGGAGGGGGCCCCAGGCAGTGCCCTGAGACCACTACCTGTGTATTCTTTGATAAGATGCTGCCAGTTAGCAAGCTTTATTGCTTAAAACTATTTTAAGGAGAAGTTAATATCTTACTGGGAGGGTGGTTAATACCTGATGAGCGGAGCAGGGGAATATGTAACAAAGAGTGAGAGGGAAAATAGCTTTTAACTCTTACAAGCATGGCTAAACAGGGTGGAATCTGAGAGCCATTTTGGGGGGTTGCAGTTACTGACCACAAAAAGTATATGGTGCTTTGAAATATCTCTTCATAGTGTTTTTTTATTAACTCTAAAATCACCTCTTCCCTGAAGTTTTGTTTCCCAATACTTCCTTTTGCCTCTAGTCGTTATTTCATTTGTGGAGCAACTTTTGCAGAAGAATGCATTGAATCCAATTTATATTATACTTTTTTATGTTTATTTCCTATGTCTCTTTAAATTAGTCCAATTTTGTTTTGAGAAATTTTGTTTTGAAATATCTACTTGGCTGAAAAAATAGATTAGTATCAGATTGCTGAATGAAAATATAATGTTTAGACTTTATAATTTACCAGGAGGAATTTTATAAAGTACTTATAAAGTTTCTACCTGAGCCCTACCTCAAAGGTTTTTGATTCTACTAATTTGAAGTAAGGTCCGAGCATTGAAATTAAAAAATAAATTTTATATATATATATATATATATATATATATATATATATATATATATAAAATCCTCAGATAAATCAGTCACAGTCCCAGAAAATGGTTCAAATGAAGAAAATTTAATGAAGGAACTATTTATAGAAGTATGAGCAAGATTAATACAACTAAGTCAGTGTTAAGCAGAAGATGGCCAGAAATTAGTAACATCTGGAATCCATTTGGCTTTCTGGTAGGAGATGTAGTTACAGAGAGACCAACTACTCACAGAGATATGATTCCCAAACAGGGAAAGGCTAAAGAGAAAAAATTCCCTGACTTTTCCTTCCCAGCCACCTGTCTCCTATAAATACTTCCCATTGGCCAAATACTTTGAGAAGCTAGGAGCAAGTAAAGCTCCAGGACATATAGCAGGGTAGAGAAGGATAAAGAATAGATGTGAGAGGAGAAATGGAAAATAAGGGCATAGCATATGACTTATATACAACCAAGTTTAAGGGCTACTGTAATAGATAGTTGGTGGACCAGGAAGCTCATGTTGTATTGTTGTTGTTAGGTGCCATTGAGTCAGCTCCCACAGTGACCCTATGGATCAAAGGACACAACACTGCCTGGTCCTGCACTTGCCTCACAATCCTTGCTATATCTGAGCCTATCATTGTAGCTCATAGAGGAAGCTCATAGAAACATGTAATCTGAGGTCAAAATGGTAGATTGGACTGTTGTATTGTCTAGTATTCATTGCACTTGAAATTGAGATCAGAGAGTGATACTACACAACCAGTGCCACATATCTACGAGCCACAGATTCAGACTTCAAAGTCATTGAACACAGAAGTGGTATGAGAAAATACTATTTAAGGACAATTAACTTGCTAACAATGTACAGAAAGTCTTCAAAAGGATAGATATTAGAGGCAAAGCCATGAGTTAATAAGAGGTCAGGGGTGAGCTTTTAGGACCTAAAGCAATGAAAGTAGAAATGGAAAGGAGAAAATGGATTCCAGAGAAAGTGCAAAGAAACATGTATTGGCTTTTGTGAATTATTGTGTGGATGAGGTGAATAAAAATAATTTTTAGTCAAAATTTGGAGGACCAGGCTTGAGTAAATCTAACCTGAGCAAATATGAGAAATAGAATAAGGAATGGGTTGAAGCTATTTCCCTTGGAAGGAGAGAGTTCAGTTTTAAGGGAGCCAAGTTATCAAGATGTATGGATGGAGTAGTCCATTGCCATTTGGTGATATAGGAACTTCAATATGCAACAGTCCAGTTTAAGTACACAGTATAAATGTGTCTCTAATCCTAAAATATTTGTAAAGTTATTGAAATACTTGGAGCTTAATTCTTATCCATATTACATTGTGCCCATTTATCAGACAGAATACTTTAAAGACATGTTAAAAAGAATTACTTATTAGGATAAAAAAGATGGAACTTTTCTTATCTTTTGCAATTTCTGGTTTAACTGTCTGAATGACTTGGGTTTCCCCTCATAAACTGAAAAAAAAAAAAAAAAGAATAAAATATGATATGTACTTATCAGAGAATGTAAAGTAGGTAAATTTACTATTATTTGAATTTTTTGAAACCCACAGTACTTGATAAATACATATCATATTATTTTTTTTCTATTTTTGTTTATTGCATACTAATAAGAATGATCCAAATATTAACATCTTCACTGAATTGAGATGTACATGATGTTATATTTAATTCAGTCTGAGTTCCTACCCTCTAGTTTTAAGGGTTTCCAAATAAAGAGGCCCTATAAACATTCTTTGATTCTGTGGAAAAATATATATTCAAGGAGAAATAGTTTTTATCACTCAGTCTCTGGGCATATTGCTTTATTTTGCTATCTGTTCTCTTAGTCACTCAGCTTTATTTGTTGGTCACTTCTGACACTATTCAAATTAAATAAAAATAAGTTATTTCTCAAAACTAAGGCAGTCATTTTAGACCAATAAACTACACCTACTACTAATTTCCATGGTTTGCCCTATAACTCTTCTCCCACTATTTCATGTGGTGAGGCATTAATAATGATATTTATTCTGAAAAAAATAACATTTTCAAAAGGCGTTTACTAAATATAGTAGTGCCTTATTTATCTTCTTTTTTCCACTACCCTACTTACACACACACACATACACACATGCCCACACACACACAAACCTTAGAAAAATAAATTCTATGCTGGGAAGGTTAGTGAAATCTGCATTTTAATAAAGTTGCCCAGAGATTTTTTAAAAGGCACACTAGTTTAACATGGAATGAAGAAAATATTGATAAGGAAGCTAAAGGATATTGTTTCAAATAAATCTAAGTGATGAAAGAATATATCTTTTGTGCTAAGTATACTTACAAATTGATAGACTACTTCTCAATAGATAAGTCTCCATTAAGAGGTACTAAAAAAGTACTTCTTTCTTCCACTAAAAAAATTGTGGTATCTTTCTCAGACTCTGTATATGTGTGTGTGTATGTGTAATCTCGGTGAAACCAATGATAAATTATTCAGATATGTTAAATTCTGCTTTTCCAATACTATAATTTCTGCTGCATGCTTTATTTAATTATACTTAACTATAGTTTCTTTGTTAATGTCAACATTAACACATACATCTCTCCAAGTTTTGCAGAAATACTGGGCACATAGAGATCTAAATTTTAGGATCCTGGAGTTACCTCTGCTGAGTTCATAGTCTGTTTTTGAGAAATTCATGTTGGAATTTATAATCCATATACCACGCTGGAATTGTGGTAATCAACTCTGAAATACCATGAATTGAAGATCAACTTTTTTTTTTTTTTGATGGAATTCTATGCTTGGTAGCTCTGAGCACTCTGTGAGCTGAAGGAAAAATAACCTAAATTACATTAATTCGCATTCCACTGTCAACCACACTACTTTGAGATTTTACTCTGTTTCACACCTTGTGCTGTTCTCAGAGGAGGCTGACTTCTGAAGAAATGCACAAATTTTCTGGTCTGCCTACACCTCAAGGGGTAGATCATAAATAAAATTAGGTGGTGTGATATTTCTATTGCCCACTTCTGAAGGTTTCCAAGACTCTTGGAATGAAACACTTTAAGGCACAGTGCTTATTCTTGCTTCATGGTATTTATATTTGCATGATGCTATAAATATGAGTTCAAATGCATTTTTAAACTAGCTGATGAATAACACTGCCCAAACCTTTTACATTTTAGTTTTTTAGAAGCAAGATGTCATAGTTTAAGGTATAAAATCCAAATCTAGTTTGTAGGAGGCAAGAAGTGAAAATAAATGAAGATTCCCATGCCCCCCCCCCCAGAATAGAAAGTCCAAATGACCAAGCACTGACCTGCTGTGTCCCTGTTCGTAGATTTTGCTCATAGGGTATTAAAGTCATGTCACTTCAATGTTTTTGACACATATGAACTGAGTGATTCATCAATCATAGAATGATTGATTGTCCTATATGCCTTTATCATCAGCAGAGCTAAGAGTCCTGAACTAGTCCCAGCTGAGAATATTGTTGTGATGGCCCATCTTCCAGGATGGACTTTTGATGGCACAATGGTTAAGGCGTTTGGCTGCTAACCAAAAGTTTGATGGTTCTAACCCACTAGTCATTCTGCAAGAGAAAGACGAGGCAGTCTGCTTCTGTAAAGATTTACAGAATTGGAAATATCATGGGGCAGTTCTGCTCCATCCTATAGAGTTGCTGTGAGTTGAAGTCAACTCCATGGCAGTAGGTTTTTCAGTTTGGTCTATCTTCCTCATATTCATTTCCTAAGTTTTGAGCTTAGAAGTTATTGGAAGTTACAGGAGTGGGGAAAAGGTGAGAAGGAGAGAAATTCACATGATTGCTTATTATTTTTCCACTCCTGGTGACCATTTTGCTGTGATCTAGTTGTATATTCCCCACCCCCATTTCACATTCTTACCTTTTCTCAACCAATGGAAAGGAAAAAGAAAAAGAGGTGAGGAAGCCAAATTATTCTTAAGAGCAAGACCTAAAAGTTGTACATATTTCCATTATATCCCATTGGCAATGACTTAGTTATATGACACAAGTACCTGGAAAGGACGTTGGGTAACTGAAAACTGAGTGACCATGTATCAGTAAACATGCTGGAAGTTTCCATTATGAAAGGAATAACTAGTAGAATGAATAAGGTGGGAAATCAGAAAACAACTGAGATAAGCTAATATGTAATATGTACCATATGCTGTGGGAGCTCTGGTGGTGTAGTAGGGCTTAAGGCAAGAAAAAACGAAATGAAAGTTGCCTTTGTTGTTGTTATGTGCCATTGAGTCAGACTCGACTTATAGCGACCTCTCCTCGGGTTTCTGAGGCAGTATCACTACGGAACTAGATTGCCCAACCTTCCTTCCGAAGAGTGTCTGGTGGGTTTGAACCACCAGCCTTCTAAATAAGTCAAGTGCCTTAGGCACTAAGCTACCAGAGCTCTTAAAATTTGCCTTAGAGTTGGCTTTTACTAATGCTGATCCCATGTGTGTCCTAAGGAGTAGAACAGTGCTTCTAGGGTTTTCAATGGCTGATTTTTCAGATGTCAATTGCCAGACCTTTCTTCCAAGTCACCTCCAAGTAGACTTGAATCTTCAAGCATGTTAATCATTTGCACCACCCAGGGACTGATTACTATCGGAAACTATTGAGTAACACAATTAATTTTTTTTTTAAAAATCAATACATTCCCATTGAGAAAACATTACTTTTTCATATTTGTGTCAGCTACAATAGTTTTCTTGGTATACAGGATTAGTGGTATAGAAATATGTGTGAAAGAGTCAACAGCTATAAAGTATGTTGGTGACAAATGTTGAAAATATGTCCTAAATTTCTAGTTTTCTGGATGCGGAAGGAAAATTTAGTCAGTTATCTTTCTATCTGTTTTTTTGAATGTCCAGAAAATTTGCACTACATATATTTTAGTCTTAATGATGTGTTATATAAATTATCATGCCTTAATAAATCTTTCCATTGTAGTGAGTCAATATGACACAATTTCTCATTGGTTGGTTTTTCTACAGTAGAAGCTCTTGACCATATTTAAGAAGGACAGGTAAATGAAAGTTTCCTCCAGACAAGAAACAGTGAAGTGTTAGGGAAAAGTATATATTTGGCTGTGAATGAGTACAAAAATTCATCATCTCCCATCTTTGTTGAGATCAAGGGGAGTACGGTATTAAAGGAAGAAACTGATGACAGGTAGCTTTGGGGGGGTATGATTTCAAGGAATAAGAAGTAATGGCACTTGATGTAACTAATCTCCTAAACAAGAACCTTGGTATAATCCTAGACCCAGATTCCCCTCAATCTCGTTCATTATCATACATTTCTGTACTATGCTCTACATTGCTGCCATAGTGTATTCTCCAAATGAACATCTATTCAAGTCATCCCTCTTAAAACAAAACACAAAAAACCCATTGCCATAGAACTGATCCTGCCTTATAGCAATTCTACAGGGCAGAGTAGAAGTGTCCCATAGGGTCTCCAAGGCTGTAATCTTAACAGAAGCAGATCTTTTGGTTAGCAGCTGAGCACTTAACTACTGCACTACAGGACTCCTTCTATTCAAGTCATTCTCTACTAAATCCTTCTGAAGGTGCCCCAAACTTTCAGGCTAAAAACAAATGTTCTTAGCTCAGCAGAGGTCCCTTTCATAATATGACATTTGCTCTATTTAGTCTCACCTGCTATAGCTTCTAAATATGCCTCCTTCAACAAAATAAAATAATTTGTAGTTCCCTTCATGTATCCTACACTTTCTACTTGCTTGCCTCAAATAACATCTTCTCCACCTTGTCCACCTCACTTTTTTCAACCTCATTGTCAAGACTCAGTTTATGTTTCACTAAAAAAAGAAAAAGAAAAACCTTCTTTGCTAATTTTCTGCTTCCAGCACCAGGGTTCAATACTCCTCCTCTGGACATCAGTTATATCCTGATCACTTGTCCACTTGTGATCTATCCTACCACTTGTGCTTCATGTATTGCATCAGTCCATATTAGTTTATATTCTACATCAGTCAACTAGAGTCTGTGTGTGCCTTGAGGACATATGTCTTTTATCTTCATGTTCCTTGCACCTAACATGTATATATATGTTAACATATAACATATATATATAGAGAGAGAGACCAAATTCATATATATAAATGTTGTATATATGATAATATATACTCTGTGAGGGCCTTTTCAATAAAATTAGTTGATATAGTAAGGACAGAAAGGTACGGTGACTTTTTTTAAGCCTTGGAAACATTTTCCCTAACTGAGACAAATCCACTAAACACTTTTTCATTAACTAGTGGGATCAAAGAAATATACTGAAGAGTTTCAAGTCTCAAGACTCTTCCCCTTACCCAAATAAGTAATATGTTAACTTTTCAAGCCAGCCACCAAATATAGCAATTTAAATAATTATTTATTTTACCTGAACTCCTCAAGTTCTGTTGTTGTTGTTGTGTTGCTATGTGCCATTGAGTCAGACCCGACTCATAGAGACCCCTTCTTAGGTTTCCAAGGTGGTATCATTTTGGAAGTAGATTGCCGAAACTTCCTCCCGAGGAGTGGCTGGTGGGTTTGAACCTCTAGCCTTCTGGTTAGCAGTCAGGTGCCTTAGGCACTAGGCTACCAGAGCGCAGCCTCAGGTCCTAGTATCCTATTATTAGTCTTTATTTAAATGAAAGATGTTGAATGAGACTAGAACAAAAGCATTCTGTTGGAACAAATTTCTGGAAGTGATTTTAACTGACTTTGGGCTGAGGCAAGCCATGTACGTGTCCATATTTGCAGAGAAAGTATTAGCAACAGTATGGAATCATAAAACTTAGAGATACAGATCTAGTTCTTTTATGAGAAACATTATTATATTTTTATCTAGAAAAACTGTTTCTATGCAACAAAGTTGTTTGTTGCATAGAAACAGTTTTTCTAGATAAAAATATGTGATAATAATGTTTCTCAACATAGTGCCTAAGGCATTTGATTGCTAACCAGGAGGCTGGTAGGCTAGTGATTCAAACCCACCAGCCACTCCTTGGCAGGAAGATTGAGCAACCTACTTCCATAGTGATACCACCTCAAAAACCCAAGGAGGGGTCACTGTGAGTTGGATCGACTCAACAGCAGTGAGGTTTTTTTTTTTTTTGATGCAACAAAGTCCTATGTATTTGAAGTAATATTTAATATATTACTTTTCTAAAAATAATTTATACACCCCCTTCACTATAACAAGAATTGGACAGTTTGAACTATGCATGCCTCTGAGGTTTTCTTTTTTTTCCATTTGCTTTTTCCTTCTGTCTAGAATGAAATTTACTCATATTAAGGTGGACCAAAATTACCAATTCATCTAAGTAAAACTATCAAACCAACTACTTTGAGTGAAATTTCTACTGATTTTGTTATTTTCTTCCTTCAATGATCTAGTTGGATGAATAATTTGTTTGTTACTAGAATATCCTTAAGTCATCAGCTATTTTTGTGTTACCAAAAGAGGGAAAAGTAATTTTGCTGAAAATATTCCACTAAAAATTTCCCTTTGTTGTTTACTGCTTTTTTCCTTAAGTAATAAATATTGAAATATTGAACAGATACTAGTTTAAAATCCTTTCCCCTAAAGAGAAGTTATATGGTAAGAAACTTGAAGTCAGTAGTTTCTAAATTGTATTGTTTTCTAATTCCTGTTTTTAAAAAAGGAAATAGAATTCCTAAAATAACATTGTATGCAAAAAAAGAAGAAAAAAATTTCGTATTTGGTAGACTAAGGAAACTCATGGGTTGAATCAGTTCTTTCCCCTGAATTCTCTATAAACTTCCTCTCTATGTCACTTTCAATTTGAAATAAACATTTATAACAGATATTGAAATGGTTCTTTGATATTCTTAAAAACAACCTCCCACCTATTTTCCTCTTCCTCTTTCCTTCCACTTCCTCCTTTATTGGGTCTTCTGTTTTCAGACACTTGATTTAAACATGAAAAATTTATTCAAACATCTGGCTGGGTCTTCATTTACTAAGTTTTTGAAAGGAAGTAAACACTGTTTATAAGGTGGTGTTAACCCTACTAATCCAGAAAAATCCTGGCTCACATTTGCCATGATACCTAACTGCATTCTTCAAAACATGATATAGATTCAGGTTTATGGCCATTTGAATGAAAAAAATATATTATGATTTTCATGAGAGGATTTTGGATGACTATACTTTGTTTCAGAGTTACATTTGTGGCAGAAATCTGATGCTCATAGTGTTTGTTACTTTTTTTTTTTTTTTAAATCTTAATGTATGCTTAAAGCCCACCTCTCTTCTGCCAGTTTGTGTAGTACTGTCATGGTTTTCATATTGCTGTGATGCTGCCAGCTATGCCACCAGTATTTCAAGTACCAGCAGGTCATCCATGATGGACAGGTTTCAGTTGAGCTTCCAAACTAAGACAGACTGGGAAGAAGGACAGGATCATAAACTTCTGAAAAAATTGGCCACTGAAAATGGTATGAAAAGCAGTAAACCACTGTCTGATATATTACTTGAAATATAGCTCTGAAACTCTGATACAGTGCTGGAAGATGAGCCCCTCAGATTAGAAGGCACTCAAAATACTACTGAGGAAGAGTTGTCTCTTCAAAGCAGTCAACTTTAATGACATAGATGGAGTAAAAGTTTCAGGACCTTAATCTGCTGATGTCCAATGACTCAAACAGAGAAGAAACAGCTGTAAACATCCATTAATAATCAGAATGTAGAATGTATGAAGTATGAATGTGGGAAAATTATAATGAGTCAAAAATGAAATAGCACACATTAAAATCAATATCCTAAGCATTAGTTAGCAGAAATGGCCTAGTGTGGACTATTTTGAATAGGACAGTCATATTATCTGCTATGCCAGGAATGACAAATTGAAGAGCAATGGCATGGCATCCATCTCAAAAAGAACATATCAGGATCTACCCTGAAGTACAATATTGTCAGTGGTAGAATAATACCCATACAACTACAAGGAAGACCAGTTAATATTGTTGTTGCTGTTGTTGTTAGGTGCCATCGAGTTGGTTCCAACTCATAGTCCTATGTACAACAGAAGGAAACACTGCCCAGCATCACAATCCTTGCTATACCTGAGCCCATCATTTCAGCCACAGTGTCAACCAACCCTGTTGAGGGTTTTCCTCCTTTTTGTTGACCCTCCACTTTACCAAGCATGATATCCTTCTCCAGGGAATGGTCTCTTCTTACAACAAGACCAAAGTAGGTGAGATGAAGTTGGGCCATTCTCACTTCCAAGGAGCACTGCTGCTACAGTTCTTCCAGGACAGATTGTTAGCTCTTTTGGCATTCCATAGTACTTTCAGTATTCTTTACCAACACTACACCTCAAAAGCATTAATTCTTCTTTGGTCTTCCTCATTCATTGTCCAGCTCTCACATGCATATAAAGTGATTGAAAAATACCATGGCTTGGGGTTAGGCACATCTTAGTCTTCAAGGAGACATCTTTGGTCTTCAGCACTTGAAAGAGGTCTTTTGCAGCAGATTTGCCCAGTGAAATATGTCATCTGATGTCCTGACTGCTGCTTCCATTGGGGTTGATGGTGGAACCAAGTAAAATGAAATCTTTGACAACATCAATCTTTTTTGCAATTACTGTGATGCTGCTTATTGGTCCAGTTGTGAGGATTTTCATATTCTTTATGTTGATATGTAATCCACTCTGCAGACTGTAGTCTTTACTCTTCATCAGTAAGTGTTTCAAGTCATCCTCACTTTCAACAAGCAAAGTTGTGTTGTCTGCATATCACAGGCTGTTAATGAGTCTTCCTCCAATCCTGATGCTAAGTTCTTCTTCATATAGTCCAGCTTCTCGGATTATTTGTTCAGCATACAGATTGAACAAGTATAGTGAAACGATGCAACACTAACACATTCCCTTCTAGATTTTGAACCATGCAGTATCCCCTTGTTCTGTTCAAACAACAGTCTCCTATGTATAGATTCCTCATGAGCACAATTAAATGTTCCAGAATTCTCATTCTTCTCAATGTTATTTAAAATTTGTCATGAGCCACACAATTGAATGCTTTTGCATAGTCAGTAAATAAATGCATCTCTGGTATTCATTGCTTTCAACCAAGATCCATCTGACATCAGCAATAATATCCCTTATTCCATGTCTTCTTCTGAATACAGCTTGCATTTATGGAAGTTCTCTGTCAATATACTGCTGCAACTATTTTTGAATTATCTTCAGCAAGATTTTGCTTGTGTGTGATATTAATGATATTGTTCGATAATTTCCACAAAGAAAGGAATCACCTTTCTTTGGAATGAGTATAAATATGGATCTCTTCCAGTCAGTTGACCAGGTAGCTGTCTTCCAGATTTCTTGGCATAGAAAGTGAGTGCCTCCTGTGTCACACCCATCTGTTGAAACATCTCAATGGATATTCTGTCAATTCCTGGAGCCTTGTTCTTGGCCAATTCCTTCAGTGAAGCTTCTACTTTTCCCTTCAATACCATTGGTTCTTGATCATATGCCACCTCCTGATATAGATGAACATCAACCAATTCTTTTGGGTACAGTGACTCTGTATTCCTTCTATCTTCTTTTGATGTTTTCTGCATCATTCAATATATTGCACATAGAATCTTTTCAATATTGCAACTTAAGGCTTGAATTGTTCCTTCAGTTTTTTCAACTTAAGAAATGCTGAGCATGTTCTTCCCTTTTGGTTTCTAACTCCAGGTCTTTGCACATTTCATTATAATAATTAACTTTGTTTACTGGAGCTGCTTTTTAAAGTCTTCTGTTCAGCTACTTTACCTTGTCGTTTCTTCCATTTGCTTCAGCTACTCTCTGATCAAGGACAAGTTTCAGAGTATCTTCTGACATATATTTTGGTATTTTCTTCCTTTCCTATCTTTTTAATGACCTTTTGCTTTATTTGTGGATGATGCACTTGAAGTCATCTCACACGCCTCTGGGTTTTTGTCATTGGTGTTCATTGCATCACCAGTGATAATCAACACATCTTGATTGCATGTTTGGTCAATTTCAGACTGCAGATTGGTAAAAAAATTAATTTTCTTGTCTTTGGCTTTAGTGGTTGGTGCATAAATTTGCATAATAGTAGTATTAACTGGTCTTCCTTGTAGGCATTTAGATATTATTATATCACTGACAGATTGTACTTCAGAATATATCTTGAAACATTCCTTGAGATGATGAATGCCACACCATTCCTATTCAATTTGGCATTCCTGGCATAATAGATCACATGGTTGTCTGATTCAAGATGGCCCAAACCAGTACATTTCAGCTCACTAATGGCGAGGATATTGATCTTTCATTTCATTTTTCCATTTCATTTTTGACAACTTCCAATTTTCCTAGATTCATGCTTTATACATTCCATGTTCTAAATATTAAAGGATGTTTGCAAGTGTTTCATGTGGAGCCATGCCAAATCAGCAAATGGAGATCCCAAAAGCTTTATTCCATTCACATAATTAAGGTTGGCTCTACTCTGAGAAGGCAGCTCTTACCCAGTCATATTTTGAGTGCCTTCTGACTTGTGGGGTTCATCTTCCGGCACTGTATCAGACAATGTTTCAGGGCTGTTCATAAAGTTTTCCAGTAATATATCAGGCAGTGTTTCATTGCTATTCATAAGATTTTAAGTGGCCAATTCTTTAAGAAGTGGATAGCCTCTTCATTCTTCCTAGTCTGTCTTAGTCTGGAAGCTCTGCTGAAACCTGTCCACCATGGGTGACCCTGCTGGTATTTGAAATACTGGGGGCATAGCCTCCACCCTCACAGCAACATGCAAGCTACCACAGAATGAAAAGTTGAGAGACAAGTGGTGGAGTTAATACTACTTTCATTCAAATATGTGCACCAACCACTAAAGTCAACGATCAAGAAACTGAAGATTTTTACCAGCTTGTTCACTCTGAAATTGACCAAAAATGCAATAAAAATTGTACTGTTTATTACTGGTGATTAGAATGTGAAGGTTGGGAACAAAGAAGAATCATTGGTAGTTGGAAAATTTGGCATTTATGATAGAAATGATACTGGAAATCGCATGATAGAATTTTGCAAGTCAAATGATGTATTCATTGCAAATACTTTTTAAACAACCTAAACTGTGGCTATACATGTAGATCTCACCAGAATATACAGAATACACAGGAATCAGATTGACTATATTTATGGAAAGAAGCAATGCAGAGCTTCAATATCTTCAGAAAAAACAAGACTAAGAAGGAGCAGACTGTGAAATAGACCATCAATTGCTCATATACAAGTTCAAGTTGGAAGCTGAAGAAAATTAAAACAAGTCCACAAGATGAAAAATATGACCTTGATTATATATCACCTGGATTTAGAGACCATGTAAAGAATAGATTTGACACTTTGAATACCAATGACCAAAGACCAGACGAGTTGGGAAATGACATCAAGAACATCATACATGAAGAAAGGAAAAGATCATTAAAAAGAGAGAAAAGGAAGAGAACACCAAATTGGAAGTCAATAGAGACTCTGAAACTGGAACAGAGAGCAGCGAAAAGGAATGAGAGAAATGACAAAATAAAAGAGCTGACAAGAAGATTTCAAATAGCAGCTTGAGAAGGCAAAGTTTACACATTATGATGAAATGTGTAAACACCTGATGTTAGAAAACCAAAAAGAAAGGGCATGCTCAGCATTTCTCAAGCTGAAAGAACTGAAGAAAAAATTCAAGCTTCAAATTGCAATATTTTATGGGTAAAATATTGGATGATGCTGGAAGCATAAAAAGAATATGGAAGGAATACAGAGTCACTGTACCAAAGTAGAACTGGTCAGAGTTCAACTATTTCAGGAAGTAGCATATGATCAAGAATCAGTGGTACTGAAGGAAGAAGTCCAAGCTGCACTGAAGGAATTGACAATAAACAAGGGTCCAGGGATTGATGGAGTACTCATTTAGATGTTTCAACAAATGGATGAATGGCTTGAAGTACTTTCTTATTTATGCCAAGAAATTTGGAAGCTACCTGGTGAACTGACTGGAAAAGGATCCACATTTGTGCCCATCTAAAGAAAGCTGATAGAACAAAATTTGGAAATTATCAAACATTATCATTAATTCCACATGAAGTACAATATTGCTGAAGATAATTAAAAAATGATTGCAGCAGTACATTAACATAGAACTTCCAGAAATTCAAGCTGGATTCAGAAGGAGACATGGAATGAAGGATATCACTGGTGATGTCAGATGGATCAGAATAATATTTACCTGTGGTTCATTGACTATGCAAAGGTATTTGACTCTGTGGATCATAACAAATTATGGATAACATTGAGAAGAAAGGGAATTCCAGAATAGTTAACTGTGCTCATGTTGAACCTGTACATAGGTCAAGAGACTATTGTTTGAGAAGAACAAGGGAATACAACATGGTTTAAAATCAGGAAGGATGGGAGTCAGGGTTGTATTCTTTCACCATACTTATTTAATTTGTATGCTGAGCAAATAATCCAAGAAGCTAGACTATATGAAGAATGAAGGAGGTCCGGTAAGATGGTGGAATAGGCAGACAAGCTACACAGACCCTCTGCAACAAAGCAATGAGAAACCAATGGAAACCGATAAAATAGGCAATCCTGGAATCCTGAATTTGAAGGGAAGGATAAAGAAGTCGATTAAATACCAACTACCCACCAGCCACTCCTCGGAAGGAAGGTTGGGCAATCCTACTTCCGTAGTGATACTGCCTCGGAAACCCAAGGAGGGGTCGCTATGAGTCAGGGCTGACTTGACGGCACATAACAACAACAACAACAACAACTAGTTGAAGAACCAGGAGCTCTGGTAGTGTAGTGTCTAAGGAACTTGACTGCTAAGCGGAAGCCTGGTGGTTCAAACCCACCAGTCACTCCTCAGAAGAAAGGTTGGGCAATCTACTTCTGTAGTGATATTGCCTCAGAAACCCAAGGAGGGGTCTCTATGAGTTTGGTCCGACTGTATGGTACGTAACAACAACAACAGAACAGTAGAAAAACCTGGATGAAACAGTGAGTAAGGAAGAAAAATGAGCTGTGGACTGCTGGCTATCCTGATGGCACAGCTGTTTTGAATATTTCTCAATAGCAACCTAAGAATCAGCTCTGCTCACCAAGGTTGCATGAGCAAGGAGTGCATTGGTGCCTGACGATCAGTAGTTAGGACAGTGAGGAAGGAGACAGGTGGACCTGTGGACTGTTGGCAACTGTCCTGAGGGCATAGCCATTTTGGAAGTTCCAAGTAGCCAGCACAGCCGTTTTGAGTGTGGATGGGTGGTGTTCTTGCTTGAATTGTGACCTGGGAGTGCACTCTGTCTGCGGAGGACAGGCTGGGCAACCACACTGGAAAGTGACAACTGGAGAGGTGTGATATTCCACTTGTTACATTTATGTCCCATTTCTCTTGGTGAACAGAGGGGTGGCTATCCCTCCATCACGTATACCAACCTCCATCTACCTTCTTGACCTGTGGGGGCTCCATTGAGGTCTGGGCCCTGGCAGAGCCTGAGTACCATGTCCCACTCCCCAAAGTTTTGTTCTTAAATTATTTTATATTTTCCTTCTTCTTTTTCTTTTTTTCTCTTTTTCCAATCCCTGGTTCTCTTTTTTCCTTCCTCTACTCTTTTCCAGATTCCCTTCTTTTTTCTTTCTTTTGGTTCATCTCATCTCTTGTTTTTCCTGTTGCAGTTTTTCTGAACCTTTTACTTTTGCTCTTCGCTCAGTCCACCCTCCTCGGATACTGTGTTTTTATTTTTTTCTTTTTCTCATTTTCACACTATCTTTCTTTTATCTTCTTTAAATATATTTTGAAATTTTTTATTTATTTCATTTCTCTTTATTCATTTGTGATTATTCTTGTTTATTTATGTGGTTTGAGTTGTTTGTTCTCTTGTTTTTGTTTTTTTTTGGTGTGTTTATTTATTCATTTATTGCCTAAATATGTGGGAGACAGCAACCATTCCCACACAATTAATCAATACTTGCACCTCCTGCAGCTCCAACCACTGAGTGAGAGCCTCCACTTGCTTTTGCACCAATTGACCAATGATAGATGGTGGCCAATAAGAACTCAACTCACCTTCAACTGCTCTTTATGGAGGGCTAACAGAGATCTATACACATACTCTTATTCTCTGTCATACCCATGACAAGAAAGCTGGTGAGAGCCTCAGGCTAACAACTAGTGAATAGAGGTGCACAGTACCCTGCTCACGTGATATATCAATAAACAAACAAACAAAGGGTAAAAAAATCCTACATGTATCACACCAACATAAAAACACAAATTAAACATAAATATAACACCGACATGTCTTGGAGATAGCAGACCATCGCAGCCCACATATAAAAAAACAAGATAAAGTGGAATAAACAAGGGAACATGATACAAACACAGAGAACATCCCTGAAAAAGTAGCACTGGAACTCCTTGATAAAGAATTCTAAAGAATTATATTTGAGTACCTTCAATGATTAAGAGACAGATCAAGGAAAACATTAACAAGATCAAGGAAAACACTGACAAAATTAAGGAAAACATAGATGAAACTCTAGAAAAATTTAGAAAAACAATACAAGAACAAATTGACAAAGTAAATGAAAAATCAGGAATGATACAAAACAACAAACAGAAATCCACAAAATAAATATTAAACTTTCAGAAATACATAACACATTGAATGGATAAATAGAGTAGAATCAAATCAATGGAAGACAGAATTAATGAGATTGAAGACAAATATCTCAATACTACTTTATTAAGCGATAAATCAGACAAAAGATCAAAAAATAATGAAGAAAGCCTAAGATTCATGTGGGATACCATCAAGAGGAATAACTTATGTGTAACTGGAATTCCAGAACAGTTCTCGATAGATAAAACCACCCAGAAAATTGTCAAAGATTTGACATAAGAGAATTTCCCTAATTTAATGATGAAAGATGAGAATATATCCATTCAAGAAGTTCAAAGAACCCCACACAGAATATTCCCCAAAAGAAAATTACCAAGACATATCATCATCAAATTCACCAAAACCAAAGACAAAAAAATAATCCTGAAAGCAGCACAGGAAAAACAAAAAGTTACCTACAAAAGGCAACCAATAAGACTAAGCTCTGATTTCCTGGCAGAAACCATTCAGGAGAGAAGGCAATGGGGTGATATATATAAAACCCTGAAAGAAAAAATAAAATAAAATAAAAAATCAGCCAAGAATTATGTACCCAGCAAAACTGTCTATAAAATATGAAGGTGAAATCAGGAGATTTCTAGATAAGCAGAAATTAAGGGAATTTGTTAAAAATGGACCAACTTTACAAAAGAGGCTAAAAAGAATGTGGTAGTTATGTTTGTGTCTCAACTTGGCTGGGCCTGGTTGAGTGGCTGGGCAGCTGGTGGTAGTTATTCCCCATGTTGAGACTGGCAATCAACTCCATAGTGAGATCTACCATAAGCAGCTGAGTAGCTGCATTTGGGATATGGCCTGCTTCCCGTATATAAGGAGAAGCCTTGGGAATGATCTCAAGCATATGACACCTTGAACCCTGCATGGGGCTGTGTCATTGTTCAGCAGCCTGCCATGCTCTGCTGACCTTGGGACTTACAATGAACTTGAATTAATGTCCTGCCATGTGGTTTGGTAACATTGGGACTGTGCCCTTTTACTTGTCAACCTTGAACTTCTTAGCCTCAGCAGCCAGCAGATGTCTGAGTGACAAAAAGCCTCTAGCTTCAGTGGGCTGGGAGCTGGAGACAGAGCCGAAGCCCAAGGCTGAGGAGCTTTCACCCAGGCCCTAGAACCTGGTATTTTGAACTAGGACTTAAAGCCTCCAAATTATAGGAATAAATTCCTGTTTGTTAAGGCCATCCCATTTGTGGGTAATTTCTTGTCAGAGCAACCCTAGGTAACCAGAACAGGGAGGCACTCAGGTAGAGAACCAACAACAGCAAACAACTGATGATTAACACACATGATGATATAACCCAGAAACCAACCCACTTATAGAAGTATCTAAAGTAAAATAAACTTAAAAGATTGTAAGCAGGGAAACAGGGACATCAATCGGTAAAAGAGGACAACTAAAACTGAACAGAGGGAATAAATAGTGTAGTTATAGAACTTCTAAACAGTGAGGAAGTAAAGACAATTGCAAGATAGATCATACTATTTTAAATTTGGGAAGGAAGTGGTAAATTACAGGGTAACCTCAAAGAAAATTATTAAATCTTCACATCAAAATAAAAAAGAAGACCAGCACAAATACTTAGCAAATACTAATACAACAGCAATGAAGGAGATGATAACACAACTCATAAATAAAATGAGTTATGCATAGAAAACTGCATAGAACAAAGAAATCAGTATCACCAGAGAAAAAATACATAACAAAAAGACATCAATAAATCCATACCTGTTGATAATTACACTAAATGTAAATGGATTAAATGCACCAGTCAAGAGACAGATTGCAGATTGGATAAGAAAATATGACCCATCAATATGCTGTCTAAGGCAAAAAATTGACTAAAAATAAAAGGTTGGAAAAAGATATACCAAACAAATGGCAACCCAAAGAGAATAGGAGTGGCAATATTAATTTCTGATTAAATAGACTTTAAGACAAAAATGACCATAAGAAACAAGGGAGGACATTATATAATGATTAAAGAATTGGTTGAACAAGAAGACCTAAGTACAATAAATATCTATATACCCAATAAAACAGCCCCAAAATATGTTAAAGGCATAAGTCAGCCTTAAACATAAAGACAAACAGTTGATTCCATGGGAAGAGTAGGAGACTTTAATAAATCACATTCAGTAAAAGATAGAACTGAAAAGAAAGTCAACAAAGATGAAGAACTAAACAATATAATCCACCAACCTGACCATATACACATCCACAAAGTACTTCAACCAACAACATCAAAATACATGTTCTTTTTCAGCACCCAATGAACATTCTACAGGATTGACCATATGTTAAACTACAAAGCAAGGCTCAGTAAATTTAAAAACACTCAAACACTACAAAATATCTTCTCAGATCACAATACTATAAAATTAGAAATCAACACTAGGAACACCAACACAAAAAGAGCAAACTCATGGAAACTGAATAACACCCTCCTCAAAAACAACTGGGTAATGTTGTTGTTAGGTGCTGTCGAGTCATCTCCGACTCATAGCAACCTTATGTACAACAGAATGAAACACTGCCTTTGCCAGCCTCATGATCCTTGCCATACCTGAGCCCATCATTGTAGCCACTATGTCAATCCCTCTTGTTGAGGGCCTTCCCCTTTTTTGTTGACTCTCCAACTTTGCTTTGACTTTACCAGGCATGATATCCTTTTCCAGAGAAGGGTCCCTACTGACAACATGACCAAAGTTGTTGTTGTTGTTATGTGCCAAAGAGTCAAACCTGACTCATAGCGACCATCCTTGGGTTTCCAAGGCAGTATCAGTACAGATGTTGATTGCCCAACCAAAGTAGGTGAGACAAATTCTGGCCATTCCTGCTTCCAAGGAGCACTCTGGCTGCACTTCTTCCAGGACAGATTTGTTCATTCTTTTAGCAGTTCATGGTACTTTCAGTATTCTTTGCCAATACCACAACTCAAAAGCATCAACTCTTCTTCAGTCTTCCATATTCATTTTCCAGCTCTCACATGCATATGAGGTGATTGAAAATACCATGGCTTGGGTTAGGTGCCCCTTAGTCTTCAAGAAGACATCTTTGCTCCTCACTTGAAGGAGGACTTTTGCAACAGATTTCCCAATGTAACATGTCGTCTGATGTCTTGACTGCTGCTTCCATTGGTGTTGATTATAGAACCAAGTAAGATGAAGTTTCTGACAAGTTCAATCTTTTCTCCATTTATTTTGATGGCACTCATTGGTGCAATTCTGCAAATTTTTTCTTACGTTATATTAAGGTGTAATCCATACCACAGACTGTAGTCTTCACTCTTCATCGGTAGCCACTTCAAATCATCCTCACTTTCGGCAAATAAAGTTGTGTCATCTGTGTATTGCAGGTTGTTAATGAGTCTTCTTCAATCCTGATGCCACGCTCTTCTTCATATAGTCTAGTTTCTCAGATTATTTGCTCAGCATACAGATTGAATAAGTATGGTGAAAGGATACAACCCTGACACACTCCTTTCCTGATTTCAAACCATGCAGCGTCTACTTGTTCTGTTTGAATGACAACCTCCTGGTCTATGTACAGGTTCCTTATGAGTACAATTAAGTGTGCTGGAATTCCCCTTCTTCTAAATATTATCCATAATTTGTCGTGATCCACACAATCGAATGCTTTTGCATAGTCAACAAAACACAAGTAAACATCATTCTGATATTCTTTGCTTTGAGCCAAGATTCATCTGACATCAGCAATGATATCCATCGTTCCACATCCTCTTCTGAATCCAGCTTGAATTTCTGGAAGTTGTCTGTCAATATACTGCTGCAACCATTTTTTAATGATCTTCAGTAAAATTTTACTTGTGTGAGATGTTAATGATATTGTTAGGTAATTTCCACATTCTGTGAGATCAACTTTCTTTGGAATGGGTAGAAATATAGATCTCTTCCAGTCAGTTGGCCAGATAGTTGTCTTTCAAGTCTCTTGGAATAGCCAAGTCAGTGCCTTCAGTGGGGCATCCATTTGTTGATAATTTCAGTGGGTATTCCATCAATTTCTGGAGCCTTGTTTTTTTGCCAACTCCTTCAGTACAGCGTCAACTTCTTTTTCAGTACCACTGGTTCTTGATCATATGCCACCACTTGAAATGGATGAGTTGTTGTTGTTGTTATGTGCCGTCGAGTCTGCCCCGACTCATAGCGACCCCTCCTTGGGTTTCCAAGGCAGTATCACTACGGAAGTAGGATTGCCCAACCTTCCTTCCGAGGAGTGGCTGGTGGGTTTAGCAGGCAAGTGTCTTAGCCACTATGCTACCAGAGCTCCAACATTAGGCTTAAGTTTTTTCTTTAGTTCTTTCAGCTTGACTAATTGTAAACATGTTCTTCCCTCTTGGTTTTCTAACTCCAGGTCTTTGCACATTTCATTATAATAATTTACTTTGTCTCCTGGAGGAACTCTTAGAAATCTTCTGTTCAGCTCTTTTAACCTGTCAGTTCTCCCATTTGCTTTAGCTACTCTCCATTCTAGGGCAAGTTTCAGAGTCTCCTCTGACATCCACTTTGGTCTTTTCTTCCTTTTCTGTCTTTTTAATGACCTTTTTCTTTCATCATGGATAATATTTTTGATGTCATCCCACAATTCCTCTGTTTTTCTGTCATTGGTGTTCAATGAATCAAATTTATTTTTTAGATGGTCTCTAAATTCAGGAGGAATATTTTGGCTCTCATGGACTTGTTTTAATTGTCTTCCACTTCAACTTGAACTTGCATATGAGCAGTTGATGGTCTGTTCCACAATCAGTTCCTGGCCTTCTTTTAGCTGAAGATATTGAGCTTCTCCATTGCCTCTTGCCACAGATGTAGTCAATCTGGTTCCTGTGTACACCATTTGGCAAAGTCCATGTGTATAGCCACTGTTTGTGCACTGAAAAAAAAAAAAAGTACTTGCATTGAATAAGTCATTGGTCTTGCAAAATTCTAGTATGCAATCTCCAGTATTATTTCTACCACCAAGGCCAAAATTTCCAACTACTGGTGATTCTTCTTTGTTTCCAACTTTTACATTCCAATCACCAGTGATAATTATCTCATCTTGATTGTGTATTCAGTCAATTTCAGATGGCAGAAGTTGATAAAAGTCTTTAATTTCCTCCTCTGTGGCTTTGGTGGTTGGTGTATAGATTTGGATAATAGTATTAACTGGTCTTCCTTGTAAGCATATGAATTTTATCCTATCACTGACAGCATTGTACACCCTCTTGAAACACCCTTTGGGATGATGAATGCCATACCATTCCTCTTCAAAGTGTCATTACCAGCAAAGTAGATCATATTTTTGTCTGATTCAAAATGGCGAAAACCAATCCATTTCAGCTCACTAATGCCTAGGATATCAATCTTTATGCATTCCATTTCATTCTGACAACTTCCAATTTTCCTAGGTTCACACTCCATACATTCCATATTCTGATTATTAATGGATGTTTGCAGCTGTTTCTCTTCAGTTTGAGTCATGCTGTGCCAGCAAATGGAGGTTCCAAAAACTTTGCTTTACCCATATCATTAAGGTTGGTTCTAGTTTGATGAGGCAGTCATATTCTGAGTCCCTTTTGTCCTAAATGGTTCATCTTCCAGTACTGTATTGGACAATGTTTAAGGATTATACATGAAGTTGTGTGGCAGACAGTGTTTCCCTGATATTCATAAGGTTTTCCCTGGCCAATTCTTTGTGAAGTGGATGGGCTCTTCCTTCTTCCAAGTCTGTCTCAGTCTGTAAGCTGCGTTAAAACCTGTGTACCATGTGCAACCCTTTTGGTATTTGAAACACGTGACACAGCCTCCAGCCTCACAGCAACACGCCAGCCACCAGGTACAACAAACTCACAGACAAGTTTGTCTTCCTTAGCTGTTCCAAATGTCTCCATGTGCCCCTTACCTGGATCCTGTCACCATCGGCCCTGGTTACCTACCTTCCTGCCTTGGATAGGGGCTGTCTCCTTCCCCTTACCTGGATCCTGCCACTGTCAGCCCTGGCTTTCCCACCTTCATGCTTTGGAAGGATTCTTATAGAATCCTTCAATATTGCAACTCAAGCTTTGATTTTTTTTTCTTTCCAGTTCTTTCAGCTTGTGAAATACCAAGTGTGTTCTTTCCTTTTAGCTTTATAACTCCAAGTGATTGCAGATTTCATTATAATGCATTACTTAACTTCTTGAACTGCCCTTGAAATCTGTCACTCAGCTCTTTAACTTCATCATTTCTTCCACTCCCTGTAGCTATTCAACATTTAGGAACAAGTTTAAGAGTTTCTTCTGACATCCATTTTTGTCTTTTTCTTTGTTCCCAGCTTTATAAATGACCTCAACTCATAGTGCAGTGGAATATTTTGGTTAACTCATTTCAATTTACCACAAAGCCCAAATTATTAAACACATATTTCTTCTTTTTCTACATATACATTTTTATTCATAATTGAGGCATCTAACATGGTTTTGGAAAATACTAACACAGTGTTGTTTATATGATTAAACTATACATATAAATAGACAGTCATAAATGTACATATATATATGTACATATGTATTTTATTTATTTTTAAAATAAATTTATGGCCAATATAACAGTACAGAATATAGCAAAGACTTTCTCCATTTGCTTACATACATATTTAACTTACCATTTTTTATTTCCTTTTGTTTTTGCTCTTTACAGTTGTTTGCTATTCAAGAGCATGGCTATATTTCAGCTTGATTACCCATTCTGTCATTGATGAATATCCAGCTGTTCCTAGTTTTTTAAAAAATGTTGTTATTGTTGCTTTTGTAAACAATGCTCTGGTAAACATGTTCTGAAGTTGATTATTTATAAATACCTAGGAATGAGATAACTGGGTCAGAAGGTATTTACAATTTTCACTTTGATAGATATTGTTAAATTGTCAGAAGGGACCATTCCCTGGAGAAGGATATCATGCTTGGAAAAGTGGAGGCTCAATGAAAAAGGAGAAGGACCTCAATAAGATGAATTGACAAATGGCTGCAACAATATTTTCAGGTATAGCAAGAATTGTGTGACTAGCACAGGACTGGGCAGTATTTTGTTCTGTTATACATAGGGTTCCTATGCATAGCAGCTGACTTGATGGCACCTAACAACAACAACAACAACAACAACAACAACAACAACAACAACATTGATATGTATACCAAAACCAAGCCAAACTCACTGCCATCAAGTCAATTCAAACTCCTAGTGACCCTTGTTGGATTTCCAAGGAGGTAAATCCTTACAGAAGTATATTGCCTATCTTCCTTCTGTGGAGCAAGCTGGTGGGTTTAAACGACCAATATTCTGGTTAGCAGTCAAATGTCTTAAGTACTGCACCACCAGAGCTCCTTATGTATACGTGTTTACAATATACAATTTGTTTATGTATAAAGAGAGCCCTAATGGCACAGTAGTTAAATACTTGGCTACTAACAGACAGGTCGACAGTTTGAACTCACCAGTTGCTCCACAGGAGAAAGATGAGGCAGTGTGTTTCTTTAAACATTGTTGTTATTGTTAGGTGCCATTGAATTGGCTCCAAATCATAGCAATCCTATGTACAACAGAATAAAACACTGCCTGGTCCTACGCCATCCTCACAATTCCTGCTATACTTGAGCCCATTGTTGCAGTCGTTGTGTTAATACACCTTGTTGAGGGTCTTCCCATTTTTCTCTGACCTTCTACTTTACCAAGCATGACATCCTTCTCCAGAGAATGGTCCCTTCTAACAACATGACCAAAGTAAGTGAGACAAAGTCTGGCCATTCTCACTTCTAAGGAACATTCTGGCTGCAGTTCTTCCAAGGCAGATTTGTTCATTATGCTGGCAGTTAAAGGTATTCTTCGCCAACACAACTCAAAGGCATCAATTCTTCTTTGATCCTCCTTATTCACTGCCCAGCTTTCACATGCATATGAAACAACAAACAAACAAACAAAAACAAACCCAGTGCCATCAAGTTGATTCCAACTCATAGCCACCCCTATTGGGTTTCCATGGTGGTAAATCTTTATGGAAGTATATTGCCAGGCTTGCTTTCACGGAGTGGCTGGTGGGTTTGAACCACCAACTTTCTGGTTAGCAGTTAGATGCCTTAGGCATTGTGCAACCAGAGCTCCATGGCTTGAATTACACACACTTTGGTCTTCAAAGTGACATCCTTGCTCTTTAACATTTTAAGGAAGTGTTTTGAAGCAGATTTTCCCAGTGAAATACAATGTCTGATTTCTTGACTGCTGCTTCCATGGGTGTTGATTGTGGATCCAAATAAAATGAAATTCTTGACAGCTTCCATCTTTTCTCCATTTATCATGATGTTGCTTATTGGTCCAGTTGTGAGGATTTTTATTTTCTTTATGTTGAGGTGTAATCCATACCGAAGACTGCAGTCTTTGATACTCATCAGTAAGTGTTTCAAGTCATCTTAACTTTCAGCAAAGCAAGGTCATTTCATCTGCATATCACAGTTGTTAAAGAGTCTTCCTCCAATCTCGATGCCATGTTCTTCTTCATATAGTCCAGCTTCTCAGATTATTTGCTGAGCATACAGAATGAATAAGTATGGTGAAAGGAAACCACCTAGATGCACACTTTTTCTGGTTTTCAACCATTCAGTATCCCCTTGTTCTGTTCAGACACCAGCCTCTTGGTCTATGTACAGGTGCCTCATGAGAACAATTAAGTGTTCTGGAATTCCCAATCTTTGTCATGTTATCCATAATTTGTTATGATCTACATAGTTGAATGTCTTTGCATAGTCAATAAAACATGGAGAAACATCATTCTGGTATTCATTGCTTTCAGTCAAGATCCATCTGACACCAGCAATGATATTCTTCATTTCACATCCTGTTCTGGATACAGCCTGAACTTCTGGAAATTCCTTGTCAATATACTGCTACAACCATTTTTGTTTGTTCGTTTGCTTATTTTAATTTTTTATTGTGATTTGGGTGAAATTTTACAAAGCAAATTTGTTTTACATTCAGTACTTCTGTGGTGATTAAGTTTGTGTGTCAACTTGGCTGGGCTGGGTTGAGTGGTTGGGCAGCTGAATGTATTATTCCTTATGGTGAGATTAGTAATATCTCCATGGTGAAATCTACTGGAGCAGCTGAGTAGCGGCTTTGGGTATATGGTTTGCTTCCCATGTATAAGAAACAACTTTGGGAATGGTCTCTAGTTTATGGCATGCTTGAATCCTGTATATAGCTGTGTCATTGTTCAGAAGTCTGGCATGCTCTGCTGACCTTGGGACCTTTAATGGACTTTAATTAATGGACTGCCGTGTGGTTTGGTAACATCGGGACTGTGCCTTGTTACTTGTGAACCTTGGGCTGGTCAGCCTCAGCAGCCGGCAGCTGAGTGAAGAAAAGCCTCCAGCTTCAGTGGGCTGGGAGCAGGAGGCAGAGCTGAAGCCCAAAGTTTCATCCAGCCCCTAAAGCCTGGCACTTTGAACTCAGACTTAAAGCCTCCAAACAGTAAGATAATAAACTCCTGTTTGTTCAAGCCATCCCATTTGTGGTATATTCCTGTCAGAGAGGCACTAGGTAACCAGAAAATCTTCATATATACATTTTGTTTTGTGATACTGGTTACATTCCCCACACTGTAACATCTCACCTCCCACTTCCTTCCAGTGGTTACCCTTTCCCTGTGTTCTTCTTGCCTATGCAATTGTACTCACTCACTCAACTCACTGCTGTCAAGTCAGATCCAACTCATAGCAACCCCTCCCTGGGTTTCCAAGGTGGTATCACTATGGGAGTAGATTGCCCAATCTTCCTTCTGAGGAGTGGCTGGTGAGTTTGATCCACTAGACTTCTGGATAGCAGTCAAGTTCCCTAGGCACTACTTCCTTCTGCACTATGATCTCCCATGGTAGATTGTTCTAAGGAGTGAATCTCCCTGGTGTAGGTGTTCAGCTCATAGGCCCTTCTATTGTTTGATGAGAGTTAAGCCACCACAGGAATGAGCTCCTAACAGGCCCAAAGGGTGACTTGGGACCATAGTCTCAGTGGTAGCACCAATATCTATAAGACCAGTAAGTGTTGTCTTTTTTACAATTTTGAGTTTTGTTCCAAATTTCCCCACTCTGTATAGGATCTCCGATTTCAATCTCTTTCCAGGTGGTTGGCATTGGTAGCTAGACACCATGTAATTCTTCTGGTCTCTGGATCATTCAGGTTGAGGTTCCTATAGTCTATTAGTCCACTGGACTAACGGTTCCCATGCATCTTTCATTTATTTCACTCTTTGCTCTGGATGAGGAGAGACCAATAGTTGCCACCTAGATAATGGCTTACAAGCTTTTAAGAACCCAGTCGCTACTCACTGGAGTAAGATGTAGAATAATATTTTTGTATACAATGTAGTGCCAATTGAACTTGATGTCGCCTATGACCATGGTTCCTACACCACAGGACCAGCAACCTACTCCCTCAAGGTATTTATTTGTGGCTAAAAAGTTATATACCTTTGCCTCCTGTTATGTTTAAACTGTATATGAACATTTTTATAACACCTATAAATACATCACTATGCGACCAGAGCTCCTTATAAATACATAGGGAGGAATATTGTCTGTCAAGCATATGTATGTCATGAGTATATTCTCATTTGACTATCCATTATTGTTTACCTATATATCCACCTATAAATTAATGTTTGCTGTTACTGATAATATGGTATTTTGTCTGCAATAATGTTTGCCTTTATTGTCTGTACCTTTTCTTTCATGATATTGTGCTAATCACACACTTTTGTTATATTGCTTTTCCCCTCACCCATATCAAACCCATCTCTTAATTATCCATCTATTTATTCTCCCTCCCTTTCCACTCCTATTCCTGGTAACCAACAAAGAAAATTTCCTTTACCATGATTTGTGGTGCTGGCGAAGAATGCTGAAAGTACCGTGGACTGCTAAAAGAACTAACAGATCTGTCCTGGAGGAAGTGCAGCCAGAATGCTCCTTGGAAGCAAGAATGGCCAGACTTCGTCTCACCTATTTTGGTCATGTTGTAAGAAGGGACCATTCCCTGGAGAAGGATGTCATGCTTGGTAGGGTGGAGGGTCGATGAAAGAAGGGGAGGCCTTCAGGGAGATGGATTGATACAGTGGCTGCGATGATGGGCTCGGGTATAGCATGGATTGTGGGGCTGGCGCGGGATCGGGCAGTGTTTCTTTCTGCTGTGCATGGGGTCGCTATGAGTCAGAAACGACTTGACGGCACTTAACAACAACAACAACATGTAAACCTTTCCTTGACTTTTTACATTAACAGACTCATACAATATTTGTCCTTCTGTCATTGACTTATTTCACTCAGCATAATACCCTCCAAGTTCATCCACATTGTGGAGTGATTCATTGATTCCTCCTTATTCTTTAATATTGTATAATATTCCATTTTGTGTGTGTACCATAATTTGGGCATCCATTCATCTGCTGATGTGCACTTAGGTTGTTTTTCTTTGCTGTTGTAAATAGTGCTGCAATGAACATGTGTGTGCATATATTTATTCATGTCTTAGATCTCACCTCTTTAGGATATATTCCTAGAAATGGGAATACTAGATCAAATAGTATTTTTAATTTCAATTTCTTAAGGAAGTGCTATACAGTTGTCCACAGTGCTTTTACCATTTTACAATCCCACTAGCAGTATATGAGAGTTACAATCTCCCCACATCCTCTCCAGCATTTGTTGTTTTCTTTCTTGTTGAACTTTGCTATTATTACTGAAGTGAGATGATATCTCCTTGTTTTGATTTGCATCTCTCTAATGGCTAATGATCTCAAATATGTCTTCATGTGTTTGTTGATTGCATGAATATCTTCTCTGGTGAAGTGTCTGTTCATGTCCTGCCTTGAACAATCTCTCTCAGAAAGATCAGCACAAGGCCAGTCCCCATGAGGCGGAGGTTAAAGATGTCCCAAATGTCCAAACCACTGTGCCATCTACATCATTTCAGACATTAATTCCTCCTCCTCCTCCCAGTAATTTCCCTCATCTTAGGGTTCTATATTTCACTATAATGCCTCACAGAACTCACAGATACCAAAGGGATTGTCTCACATCGTCGTGGTGGAGGCTGTCAGGCTGGTGAGTCCCAGGTTCACGAGTGGATCTGGAGGATCCTCCCAATTCTCGGGATTTGATGAACCTCAACCAGCAGATCAGATGATGGCTGCTGTCCCAAATCTGGGGTGAGGTGTTGTTGTTGTTGTTGTTATATACCATCGAGTTGGACCCTACTCATAGCGAGAGATGAGGATGAGCCAAAACACAAAACTGGAGCAAGAGGAGGAAGAACCTTCCCAGGAGATTCGTAAATATACCCGCAAGGAAGCTAAGGGTGGTGATTTGAATTATACCTTCCATCAAGGCAGGACTCAAGATACATTCCACCTGTGTTGCTAGAAACAGAAAAAACCTTAAGTGGATGGCTTTAACAATCACAGCTCAAGACAAATCCCATCACAGAGCTGATTGTCAGTCATAGAGAATGACTACTATCAGCTGCCCAGCCAAGTACCTGACCTTACAACCACACCACCCCAAACGGGCATGGATAATAGGATTTACAATACATAACAGAATGGAGGACAATGGCTACAAGGGCCACATCAAGCACTCCACCATATGTCCTTTGCCCATTTTTGAGTTGGATTGTTGGTCTTTTGGATGTTGAGATGTTGATGTTTTCCATACATTTTAGAGATAAGTCACTTGCTGGACATGACATTGTAAAATATTTTCCACCAATCTGTAGGTTCAGAGTAGGTTTTTCACTCTCTTAGAGATGTCTTTTGATGCACACAAGAATCTAATTTTCAGAAGGTCCCAATCATCTAGTTTCTCTTTTACTGTTTGTGAATTTTGACTTATGCTTGATACTCTATTTATGCCATAAATTAAGGCCCTTAAGTTTGCCCTTATTTTATCTTTGATGAATTTTATGGTTTGGGATTTTATATTTAGGTCTTTGATCAGTCTTGAATTCATTTTTGTGTATGGTGTTAAGTATGGATCTTGTTTCATTTTTCTGTAAATTCAAATCCAGTTTTGCCAGTAGCAATTGTTAAAGAGACTATCTCTTCTCCATTTAATATGTTTTGACCCTTTGTCAAAGATCAACTGTCCACAAGTGGGTGGATTTATTTCTGGACTCTCATTTCTGTTCCACCGGCCTGTGTGTCTCTTGTTGTACCATTACCAAGCTGTTTTGGCTACTGTGGTTTTATAGTAGGTTTTGAGATCTGGAAGTGTGAGAGCTCCTGCTTTGTTTTTCTTCTTCAATAGTGCTTTGCTTATTATCCATGTTCTTTCTTATTTCCATATAAAATTAGTGATTACTTTTCCATGTCTTTAAAAAATGTTGGTGGAATTTGGGTTGGAATTGCATTGAATCTATAGATTGCTTTGAGTGGTATTGACATTTTCGCAATGTTCACCCTTCTTACTCATGAGCATGGGGAACTCTTCCATTTATGTAGGTCCCTTATATTTTTTTCTAGTAGTGTTTTGTCTTTTTCTTTCTTTT
>NW_006921692.1:4912969-4913572 GCF_000298275.1 Orycteropus afer afer | reverse complement strand
GAAGAACAAGGTTATGGGAATTGAAGGAATACCCATTGAGATATTTCAACAAACGGATGCCCCATTGGAGGCACTCACTCGGTTATGCCAAGAGATTTGGAAGACAGCTAAGTGACCAACTGACTGGAAGAGATCCATATTTGTGCCCATTCCAAAGAAAGGTGATCCCACACAATGTGGAAATTATAGAACAATATCATTAATATAGCACACAAGTAAGATCTTACTGAAGGTAATTCAAAAATGGTTGCAGCAGTATATTAACAGAGAACTTTCGGAGGTGCAAGCTGGATTTAGAAGAGGACATGGAACGAGGGATATCATAGCTTTTTTCAGATGGATCTTGGCTCAAGGTAAAGAATACCAAAACGGTGTTTACTTGTGTTTTACTGACTATGCAAAAGCATTTGATTGTCTGGATCATGACAAATTATAGATAACATTGAGAAGAATGGGAATTCCCGAACACTTGATTGTACTCATGAGGAACCTGTGCCTTGACTGGGAGGCTGTTGTTTGAACGGAACAAGGGAACACTACATGTTTTAAAATCAAGAAGGGAGTGCATCAGGGTTGTATCCTTTCCCCACGCTTATTCAATCT
>NW_006921692.1:4909975-4912478 GCF_000298275.1 Orycteropus afer afer | reverse complement strand
TAACAGATCTGTTCTGGAGGAAGTGCACCCGAAATGATCCTTGGAAGCAAGAATGGCCAGACTTCGTCTCACCTACTTTGGTCATGTTGTCAGAAGGGACTATTCCCTGGAGAAGGATGTCATGCTTGGTAAAGTGGAGGGTCGACGAAAGAGGGAGAGGCCTTCAACAAGATAGATTGACACGATGGCTGCGATGATGGGCTCAAGAATAGCAGGTTTCATGGAGCTGGCGTGGGATAGGGCAGTGTTTCGTTCTGCTGTGCATGGGGTTGCTATGAGTTGGAGATTACTTGGCGGCACCTAACAACAACAACAACAACAGGAGTTCTACATGTGTCTTGGCATCTCTCTTACTCTATCTCTCTGTCTATTCCCTGGTTTAATCTCTTTTTATATCTCAAAAGAGATTGATTCAAGATACCTCTTGCAGAAATCCTACCTTATTAACATAAGCAAGACACCCTATCACAAATGGAATTATAACCACAGGCATGGAGGTTAGGATTTAAAATGTATTTTCTGTGGGGATATAATCAATCTTTAACACATATTATACACGTGTCTATATCGTGTACTTAAGGTGACTATGGGTTAGAATCAACTTGATGGCAGTGAATTTGGTTTATGCATCTGTATAAATGAAATGTGCAAGGACCTGCAGTTAGGAAATCAAAGGTGAAGGACATGCTCAGCATTTCTAAAGCTAAATGCACTGAAGAAAAAATTCAGTTCTCAAGTCACAATGTTGAAGGATTCTATAGACAAAATACTGAACCGTACAGAAACATCAAAAGAAGATGGAAGAATACACAGTCACTGTACCAAAAATAATTCAATCTATATGCTGACCAAACAACTTGAAAATCTGGACTATATGATGAAGAATGCAGTGTCAGGATTGGAGGAAGACTCATTAACAATCTGTGACATGTAGATGGCATAGCCTTACTGGCGGAAAATGTAGATGACTTGAAGCATTTTCTGATGATTAAAGCCTTCAGTATGCATTACATCTCAACACAAATGTAACAAAATTCCTCACAACTGGACAAAATAAGCAACATCATGGTAAATGGAGAAAAATTTGAAAGTGTGAAGTTGTCAAGGATTTCATTTTACTTGGATCCACAATAAATGCCCATGCAATCAGTAGTGAAGAGATCACATAACACATTGCACTGGGAAAATCTCCTGCAAAAGACCTCTTTAAAGTATTAAAGAGCAAAAATGTCACTTTGAAGACTAAGGTACACCTAACTCAAGCCATCTTTCAATTGACTCATATGCGTATGAAAACTGAAAAATTAGTAGGTAAGACTGGAAAAATATTGATGCATTTAGACTGTGGTGTTGGCAAAGAATATTGAAAATACCATGGACTGCCAGAAGAATGAACTAATCTGTCTTGGAAGAAGTACAGTAAGAATGCTCCTTGGAAGTAAAAATGGTCAGACTTCTTCTCATGTACATTAGTAGGTATTGCCAGAAAAGACTAGTGCCCTGGAGAAAGCAGGCTTGGTAAAGCAGAGGGTCAGGGAAAGGGGATGCCCTTCACGAGATGGATTGACAGAGTGGCTACAATAATCAACTCAGGTATAACAGGGACTGTGAAGCTGATGCAGGACCCAGCAGTGTTTCATTCTGTTGTATACAGGGTTGCTATGAGTCAGAACTAACTCAACAGCATTTAACAGCAACATATCTTGTTGTTGTTGTTGTTATGTGACATCAAGTTATGTCTGACCCATAGTGACCCTATGTACAACAAAATGAGACAGTGCCTGGTCCCGTGCCAGCATCACAGTCCCTGCCATACCTGAGCCAATCATTGTAGCCACTGTGCCAATCCATCTTGTTGAGGGGTTTCCCCTTTTTTACCGACCCTCCCTTTAACCAAGTATGATCTCCTTTTCTAGGGAATGGTCCTTTCTGACAACATGACCAAAATAGGTGAGACAAGGTCCGGATATTTTCGCTTCCAAGGAGCATTCTGGCTGCACTTCTTCTAGGACAGATTCCTTAGTTTTTCTGGCAGTCCATGGTACTTTCAGTACTCCTCACAACACAACTCAGAAGCATCAATTCTTCTTCAATCGTCCTTATTCATTGTTCAGCTTTCAAATGCATATGAGACTACTAAAAATACCATGGCTTGAATTAGGTACACCTTAGTCTTCAAAGAAATATCTTTACTCCTCAGCACTTTAAAGAGGTCTTTTGCAGTAGATTTTCTCAGAGCAATATGTGATCTGATTTCTTGACTGCTGCTTCCATTGGTATTGATTATGGAACCAAGTTACATAAAATCCTTGAAAATTTCAAACTTGTCTTCACTTATCATGATGCTGCTTATTGGTCCAGTTGTAAGGATTTTCTTTTTGTTTATGTTGAGTTGTAATCCATACTGCAGACTGTATTTAGTCTTTAATTTTCATCAGTGAATGCTTCAAGTCATCTTCACATTCAGCAAGCAAGGTTGTGTCATCTGCATAGCACAGGTTGT
>NW_006921692.1:4903024-4909875 GCF_000298275.1 Orycteropus afer afer | reverse complement strand
AAAAAAAAAAAAAAGCAAAACTCACTACTATTGAGTTGATTCGGCTCATAGAAACCTCCTTTTGGGTTTCAAAGAAGGTATCACTACAGAAATACATTGCCCTATCTTCCTTCTGAGGAGTGGCTGATTAGCAGTCAAATGCTTTAGGCACTAAGCCACCACAGCTTCCTGGTTTTACATAGATGCCCTTTATTATATTGAGGAACTTCCCTTCTATTTCTCTTTTGCTGAGAGTTTTTATCAGGAATGGGTTCCAGATTTTATCAAATGCTTTTTCTGAGTTGATTGATATGATCATGTGGTTCTTTTCCTTTGTTTTATTAATGTACTGAAGCCCATGATTGTTTTTATAATGTTGAACCAACCTTACATACCTTGTATGAATCCCACTTGGTCATAGGGTATTATTATTATTTTTTATATAGTGTTGGATTCTATTAGCTAGGATTTTGTTGAAGATTTTATTGTGTTTTTACTTATGAGGGATATTGGTCTATCATTTTCCTTTTCAATGGTGTCTTTGCCTGATTTGGTATCAGGATTATGTTTAGTTTACAGAATGAATTTGGGAGTATTCCCTCCTTTTCTATATTCTGTAACAGCTTTCTATATTCTGTAGGGTAGGTGTCTCCTCTTCTCTGAACATTTAATAGAATTCTCCAGGGAAGCCATCTGGACCAGGATTTATTTATTTTGGTTTGGAGTATTTTTTATGACCTGCTCAATGTCAACTTTTGTTATGGGCCTTTTCAAATTTTCTACCTCACTCTGTGTTAGTATAATTAGGTCTCACATTTCTTGAAATTCGTCCTTCTAGGTTTTTTACTTTGTCAGAGAACTGTTCTTCATAGTATTCTGTTATTATCCTTTTTATTTCATTTTGATCTGTTCTGATGTCACCTGTATCACTTATTATTTCTGTTATTTGCATATTCTCTCTCTTTTTCTTAGTTATATTTGCCAGTGGTTTGTCAATTTTGTTAATCTTTTTGAAGGACTAGCTTCTGGTCTTTTTTCATATTTTCTATTGTTTTTCTGTTTCATTTGTTTCCACTGTGCTCTTTATTATATCCTTTCTGCAGACTGAAGGCTTCTTTGGTTGCTCTTTTTCTAATTGGTGGGTAAGGTGTTGATTTGGATTCTTTCTTTTTTTTTGACGTGTGCATTAATTGCTATAAACTGACTTCTGAGGATTGCATTCATTGTGTCCCAAAGGTTTTGATATGTTGTGTTTTCATTCTTATTATCAGAATTTTTTTTTTTATTTCACACTTCATTTCTTCTGTTGCCAAGTGGTTCTTGAGCACTGTGTTATTCAGTTTTTATGTATTTGATTTTTCCCCCTGGTCTTCCTATTTTTGATTTATGATTTTATAGCATTGTGATCTGAGAAGATGCTTTGTAGAACTATGATTTTTTTAAGTTTATTGAAAGTTGATTCATGGCCTTACATATGGTATATTCTGGAGAATGATCGAAGAACACTGGAAAAGAATGTATATTATCTTTTTTGTTGGGTAGAGTGCTCTATATAAGTCTATGAGGTCAAGTGCATTGATTGTATTGTTGAGATATTCTGTACCTTTGTGGAATTTTTTTTCTAGTTTTATCCTTCATAAAAAATACTTGTGTTAAAATCTCTTACTATTATTGTATTATTGTCTAGTTCTCCTTTTGATTCAGTTAATGTTTCTTTATGTATTTTAGAGCTTCTTCATTGGATGCAGAGATATTTGTTATGGTTATATCCTCTTGGTCTAGTGAGTCTTTTTGATCATATAATGTCTTTTCTTGTCCCCTTCTGCTGGATTTTGTCTTGAAATCTACTTTGTCAGAAATCAGTATTGCCATTCCTCTTTTTTTTTTTTTTTTTTTGGTTTTCATTACCTTAATATATTTTTTTCTATCCCTGGATTTTCAATTTACTTTTATCTTTATGTCTAAGGTGAGTCTCTTGTAGGCAGCATATTGAGATGTCTTGGTTTTTTATCCAGTCTACCACTCTGTTTCTCCTGACTGGTGCATTTAATTCATTCACATTTAATGTTAATAATGATAGGTATGAATTTACTGTTGTAATTGTTTCATGTTTTTTAGTGTGTTGGTGATGTTTTCTTGTTTTAAATATTTTTCTGTGCTTAGTTCATGTTATCAAGTTTTCTTTCACTTTTTTCATTATTGTTGCTTTCATATTTACTAAATTTCTGTGATTTTCTCCTTCCTTATGCTGGTTAGACAGTTTATTAATTTTCTTTGTAGTTACTCTGTAGTAAATTCTTATCTTACTTAGTTTAAAACAATCTATTCTATATTGACATCATCTTGACTTCGTCTCCGTATGGAAATTTTGTAATTATACTGTTTATTCCCTCTATTTGTTTTATAATTGGTCTCATTCACAGATTTACTCTTCTGATTCTCTATTTTCCATTTTGTAAGCTTATTTTAGATTTGAATATTCTTTTCCTGGATGGGTTTCTGACTGGTGTTGCCACATGTCTTAATGTTAGGTTGTTATCTTCCATTGTTGACTTTCTGTTGCAAGGAATCTCTGTAGCATTTCTTGGAGGATTAGTTGAGTTTTTCCAAATTTCCTTAATTTCTGTTTGTCCAGGAATGTCCTAATTTCACCATCATATTTGAGAGACAGTCTTGCTGGATATATAATTCTTGTTTGATAATTTTTTTTCTTTCTTTCAAGATTTTACATATGCTGTCCCATTGTCTTTTTTTTTGCATAGGTTTCTGCTAAGAAATCAGAGCTTGGTCTTATTATTTACCCATTGTAGGTAACATTCCATTTTTCCTGAGTCTTTCTCAAAATTCTTTCTTTGTCTTTGATTGGACAAGTTTGATTATGATACATCTTGGTGACTTTCTCTTGGGGTCTATCCTGTATGGGATTTGTTGAGCTTCTTGGATGGATATCTTTTTGGCATTCATGATATCAAAGAACTTTTCTGTTAGCTTGTCTTCAATGATTTTCCTAGTATTCTTTTCTTTTCTTTTTTTACCTACTCTTATTCTGGAATACCAATCAGGTATGATTTCTTTTTATATCATCCCAAATAACACTTAGGTTTTCCTCATTTCTCCCAATTCTCTTTTCTGATTTTTCCTCATACAATCACATGTCAAGAAATTTGTCTTCTAACAGAGATATTCATTCTTCAGCCAATTCACCTCTACTCTTTTTTCCTTCCAATATATTATCTATCTCTGTAATTTTTGTGTTCATCTGGGTACCTAATTGTTGTTTTTGTATGATTTCTAATTGTCTTTTTTTTTTGGTCATTTTATTCTTGTATGTTTTTCCTGAATTCTTCAAGGGTATTGTCAGTCTTTTCCTTGCTTTTGTTTATGGTTTCCTTGAGCTTTTGGAAGGTTCTATCTATATCTTTTGATTGGCTTCTCACATAACTCTATTACCTGTTCTTCCTTAGGTATATTTCCTAGTTATCTACTTTCATCACTCATTTCTGCTATTTTCTCCTATTTCTTTGTTGTCTTAGAGATATTTTGAAGTTGTTTTTTATTTGTTGATTAGGTGTTGGTTTATTTCAATATATCCAGATGAGTGCAACAGGTGTGTTCCTTTGATTGTCAACTTGGCAGCACTGACATGCTCCCCAGCTATCTCTAATTGGTAGAATAATCAATGAGAATGTGGGTGTGGGTCTCTCTTTGATGTGAAGAGGAGCTGCAATGGGATGAATAGTTGCTGTCCACCATTTATTGTTGATAGATAGTGTAAGAATTGATAGTGGTACTTGCCCATTGAATCAGTGATCAGTGCACTAGAAATGGCTGACTAGTGGAGAGTTTATGCCCTCCTCCTATTGGATGGGGAAATAAAAGAGAAAAAGACAGGAAAAAATGTGGGATAAAGATAAGAGAAAGAAAAGGAACAAAAATAGAATAAAAATACAAACTAAAAAGTATAGAGAAAGAATAAAATGGGGATGGTTGACTTGAAAGAATGGCAAAAATTTAATAAGACTAGGAGGGAAAAAAAGTAAAAAGGAAGAAAAATAGGAGAAGAAGGAAAGAGAAAAATAATGGAGAAATAAGAGAAACTGAAGAGGACAGACTTTTGTAGTTATGGTCAGGTGACAGGCCTGGGAGCATGCGAGTGTAGTAGAAACCACACTCTGCAGGTGTATGCCTTCAAAGGTGAGAGGAGCCTGGCAGTGACAGGCTCCACCAGCCAAAAATGCTGCAGCTGATTGCCTATTTTGCTCCAGGATCAACCTGTCATGTATGTAGTAAGAGTGATAGCCACAGCCTCTGAGTCTGTTTGTTTGGAGGAGATTTCTGCAGGTAGTTTCAGGACTTCCTTTATTACCATCTTGGTAGTGGTGGGGAGAAATTTTACCCCTATTCACAGGGAAGCTGTACATTTTGGGGAAGAGCCTATGGCTCACCAGTCATGATTCACAGGTTTGGGTTTGGATCCCTTCTGGACAGATGAAAATCCTGCCTAGACTCTAGTGAAAAGCTTCCGTAATGTTCTCTTCTCTAACAACCCCAATACAGGCCTTTCAGTGGCAGAGCTGGGAGCTGCTTGGCACAAATGAGTCCCCTTGAGAGAGGAAGCTGCAGAGCTGTGCCTCTTGCTTCAGTATGAAAATGTTCTCGCAGTCCCATAGGCACCCATCAAGCAAGTTTCAGCCCCTGACTCAGGCTGCTAGAGGTAGAGGTATCCAGGAAGTGGGGTTGTTGACTGCAGGGCTTCACAACCATTTGTCCCTTTCTTACCCAGCTTCATTGGAGCAAGAGATTATTCTAGAGCCCAGTTTCTTCAATGCCCCAACAACAGGCTGAGTTGGATTCCTTCTCCTGTTATCTCCTCTCTCCATGGCTCACTGTGCTGCTTGTAACTCTGGCCATTTCCCTGCCACTTCCCAGCTCCCACGTGTCTATTGGTCACCTTGAAGTCCTTCCAATCTGTCTATACTGTGTCATTATCATTGTGTGGATTCCATGAAGTTCCTTTTTTTTTTTTCTTCCTCTTTAACAGTGTCTGCATCTCTATTCAAGATGACTCACTTTGGATGGTCCAGCTTCTTCTTTCTCCCCAGTCACTAATTCCAGGCCATTTCCCTTCCCAATCATTGCTCAATCCAATTTTTTTCTTCTCATTTAATGCTCAGAATTACAGGACCATTATTTGTATCTGTTTCACTAAGATTTTCAAATTTCATTGCTGAGGGAATTGACAAATTATGTTAGCAGGATCCCATCTTCTCTCTGCCCTCACTAGAACTGTTCTTTAATTATCTTGAGCAGAATTTTACTTGTGTGTGATATTAATAATATTGTTTGATTATTTCCACATTTTGTTGGATCACTTTTCTTTGGAATGTGAACAAATAACTGTCTCTTCCAATAGGCTGGTCAGGTAGATGTCTTCCAAATTCTTGGCACAAATGAGTAAGCACAACCAACAATGCGTCCATTTTTTAATACATTTCAGTGGGTATTTCATCAATACCTGGAGCCTTGCTTTTCCTTCAGTAACCTTCTTCATTTAATGTCATTGGTTCTTGATCACATACATGCTAACTCTTGAAACAGTTGAACACCAACCAATATTCTTTTTGTTACAATGACTCTATGTATTCCTTCCATCTTAAAGATTACAGCCTTGGAAACCCTATGGAACAGTTCTACTGTGCCCTATAGGGTTGCTATGAGTTGGAATCACCTCAATAGTAATGAGATGTACATATGCATATATTGTTATACATATTCTTAGTTATCTAGTGCTACAATAAAAGAAATACCGTTTGTGTTATTTCACTTTATATAGATGCCTTTAAATAAAAGAAATATATTTTTTCACAGTTTAGGAGGCTAGATATTAACATTCAGAATACCAACTCTACAAAAGGAATTTATCTCTCTGTCAGTTCTGGAGGAAAATCTTAAGCTTCTGTTTCCTGGTTCTTAGGAGTTCTACAAGTCTTCTGTGGATTGGGATGCTGTTGTGCTGCCTACAACTGTCCGTGAGCAGACAATCCACTATCAGGCCTGGAGATCTTGGATTCATCACTTGTTGGAGTCAACAGCCAGCCAAACTTGAGCTCCTCAGCCCCTGCAGCTGCGAGAGTCAGGAAAAGCCTCTAGCTTGACATTTGATCTAAGAACTTTGGACTTGCCAGCTTCTATAAGTGTGACACCATTCAGATTGAATCAGAATTCCCCCTACTCCAGTATGACCTCATGTTAACTGATAACATCTGTAAAGATCCTATTTGCAAACAAGGTCAAGTTCACAGGCACAGTCAGCTGCAGGGATCCAGGTGAGGAGAGGGAACTCAGGCATGCCCAAAGCAGTAGGGTGAGAAAGTGGAAGAAAGGAGATTAAAAGCCAGGAACACAGATAGGGGAGCAGTCAGCCACAGGGATCCAAGTGAGGAGAGGGAACTCAAGCACACCCGAAACAGCAGGGCAGGAGAGCTGGAGAAAGGAGATTAAAAGCCAAGAAGTCACACAGAGGAGCAGTCAGCCACAGGGATCCAGGTGAGGAGAGGGAACTCAGGCACACCCAAAACATACAGCAGAGCGGGAGAACAGAAGAAAGGGGATTAAAACACCCAGGAATCTGGACAGAGGAGGAGTCAGCTGCAGGGACCCAGGTAAAGGTGATATGAGAGGTTTCTAAAAGGGAGACAAACTTGTCTGTCAGTTTGTCCTACCATGGTGATGTGTTGATGTGAGTTTTGAGGCTGAGCTACTGGTGTTTCAAACCCACTGGGATGCATATGGTGCACAGGTATCAGCCCAGCTTACAGACTGAGACAGACTAGGAAGAAGGAAGAGGCTGTCCACTTCTCAAAGAATTGGCC
>NW_006921692.1:4892940-4897764 GCF_000298275.1 Orycteropus afer afer | reverse complement strand
AGCCACTCCTCAGAAGGAAGATGGGACAATCTACTTCCATAGTGATACTGCCTCAGAAACCCAAGGAGGGGTCGCTATGAGTCGGGTCTGACTCGATGGCACATAAAAACAACAACAACATACAGATTGAATAAGTATGGTGAAAGGATACAACGCTGACACACTCCTTTCCTGATTTTAAAGCATCCAGTATCTCCTTGTTCTGTTTGAATGACAGCCTCCTGGTCTATGTACAGGTTCCCATGAGCACAATGAAGTGTCCTGGAATTCCCATTCTTTGCAATGTTATCCATATTTGTTATGATTCACATAGTCGAATGCTTTTGCATAGTCAATAAAAAACAAGTAAACATCTTTCATGTATTCTTTACTTTCAGCCAAGATCCGTCTGACATCAGCAGTGACATCTTTCATTCCATGTCCAATTCTGAATCTAGCTTGTATTTCTGGAGATTCCCAATCTATATACTGATGCAACCAGTTTTGAATTATTTTCAGCAAAATTTTTCTTGTGTGTGATATTAATGATACTGTTCTAAAATTTCCACATTCTGTTGGATCACCTTTCTTTGCACTGGGTATAAATATGGATCTCTTAAGTCAGTTGTCCAGGTAGCTATCTTCCAGATTTCTTGTCATAGGTGAGTGAGTTCCTTTAGCCCAACATCTGTTTGTTGAAATATCTCAATGGGTATTCTGTCAATTCCTGGAGTCTTGTTTTTCACCAATTCTTTCAGTACAGCTTCAACTTCTTCCTGAATATTATTGGTTCCTGATCATATGCCATCTCCTGAAATAGATGGACAGAAGCCAATTCTTTTTGGTACAGTGACTTTGTGTATTTCTTCCATTTTCTTTTGATGTTTTCTTCCTGATTCAATATTTTGCCCTTAGAAATCTTTCAATGTTATAACTCAAGGCTTGAATTGTTTCTTCAGTTCTTTCAGCTTGAGAAATGCTGACCATGTTCTTCCCTTTTGGTTTTCTAACTCCAGGTCTTTGAATGTTTCATTATAATAATTCACTTTGTCTTCTGGATCTGCTCTTTGAAATCTTCTGTTCAGCTCATTTATCTTGTCATTTCTTTCATTTGCTTTAGCTATTCTCTATTCAAGGGCAAGTTTCAGAGTCTCTTCTGACATCCATTTAGGTCTTTTCTTCTTTTTCTTTCTTTTTAATGAACTTTGCTTTCTTCATGTATGATGTTCTTAATGTCATCCCACAATTTGTCTGGTTTTTGGTCCTTGGTGCTCAAAGTGTGACATCTATTCTTCAGATGGTCTCTAAATTTAGGAGGAACATATAAATGTCATATTTTGGCTCTTGTGGACTGTTTTGGTTACCTAGTGGTGTTCTGACAGGAATACATCACAAATGGGTGGCTTTAACAAACAGGGATGCATTCTTTTATAGTTTAGGAGGCTAGAAGTCCAAGTTGTGCAGACCACATTCCTAAGGCAGCTACTCAGCTACTCCAGTAGATTCCACCATAGAGTTGACTACCCATCTCACCATGGGGAATAACTACACCCAGTGCCTAGCCACTCAAAGCCAGACCCAGGCACTTGATACATAACCATAACTACCACAGTTCTGCCTGTTGTCAAGTTGGCAGCTGTACAGATCTTCATTGGGTGGCACCTGTACAGATCTCCTTCACTGGAGGCTCCAGTCCCTTAGTTCTTCTGTAGTGGGGACCTGAACCCTTTGTCCTGGCAGGCCCCATTCCTGTACGTCTTGGGCATGGCAGCCCTGTCCCCTCACTTTGGGGCACAGGCTACGGCTCCATCCCACTTGTCCACGTGAACAAGCAGTCCTACACTCCAGAACCAAGTTGGAGAAGGTCTAACTCTTAGAAACCTAGGAGGCTGTGATGGCTCTGTCCTACCATTTGAGGCTGAGACAATACTGCTTCCCCATTTCCTTGGTCTCTCAGCTTCTACCAATACCCAAAGGCAACCTATTCTTCCATGAATATTCTAACCTAAACGACACTCAACTTTCTTGCTCTGTGGGATGTTAAGGTTGTAGCTGTCTCATGCCAGTCTCTTGGCTCTGCTGCTGCCATCTCTCATGCTCATCTCTTGGCTCTGCTACTGCCATCTCTCTGTCAAGGTGTCTCTGTTGGGATCTCTCTGCTGGGGTGTCTCTTCAGGGGTCTGTCTGCTGGAGTCTCAGTCGAGGACACACTCCTCTCATGTTTCCGCATTTTAGTTATCTGTCAGAGCAACAGACAGAAACTAGTACACAGTTACCTAGTGCCACTCTCACAGGAATATACGACAAATGGGTAGCTTTAACAAATAGGGATGCCTTCTTTTACAATTTAGGAGTCTAGAAGTCTGATTTCAAAGTGCCAAGCTCTAGAAGCTGGGTGAAAGCCATTTGACCTTGGGCTTCGGCTCTGGTTTTACTCCCAGCCCCCTGGAGCTAGAGGTGTCTTTTCATTCAGGCAGCTGCTGGCTGCTGAGGCTAACAAGCCCAAGGTCGACAAGTAAAATGACACAGTCCTAAGATTATCAAACAACATGGTAGGCTACTAATTCAAGTCCAGAAACTGTCCCAAGACCTGCAGAAAATCATGGCCATCTGTTGAACAATGACTAGGCTATATGTGGGATTCAAGTGTGCCAAAAGCTGCTGACCTTTCTCCATGCTTCTCCTTCTATACTGGAAGCAGACCACATCCCTATGGCAGCTCCTCAGTGCTCCACTAGATTCCACCATGGAGATGATTACCAATCTCACCATGGTGAATAACTACATCCAGCTGCCTAACACACAAAATCAGGGTCAGCCAAGTTGACACATAACCTGAACTACCACATGGACTTGTTTTAATTGTCTTCAGCTTCAGCTTGAACTTGCATAGGAGTAGCTGATGGTCTGTTACACAGTCAGTGGCTGGCCTAGTTTTGGCTAAAGATATTGAGCTTCTCTATCACCTCCTTCTACAGATTTAGTCAATCTGATTCCTGTGAATTCCATCTGACAAAGTCCACTTGTATAGCTGGTGTTTATGTTATTGAAAAAAGATATTTGCAATGAGTAATTTGTTGGTCTTGCAAAATTCTATCATGCAATCTCTGGCATCATTTCTATCACCAGGGCCGTATTTTGCAACTGGTGATGATTCTTTGTTTCCAACTTTCACATTTCAATCATCAGTAATAATCAATACAACTTGATTGCATATTTGATCAATTTCAGATTTCAGAAGCTAATAAAAATCTTCAGTATCCTCATCTTTGGCTTTGGTGGTTGGTGAATAAATTTGACTAGTAGTAGTATTGACTGATCTTCCTCGTGGACATATGGACATTATCCTATCACTGACAGCATTGTACTTCAGGATAGATCTTGAAGCATTCTTTGTGATGATAAATGCCATGCCCTTCCTCTTCAATTTATCAGTCCTAGCATATTAGACCGTATGATTGTCTGATTCAAAATGACCAATACCAGTCCATTTCCGCTTACTAATAGCTAGGATATCGATTTTTTTGCATTTCATTTCATTTTTGATGAGTCCCTATTTTCCTAGATTCATACGTGTGCATTCCATGATCCAAATACTAATGGGTGCTTGAAGCAATTTCTTCTTATTTTGAGTCATGCCACACCAGCAAATAAATCAAAACCAAACTCACTGCTGTGGAGCCAGTTCTGACTCATAGCGACTTCTCCTTGGGTTTCCAAGGTGGTATCCATGCAGAAGTAGATTGCCCAATCTTCCTTCCAAGGAGTGATTGGTGGGTTTGAACTGCCAGCCTCCTGGTTAGTAGTCAAATGCCTGAGGCACTATCCCACCAGAGCTCCTTCATCAGAAAACGGAGTTCCCAAATAGTTTACTCTACACATGTCACTAATGTCAAATTTATTTTGAAGAGATAACTCTTCCCCAGTCATATTTTGAGTGCCCTCCGACCTGAGGGGCTCATGTACTGGCACTATATTGGATAATGTTTCAGGGCTATTCACAAAGTTTTACAATAACATATCAGACAGTGTTTCACTGCTATTCATAAGGTTTTCAATAGCAAATTCTTGGAGAAGTGGATGGTCCCTTCTTCTGAATCTGTCTTAGTCTGGAAGCTCTGCTGAAACCTACCCACCATGGCTGACCATTCTGCTACTTGAAATCCCAATGGTATAGCCTCCAGCCTCACAGGAACATGCAAGACACCACTGTATGGCAAACTGACTGATGAGTGGTAGACAAGAAGGTATGTACCTCTAGTGGCTTAGGGCTTAAGATATTTGACTGCTAACAAGAATACTGGTGGTTCAAACCCACCAACCACTCTGCAGAAGGAAGACTGGACAATCTACTTCTGTAAAGATTTACCACCTTGGAAACCCAAAGGGGCTTGCTATAAGTTGGAATAGACTGACAGCAGTGAGGTTTTTTAAAAATATATATATGAGACATAGTGCTAAAGCTATTTCACTGCTAACCAGAAGGCTGGAAGTTCAAACCCACCAGCCTCTCCTTGGAAGGAAGATTGAGCAATCTACTTCTGTAGAGATACCGCATCAGAAACCCAAGGAGGGGTTGCTATGGGTCAGAACCAACTCAATGGCAGAGAGTTTGGATTATTTTATGTGTCTATAATATTTGTAACAACATACATATTACTACTTCAGGTACTGAATAAATACTTACTTGACGCAACTTTTGTGTCAAGATCCAGTGGCCAGCAATCCTTTATTTTATACTCACAAACATTTACTAAGTGATTAAGAGGTGCCTTGATATTGTGTCTTGATACGGTCTGGACAGATCTATTATCAAGGTCTGAAATGAGCATTATTTTACTTGTA
>NW_006921692.1:4887329-4892659 GCF_000298275.1 Orycteropus afer afer | reverse complement strand
AATATATATATATATAATATATATATATAATATATGTATATATAAACACTACTACTAGTCAATAGTTTCTAGTATTGAAGTGGTTCGGCTCTCTGGATACTGTTCAAAATGAATAAAGATAAGTTTATTTTTGCCCACTAAGACTCATATTATGTTTAATTTTTCTGTATAAAAAATATGTTAATTCATCTTTGCAAACCATTATATTTGACTTACCATGTATAACAATTTAATTTTAATCATATTCTGGTTTACTTAAAGACAAAATATTCACCTACTTGCTCTTTCAAATTGCCAAAACTAAAGATACATACTGTATTCTGATACTACTACTTTTTAAAACACTTATGCCTCTGAGATAAAGGTTAATAGAGGTTCAGTGGAATTTTCCTTCATATATGTTGCTTATCATTGAATCAGGCAAATTCTGAATTTTGCAATGGTTCTGAACTAGGGTTGTTTTGAATTGTTTAGTTCAAAGGTTATGGTAACAACTAACTGGATACCTTGTGGTCTTTTCATTATTCAAAATATTTTACAATACTTACACAAATTTTTCTCCATATCTATAGATGAACACTAATTACAGCATGTCATTTGACCTTACTCTGAGTTTCAGACTACAAAAACGATGGGCCCTTTAAATGGAACCAGCAAGTAATGAAAGAACAAATTTTGCACCAGAGTCCTTTTTGAAACAGGAAAAGATAGGATACTTAGTTCCATTGCAAATTGTTTCTTCATGTTCTTCATACACATTCTGACTCTGCCTATGGGTTTTGCACATGTGCTCTGGAGATTTGATGCTCCTCTCTCTAGTGCTATTCTTTGGCACATACTTTCTACTTCTTAGTGGTTGTAAAGCAGGGAGTAGTATAGGTCACAAGAAAACTGGAGAATTGATGCAATTGCATTCCACCTCTCTCTTACATGCCTGTTCATAGGCACACATACACGCTTGCAAAAGATTACATAGGGTATTGAGATTCAGGTGTTTAGGATATCGTTTAGAGCATAATTCTCACATTTTCACTCTAGTTGGCTGATACAGGAAAAATTTACTCTGTTAACCAATGCTATATCACCTATTTAACCTTGCCTACCCTCATGTACCAGGGAACTCTGATAGTATAGTGCCTAAGGCACTTGACTGCTAACCAGAGGCTGGCGGTTCAAACCCACCAGCTACTCCTAGGAAGGAAGGTTGGGTAATCTACTTCTGTAGTGATACTACCTCAGAAACCCAAGGAGGGGTTGCTATGAGTCGGGTCTGACTTGACGGCACATAACAACAACAACACCCTCATGTACAAGAATTCAGACATCATTCAATCAATTTTGTGTCTCTTGCCTTATCAAAACAAAGCACATGTGCAATTATTTCATGTTTTTCTTTAATCTGGCTTGCCATTTTAGTTAAGTATATGTTTATAAGAAAATATATATAACTATCTAGGCAGACAGGACACAAACCAAGACACAGGAGGCAGGGGAGAGCCAGGGCTGAGACAGAACTGCAGGAATTCAGGTAAGGGCAGGGAGACAGATCACACACCCAAAAGGCAGGAAGGGGTGGGGGAAGCTGGGAATGACAGAGCCATGGGATCTGGGTAAGGGGAGGCAGAGAGGTTTTGAACAGCTCAGAAAGACAAACTTGTTTGTTAATTTGTCATACTGTGGTGGTTTGTGTGTTGCTGTGAGGCTTGAGGCTGTGCCACCAGTGTCTCAAATACCAGCACGGTTGCACATGGTACACAGGTTTCAACACAGCTTACAGACTAGGAAGAAGGAAGAGGTCATCCACCTATCAAAGAATTGGCCAGGGAAAACCTTATGAATAGCAGAGAATGTCATCTGATACATTACTGGGCAACTTTATGAATAGCCCTGAAACATTTGTCTGATACAGTGTAGATGACCAGCCCCTTAGGTGGGAAGGCACTCAAAATACAAGTGGGAAAATTCTGCCTCATCACAGTAGAACCAGACTTCTTGTTGTTAGGTGCCGTTGAGTCATTTCTGACTCATAGCGACCCCATGCACAGCAGAACGAAACACTGCCCGATCCCATGCCAGCTCCATGATCCCTTCTATACTTGAGCCCATCATTGCAGCCACCATGTCAATCCATCTTGTTGAAGGCCTCCCCCTCTTTAGTCGACCCTCCACCCTACCAAGCATGACATCCTTCTCCAAGGAATGGTTGCTTCTGAAAACATGACAAAAATAGGTGAAATGAAGTATGGCTATTCTCGCTTTCAAGGAACATTTTGGGTGCACTTCCTCCAGGACAGATCTGTTAGGTCTTTTAGCAGTCCATGGTACTTTCAGCATTCATCACCAGCACCACAACTCAAAAGCATCAACTCTTCTTCGGTCTTCCTTATTCATTGTCCAGCTCTCACACGCATACGAGGCAATTGGAAATATCATGGCTTGTGTCAGGCGCACCTTAGTCCTCAAGGAAACATCCTTGCTCCTCAGCACTTGAAACAGTTCCTTTGCGGTTGACTTTCCCAATGTTACATGTCATCCAATGTCTTGACTGCTGTTTCCATTGGCATTGATTGTAGAATAGAACCAGCCTTAATGATATGGGAAAAAGCAAAGTTTTTGGGACTTCCATTTGCTGATGTGGCCCAACTTAATTTGAAGAGAAATAGCTGCAAATATCCATGAATAATCAGAAAATAGAATGTATGAAGCATGAATCTAGGAAAATTGGAAGTTGTCAAAAATGAAATGGAATGCAAACAAGATTGATATCCTAGGCATTAGTGAGCTGAAATGGACTGGTTTGGGGCATTTTGGATCAGACAACTATATGATCTACTATGCCTGGAATGACAGTTTTGAAGAGGAATGGTGTGACATTCATCATCACAAAGGATGTTTCAAGATATATCCTGAAGTACAATGCTGTCAGTGATAGGATAATATCCATACACCTACAAGGAAGGCCAGTTACTACTACGATTATTCAAATTTACACACCAGCCACCAAAGCCAAAGATGAAGAAAGGGAAGATGTTTAACAACTTCTGCATTCTGAAATTGACCAAAAATGCAATCATGATGTATTAATTATCTCTGGAGACAAGAATGCAAAAGTTGGAAACAAAGAATTACTGGTAGTTAGAAAATTTGGCTTTGGTGACATAAATAACATGGAAGACTGCATGATAGAATTTTGCAAGACTAGCAACTTATTCATTGCAAATACCTCTTTTCAATAACACAAATTGTGGCTATACACATGGACATCAGCAGATAACATACATAGAAATGAGATTGACTACATTTGTTGCAATAGGTGATGGAAAAGCTAAATATCTTTAGCCAAAACAAGACCAGGAGCTGATTGCAGAACAGACCATCAACTTTTCATAAGCAAATTCAACTTGAAGTGGAAGATAATTAAAACAAGTCTACGAGAGCCAAAATATGACCTTGAATTTATCCCTCTTAAATTTAGAGACCATCTAAAGAATAGATTTGACGCATTGAACACCAATGACCAAAAACCAGAAAAATTATGGCATGACATAAAAGATATCATTCATGAAGAAAGCAAGAGGTCATTAAAAAGATGAGAAAAGAAGAAAAAAGCAAAATGGATATCAGAAGACTCTGAAAATTGCCCTTGAGCAGAGATAGCTAAAGCAAATGGAAGAAACGACAAGACAAAAGAGCTGAACAGAATATTTCAAAGAGCATCTTGAGCAGACAAAGCCAATTACTCTAATGAAACATGCAAAGACCTGGAATTAGAAAACCAAAAGGGAAGAACAAACTTGGCATTTCTCAAGCTGAAAGAACAGAGGAAAAAATTTAAGCCTCATGTTGCAGTATTGAAAGATTCTATGAGCAAAATATTGAATGATGCAGGAAGTAAGAAGATGGAAGGAATACATAGAGTCATTGTACCAAAAAAAAAACTGGTCAATGTTCATCCATTTTAGAAGGTGGCATATGACCAAGAGCCACTAATATTGAAGGATGAAGTTGAAGCTGCACTGAAGGAATTGATGAAGAATAAGGCACTAGGAATTGACAGAATGCCCATTGAGATGTTTCAACAAAAGGAAGATTGGTGGAGCTACTCACTCAGTTATGCCAAGATATTTGGAAGACAGCTACCTGGCCAACTGACTGGAAGAGATCCATATTTGTACCCATTCCAAAGAAAGGTGATACCACAGAATGTGGAAATTATCAAACAATATCATTAATATCACGTGCAAGTAAAACTTACTGAAGATGATTCAAAACAGTTGCAGCATTATATTGACAGGGAACTTCCAGAAATAAAAGCTAGTTTCAGAAGAGGATGTGGAATGAGGGATATCATTGCTGATATCATATGGATCTTTGCTCAAAGCAAAGAATACCAGAAAGATGTTTATTTCTGTTATATTGACTATGCAAAAGCATCAATTGTGTGGATCATAACCAATTGGGATAACATTGAGAAGAATGGGAATTCCAGAACACTTAATTGTACTCATGAGGAACCTGTAAATAGACCAGGAGGCTGTCATTTGAACAGAAAAAGGGAACACTACATTGTTTAAAATCAAGAACGGAGTGCATCAGGGTTGTATCCTTTCACCATACTTATTTAATCTGGATGGTGAGCAAATAATCTGAGAAGCTGAACTATATGAACAAGAAGTTGGCATCAGGATTGGAAGAAGAATCATTAACAACCAGTGATACACTGACAACACAACTTTGCTTGCTGAAAGTGAGGATTACTTGAAGCACTTACTGATGAAGTTTCAAGAATACAGTCTAAAGTATGGATTACATCTCAATATAAAGAAAACAAAAATCCTCACAACTGGACCTATAAGAAGCATTATGATAATTGGAGAAAAGATTGAAATTGTCAAAGACTTCACATTGCTTGGTTTTACAATTAATGCCAATGGAAGCAGCAATCAGGGCATGATATGCCGTACAGCACTAGGCAAATTGGCTGCAAAGGACCTCTTTCAAGTGCTGAAGAGTAAAGATGTCTCCTAGAGGACTAAGGTGCACCTGACACAAGCCATGGCATTTTCAATCACCTCATATGCGCATGAGAGCTGGACAATGAATAAGGAGGACCAAAGAAGAGTTGATATTTTGAGGTGTCTTGTTGACAAAAAATGCTGAAATAGACACTTCACCAAAGAGGATAGTCAAGCGGCCAACAAACATAAGAAGAAATGCTCATGATCATTAGCTATTAGAGAGATGCAAATCACAACAACAATGAGATACCATCTTGCTCCAGCATGAGTAGCAAAGTTCAACAAGGCAGAACATAACAAATGCTGGCGAGG
>NW_006921692.1:4837966-4871922 GCF_000298275.1 Orycteropus afer afer | reverse complement strand
ACGCAGTCATGTGATCCATCATGGGAACCACCACTCACAACTGGAGTCCAGCCAAGTTGACACATCTTCAACTATCACACTGTATTACTCAAAAAGTTGAGTGACACTGCAGACTGTATAATGTATACTCTGACCATTTATGCACTCACATGTGAATTTGAATTTCTTCTGAAGGCTGTTAGATAAATCAAATAAGCCCTATTAGGGAAATCATTTAGTACAGGGTTGGGCTAATATTATGCACTAAATAAACGGTAACAATTTTGCTAGCTATCATTAGTATCGAAGCCCTTTCCTCAAGAACTTTATAGTCTAGAGGAATTAGAAAATAATATAATTTAATGATGATAGGCTAAATTCCACAGTAGGAGGAGATTAGTATACATAAAAAGTCAAGTAAGACAGCTTTGAGGGGAATAAGGATACTTTCTAGGAAAGGTAAGTACCCCGAACGATTTTATTCGTCTGAGAGTGTTGATCTGGAGGGCAGTTGGTGAGAGCACAGAAGTAGAGATGGGAGAGAGCACTCCATTCATGATGTGAAAGAGACCATACTTGTGTGAAAGTATACATGTCATCTAGATTGCTTGGAGTCTGGAGTGCAAAAGAAATAGACATGATCATAAATAGCTGCTCAAGGACAGATTATGGAAGGCCTATGCATTGTGCTAAGAGGTTTGAGGAATTTCAAAAAACTTAATCAAGAGAGTTATATGTTAGATTTTTCCTTTAAAATGTCCTGCTCTGGTGTCATAATGGATAAGGTATTTGGTATAAGGTCAGTGGTTCAAACCCACTAGCTGCTCTGTGGAAGGATAATGGGATGATCTACTTCCATAAAGGTTTACAGCCTCAGAAACCCAATGGGGTCACTATGAGTTGAAATCAACTTGATGGCAGTGAGTTTCTTTTTATTTGATTGTGTCTTAGTTCTCTGTTGTTGTGTTGTTATTAGCCATCGAGTTGGACCTAACTCATAGTGACCCCTCCTTGGGTTTCTGAGGCAGTGTCACTATGAAATTAGATTGCCCAACCTTCCTTCCAAGGAGTGGCTGGTGGGTTTGAACTGCCAGCCTTCTGGTTAGCAGTCAAGTGCTTTAGGCACTATGCTACCAGAGTTCCTCTTAGTTCTCTAGTGGTACTATAACAGAAATACCACAAATGGATGGCTATAACAAACAGACATTTATTCTCTTAGAGTTTCAGAGGCTATAAGTCTGAGTTCAGAGTGGTGGCTTTAGGGGAAGACTTTGTCTCTCTGGATTCTGAGTGGAGGCCCCTTGACCTTGGGCTTCCATTCTGCCTTCCAATTCCACTGGAGCAAGGTAGAGGCTTTTCTGAACTCATGTAGCTGTAGGACCTGATGAACTCAAGATTACCAGGCAGTATAGCAGGCTGTTGGCTGTTTGGGCAAATAAACAGGAAGAAGATCAGATGTAGGGACAAAGATCATATTTTTTTAAAAAATATTGTTGCTGTAGTTCACAATACAGAAAAACAGAGAAAATTGTAACAATACTTTGTGATCATCAAACTCAACAAAAATCACCATATGTAAAGTTGCCATCAGATTATTTTTTTTCTCACAATAAAAGAAATGACAATATAGAGATAAAAGTGGATTTCTCTTGTTTCCATTCTCAATAGTGCCTAAGGCATTTGACTGCTTACCAGAAGGTTGGTGGTTCACACCCACCAGCCACTCCTTGGAAAGAAAACGGCAATTTACTTCCCTAGTGATACTGCCTTGGAAACCCAAGGAGGGGTCACTATGAGTCAGATCCGACTCGATGGCAGTGAGTTTTGGTTTTTTTTTTTTAATCCTTCTTCAGAAGCCATTACTATCATAGATTTGTTGGGTGGTAAAACTTTCAATTCAACATTTTTATATGCTTACTACTTACCTATAGGTTTATAAACATGCTGTAATATTACAATACATTAGTTTTTTTTTTTAATATTAGATTTATACTCTCAGTATTATACTACAGTACAATACAACATCAATATTATATTTTAGCTTGCTTTTTCATTCATCATTCTTTTGGATTTACATATATTTTTAGAAACAGGTTTAATTCATTTTAACTGCTGTATTGTATTCTGCAGTATGAATACATCCTTGTATTTTTCTTTATCTGTTTGAATATTATAATTTTTTTTCTTATTCTTTTATAGGCAAAATCATACATTTAATATATTTACCAGTGCCCCAAACACTGCTATCCTTTCCCTTGAACAATCTATGGTCCTTAAGCTAACTTATTTTGATCTGATTCCTCTCTTCTTCCATATAATTGTTGAGTGACATTTTAGTTCAATCTTATTTCCAAGTCACACAGTTAAGTATAATGCTCATTAGTTATTGTCAATTTTATTTGTATTTACAATTATGTTTACTAGTTTCTTTGCACAATATCATTTACACATTCCATTCCTATTGAATAGGTCTATTCCTTCTTGAAGAAATTCCTCTACTGCTTTATTTAATTTATTTAAGACACATGTTTTCATATTTTTAACATCTTTATAATTGATATATACTTTACAATTGAAGTCATATCATAGTTTCATTAACAGCATTTTTCTTTTGTTGGTGCATCTTACTATTGATGATATCATAAAACCAATGAAACATGGCAGTTCATTTAGTAAAGGTCCATAAGCAGAAAAATTCTCAAACTTTGTAAGTTGAAAAGTATTGTTATTTCACCTTTACTCATTAATTCTGAGCATGGATATATAATTTGACAATCTTTTCCCCTTAACACTTTGAAAACACTCTTCCATTTGTTTCTCATGTCTACCGATGCTGTCAATTTAATTGTCACTTCTTTGTAAGTAATTTATCTGTTCTTTCTCATAGCTTTTAAGGTTGTTAAGACATATATATGAATCTGATTGCCCCATAAGCCATCCTTATTTCAGAATCCTGGAGTATATGCTGAGAAAATGATAGATAATAATTGAAAATTTCAAAAGTACAATAGTTCTGATGATGATTATGTCAAAAGTGTGACTATGGTAATGGATAACTAAACTGCTGAGTGATGAAGGGATTTGAGCTTGAAAAAGTTAACAAAAGAGAGAAACTGGTAAGTTGACTAGGGTATCCAGATGAACTTGGTGATTTCCCCAAATTGCTGGAGTTGTGATAAAGACAATTGCAAAAATAGAGAGGCTGAAATATTTAATGTATGAGTAAAAAAGTTTGAGAAGTTGGTGAAATCAGATACAAATGGTAGAAAGAGAAGAAGGCATTGACATGAACCTCTAAGTAACAAATTTTCTCTTGTGGATGAGAGTATAAACCTCTGGCAGCATAGAGGGTATTAAAATGGTTTGATCCATTTAGGATCTACAAATTGGGTAGAAGGGAATTCTGTAGAAAAGAGATACTTGTTAGCTTTTTATAATTACAAATCAAACTGAAGGACCTAGTATTATTCCTGATATTTATATTTTTAACTTCCGAACCAAACTCACTGCTATCGAGTTGGATCCGACTCATAGCAAACCCTCCTTGGGTTTCCGAGGCAGTATCTCTCTATGGAAGTAGATTGCCCAGTTTTCCTTCCAAGGAGTGGCTGGTGGGTTTGAACCTTCAGTCCTCTGGTTAGCAGTCAAATGCCTTAGGCACTATGCCACCAGAGCTTATTAATTAATTATCTCAAAAAAATTTGAGACATTTCACATTTCATAAAATTTCATATTTGTATTTTATGAGATTCATAACTTTATACAACTCTTTAGATTGCTCCACTTTAAAGAAATATTACTTACTAGTCTACTTTGATATTGGTATCTATGTAGGGTGCTCCAATTTCATTGCTGTTTTTATAAACAGCTTTAGTGTATTTACATTCATAACATAAATATGTCACAGCAAGAGATAAGGCAAATTGAACTTGTAAAACTATAGTACATGAAATTTTTCTTTCACTTTTGACTGTCAGTGAGTTTATTTATATTCAAATTTGGGGAGAATATTAACCCTATATGCAGAGAACTTCCTTTACTAAAGAGAAGATTCTGCCCATAACTCCATTTGTACTTAAGTCAATGGTGACTGACAGGGGAGCAAGGTAGGCATATTTATTTTCTTATTGCTGACTTAAATTCTGTTGATCATCATTTCCCAGAATAAATCACTTTCACCTCCTTTGAAAAGGGGTTGAAGCATGCATTTCAAATTCTTGATGATCTCCACACAAGCATAACAGAGGGGCTTTAGTCCAGTCCTAACCACTAAATTTATTATGCACCTTCCAGAGCCATCTACAAATGATAGTTGCATAGAAATTCAATAAGCAATATATTCACTAGGCCTAACTTTTTGAGTTTTGAACCAATTTCTAATCCTTTCCTGAATTAATATTAAGCTAAGAGCATTCTGAAGAAATATCGGATATCTACCCAAAGTCTCACATATTTTACATTTTATAGTTCAGGCTTTCTTGTGATATATAACCACGAAAGAAAAACACTTCATTTTGTTTTCTTTGCAATCATATCTTCTTTTGGACAATATACTCTATATAAATGTACAATCTTTATAACCATTTACTCATTAACTTTCAATATTTTGCCCATGGAATCTTTCAATATTGCAACTCGAGGCTTGAATTGTTCCTTCAGTTCCTTTAGCTTGAGAAATGTCATATGTGTTCTTCCCTTTTGGTTTTCTAGCTCCAGGTCTTTGCACATTTCATTATAATGATTGATTTTGTTTTATCAACCTGCTCTTTGAAATCTTCTATTCAGTTCTTTTATCTTGTCATTTCTTCCATTGGCATTAGCTACTCTCCATTCAAGAGCAAGTTTCAGAGGCTTTTCTGACATTCATTTTGGTCTTTTCTTCCTTTCTTTTCTTTTTAATGACCTTTTGTTTTCTTCATGTATGATGTGCTTGATTTCATCCCACAATTTGTCTGGTTTGCAGTCATTGGTGTTCAAGATGTGACATCTATTCTTCAGATGGTATCTAAATTCAGGAGGGATATAACTCATTACCATCAAGTTGGATCCTACTCATAGTGACCACTCCTTGGGTTTCTGAGGCAGTATCACTACCAAAGTAGATTGTCCAACCTTCCTTCGGAGGAGTGGCTGGTGGGTTTGAACCACCAGCCTTCTGGTTAGTAGTCAAATGCCTTAGGCACTATGCCACCAGAGCTCCTAAAGAGGGACATAATTAAGGTCATATTTTTTGCTCTCATGCACTTGTTTTAATTCTCTTCAGCTTCAGGTTGAACTTGCTTATGGTCTGTTCCAGAGTCAGCTTCTGGCTTTCTTTTGGCTGAAGGTATTGAGCTTCCCCATCACATCTTTCCATAGATATTCCAATTCCCGTGTATCCAGTCTGGTGAGGTCCATGTGTATAGTTGTCATTTATGTTGCTATAAAAATGTATTTGTAATGAACAAGTCATTGGTCTTGCAAAACTCTGTCATGTGATCTCTGACATCATTTCTATCACCAAGGCCATATTTTCCAACTACTGGTGATTCTTCTTTGTTTCTAATTTTCTCATTCTAATGACTAATAGGGAGCTCTGGTAGCATAGCGGCTAAAGCACTTGACTGCTAACCAGAAGGCTGGTGGTTCAAACCCACCAGCCACTCCTCGGAAAGAAGGTTGGGCAATCCTACTTCCGTAGTGATACTGCCTCGGAAACCCAAGGAGGGGTCACTATGAGTTGGGGCCGACTCAATGGCACATAACAACAACAACAACAACAATGACTAGTAATCATGAATACATCTTGATTGCATGTTTGATCAATTTCAGACTGCAGAAGTTGGTAGAAATCTTCAAATTCTTCATCTTTGGCTTTAATGGTTTGTGTAAATTTGAAAAATAGTAGTATTAACTGGTCTTTCTTATGGGCATATGGATATTATCTTTTCACTGACTGCAAGATAGATCTTGAAACATTCTTTGTGATGATGATTGTGACACCATTCCTATTCAATTTGTCATTCCCAGCATAATAGACCATATGATTGTCTGATTCACAATGGCCAATACCAGATTATTTCAGCTCACTAATGCCTAGGATATGGATCTTTATGTGTGCCATTTCATTTTGGACAACTTCCAATTTTCCTATATTCATTCTTCATATATTCCACATTCTGATTATTAATGGATGTTTGCAGCCATTTCTTCCCATTTTGAGCCATGCCCTATCAGCAAATGAAGGTATTGAAGGAATACATCAAAGATGAACTGAAAGAATTGGCAAAAAACAAGGCTCCAGGATTTGACGAAATACTCATTGAGATACCGCGACAAACAGATGCTGCTCTGGACATACGTATCTATGCCACGTGATTTGGAAGACAGCTACCTGGCTAAGTAACTGGAAGAGATCCATATTTGTACCCATTCCAAAGAAAGGTGATTCAGCAGAATGCAGAAATAATCAAATAATATCATTAATATCACACAAAAGTAAAATTTGTCTGGAGATAGTTCAAAAACAGTTGTAGCAGTGTATTGATAGGGAATTCCAGAAATGCAGCTGGATTCAGAAGAGGACATGGAATGAAGGATATCATTGCCAATGTCTGATGGATCTTGGAGCAAAGCAAAGAATATGAGAAAGATGTGTACTTATGTTTTATTGACCATGAAAAAGTATTTGTCTGTGTGGATCATAACTAATTATAGATCACATTGCAAAGAATGGGAATTCCAGAACACTTAATTGTGCTCATGAGGAACCTACACATAGACCAGGAGGCTATTATTCGAACAGAGCAAGGAGATACTGCAAGGTTAAACTCAGGAAAGGTATGTATCTGGGATGTATCCTTTCGTAATATTGTTCAATCTGTGTTCTGAGGAAATAATCTAAGAAGGTGGACTATATGAAGAACAACATGGCATCAGGATTGGAGGAAAAGTCATTAACAACTTGCAATATGCAAACGACACAACCTGGCTTGCTGAAAGTAAAAATGACTTGAAACATTACTGATGAAGATTATTCTGGTTACCTACTGCCGTTCTGACAAGAATATACCACAAACAGGATAGCTTGAACAAACAAGAGTTTATTCTTACAATTTGGAGGCTTTAAGTTCGAGTTCAAAGTGTCACAATCTAGGGGCTGGCTGAAAGCCCCTCAACCTTGGAGTTCAGCTTTGCCTCCTGCTCCCAACCCACTGAAGCTAGAGGCTTTTCTTCATTCAGACAGCTGCTGGATGGTGGGGATGACAAGCCCAAGGTTGACAAGTAAAAAGGCACAGTCCCGATGTTACCAAACCACATGGCAGGCCATTAATTCAAGTCCATTGAAAGTCCCAAGGGCGGCAGAGCATGGCAGGCTACTGAACAACAATATGGCTCCATGCAGGGTTCAAGCATGCCATAAGCTAGAGACCATTCCCAAAGTTGCTTCTTATATACGGAAAGCAGACCACATACCCAAAGGCAGCTACTCAGCTGCTCACAGTAGATTCCACCATGAAGTTGATTAGCAGTCTCATCATGGGGAATACTACATGGGGATTACCAGTCTCATCATGGGGAATACTACATCCAGCTGCCCAGCCACTCAAGCAGGCCTAACCAAGTTGACACACAAACTTAACCACCACAAAGATCAAAGACTACATTCTTCAGTATGGATTATATCTCAAAATAAAGAAAGTGAAAATCCTCACAACTGCACAAATAAGTGGCATCATGATAAATAGGGAAAAGATTGAAATTATCATGGATTGACACAGTGGCTGAAAGATGGGCTTATGTAAAGCAAGCATTGAGAGGATAGCTCAAGAATGGGCAGTGTACATTCTGTTATACATAGGGTTGCTATGAATCTGATCTGACTTGACAATACCTAACAACAGCACCAACAACCCATTATTGGTTAAAAATATTTCTGCAATTTTCCCATTGTAATTTTATATCCCATATGTCCTTTTATTAGCATTTTACATCTTATTTCTTTGCACATATTTAACAGATAGTATAAATCATAAGCCAAAAATAAGCACAAATACGGCAAATATAAGGTAGATTAAAGAAAAAAATGATGACAGTGACTACATGTCCCCACAAGAAATTCAAGGCCATTTGTTAGAATTGAGCGGAGTTGGGTGCTTTTGTTTTGGATCACAGTTTACTTATATTTATGCGTGGGTATTTGAACAGGTTCTTTACAATTTTGGATGAAAGTTTCTTCAAAAGAAAACTGGAAGTAATTTAGAAGCACTAAACATGTATTAGGCCACTTAACTATGATGTCTCATGAAACCATGACCCTATACCTCCAAACCAAGGTAACAAATACCAATTTTTGATTGTACATATGCAACCTAAGCAGCTACTCTTTTTTTTGGGAGGGGGGGTGTCTTGTCAAAGTATATCATGCAACTTTTGCCAGTTTCACTTTTTAACAGGTGTACAATTTTTTGAAAATAATTTCAATAATCAGTTGTGTAACACTGCACTTAATCAGTGTTATTTTTCCATCATTGTTAATCTCCCTCATTTCCCCTGCCCTCATCTCTCCCTGATAACCACTAACCAACTTTGGTCTCTGTACATTTGCTATTTCTTGTATTTTTTTTTTGGTAAGTGAGGTCATACAATATTTGTTCTTTTGTGACTTATTTCAACCAGCATAATGTCTTCAAGCTCCATTCATTCTGTAACATGTATTAAACTTCATTTCTTCTAATGGCTAATTAATATTCTATTGTAAGTATGTACAAAATTTTGCTTATCCATTCATCTGTTGATAGGCATTTAGGTTTTCCACATTTTGGCTATTGTGAATAGTATTGCAATGAGCCAAATCAAAAAATAAAATAATCATTGATTTTAAGTCAATTCTGACTCTCAGAGACCTATAGAACAGAGCAGAACTTTCCCATAGAGTTTCCAGGGCTATAAATCTTTATAAAAGTAGACTGTCACAGCTTTCTTCTAAGGAGAGGCTGGTGAGTTCGAACAGCTGACCTGCTGGTAAGCAAACAAGCACTTTAAGCAAAGTGTACCACCAGGGCTCATATACTGCAATCAACATTGGTGTACAAGTCTGCTTCTCTGCCTTCAAGTCTTGTTGTATACTGTGGAAGAATTCCCTGGGTTATATAGTAGTTCTATTTTTAGTTTTTTGAGGAACCAACAACTCTTTTCCATAACAGTTGTACCATTTTGTATTTCCACCAGCAATGGATAAAGATTTCAATTTCCCCACTTTCTTGCAAACATATGTTAATTTTCTTTATTTCTATTTTTAATCTTAGTCACCCTAATGGGAAAGAAATGGCAGTACCTAGGGTCTTAAAAGCTTGAAAGCAGCCATCTAGGGCTGAAAAATTGGTCTTTGTTTGCCTAGAGTGACAGAGGAAGAAGGAGAGTCATAGGAGGAGGATATGGAATGTGTGGCTAATTGCCCCCATGAACAACTACCTCCTTTGCCATGAGAACAGAAGAACTGGGTGGTGTACAGCTATCATTACTAAACATTTTGATCAAAGATTCTTTAGAAGAATCTTGATCAAAAGGGGGAAACGTAGACCTGAATTTCAAATTCTCATGGGTCTCAGACTTTCCGGAACTATGGAAGCTGGATAACTTCCTAAAATTATTGCCCTGAGATCATCTTTAAACTTAAAAAAAAAAAAAAAAAAAATCCCCTGAAGTCTACTTGAAACCAAATAGTTTAGCTAATAAAAAATGCCCGTCATGAGCATTACAGTCCTTTAAGAACTATTGATATGGGACCACAGTGAAATTAACAGCTTGAAAGATTACACAGGAACCTTAGAGGGCAGTGAGTTTATGTGAATCAGGGAAGATGAATTTAGAAAAGGAGGGTGAGAATAGTTGGACAACTCAAAGAATATAGTCATTATCATTGAATTATACACGTAGAAAGTTGAATCGGTGTAAGTTTTATTGTGTATATTATCAACAACAAAATGATATTAAAAACAAAATAAAATTAAAACTACACACACAGAAAATACACAGATATTCATGATTATAAAATATATTTTATATTCTTTTCACATGTAAAAATGAAACAAAATCTTAAATATTGTTCCAACAAAGTTTATCTTTAGTTATCCTTGCAAATTTCATATTAGCATTAGTAATATTGATAATAGACATATTCAATCAGTTATTGTTGACCCTACAGCACTATTAACTTGTACCCATAAGCTACATGTGAAATATCTCTCTCCCCTTGGCTTGTTATTGATATTGGTGGGTGGGTGTGTATGTATGCCTATGTGTGTGCATGAATTTGACTGCATTACCTTGCATTCTAAAAGTGTATTAATGTTTTTGCTCAGAATTTCAAGGTGAATATGCAATTATTGTAGAACATTGGCAAATATTAAATCCCAAACAAGAATATTATCTCAAGACAAGAAAATATTGTTAAAATATTGGTATATATGGTATATAATTTAGGAGTTGAAAGAATGTTTTCAAGCTATGTTTTGCTATTTTATCCCCATTAATAGTGATAATGAACATTTTCTTCTACCATTATTTTTTCTTCTAAAACTGTGATTTTTAAATATATTTTGTATATTTATCTCTGATGGATTTTTTAAAAAAAACTCTATCAAGATATTCTGGTGCCAGAAATACAAATGAAGTCTCTAAGTCTAACAGATTATGTAAAACCTCCTGTCTAATTTCCCTTTATATAATTTTCATACCACCTAACAAATTATTCTATCTTATTCAAAAGATATTTTCATGATTATAAAATTTTTATTTATATTCTTTTCACAAGTAAAAATGAAACAAAATCTTAAATACTGTCCAACAAAGTTTATCTTTAATTATCCTTGCAAGTTTCATATTAGCATTGATAAAATTAAATATTTTCAAGATATTTCAAGGTCAGAGAAATCAATCTCAAATAATTCCTTTAGTTAGGATTTTGAAATTTATTTCTTTCTATAAACTTTAGCTGTTTACTATAATTAATTATGGTGCAATGGTTTCTGAAATCTCTCCAGGATCTGAGAATTCCATAAAACAAGAAAAATACGTGAAAGGCAGTTGGCATTCATAGTTATGCATCACTCAGGATGTTTCAATAGAAATCTGCTATGAGGACTTACCTGAGTGTCTCTAGTTACCCTACCATTATGATCCAAAATAGCTTTGATGCTGAGGTTGTGCTTTGGCTGAACTGGTAACAGTCAAAGATGGACCACTGTAGGGATGAATACTAGAGCTAGGTCTTTCCTGGCCAAAGCTGCACCCAACAAAAGTCTATTTTTGCCTTGTTGTTTCCTATTGGACTGGGGAGCTGCACAGCAGTCTGAGGCTCTTTTTACTCAATATTTTTTTTTTCCCTTCTCCTTTCTCAGGTGGTGTTAGACATGAATCTTGCCCTGAAAGCCTTCCTTTCCCTTCTTGATCCCTCTCCTTTTTATCTTTCACAAAAAATTTTCCCGAGCAAGTTACTTGTACTTCTTATTCTGTCTTGGTATCTGCTTCTAGAGGACCCAAAAAGAGTTTTTCAAGCCCTATTAAGTTATTTATGATGGTTGAAATGGTTAACAAAATTGACTGCTAACTGAAATATTGGAACTTTGAATGCAACCAGAGGTGCCTAGGTAAAAAGGGCCTGGTAATTTACTTCTGAAAAATCAGCCATTGGGAACCCTCTGGAGTACAATTCTACTCTGACACACATGGGATTGCCATAAGTCAAAATCAACTAGGTAGAAACCAGAAACTAAGTTGTTCGTGATTACAATAATCTGTGTTAAGGTGTATGGTTAATGTTGTTTAACACATTATATTTTCTGTTTTTCATTCATTCAAATATGAACTGTCTCTCAGTCCATAAAGCAAATATCAAGAACAGTTAACATGATCCAAAGAAAGATAAAAATTAACTTTATTTCAGCAATAAACCCACTCTAACAAATAGTCTCTAAGACATTTCTTTCAGTTTCTAAAAAAGTGTTGACCAGCTGTTCCTTATATTGTAACATAAAAACTAAGAAGTTCAAGCTATAGGATATTGAACAGGAAACACGTTCCAGACTTGAGGGCTCAGTGGCAAGATTTTTCTGCTCCCCATCCACTTGCCAAGCTCTAAGAAGAGACATTAGGAAATCCCATTCACTATATTTTCAAAATACTATCAATTCCAAAGGTTTTGTGGTCAAGAAACTCCCACTTCCTGTTGACATTTTGAGGAGGCTGCAGGGGTTTGGCAGCATAAAATGAGTTCTGCATGTAGCCAAATTACTACCATTATAGTTATTTGGGAGAGTAAGAATAGACTTCCAATGTCTCCCTATTAAGATACATCTTAAATCCATGCAGTACATCAGGAATAGTTTTATTCATAATTGAGAAACATATTTCATAGTTACATTTTAAAAGAAAAGAGAGAGCTTACATACAGAAAAACAAAGACAAAGAATTAGAAGAAACAGAAACACATGACTCTTCACAATAACAGTTAGTTTAAAGTGGAGGATAAATCAAGAGATGCTGAACAGAATACAGTGCTTCAAAAATCTGTTCTCTAACCAGTTAAAAACTTGACAGCACATAACAACAACAACAACAACCAGTTAAAGTAGAACAAATGCACTCTCTGGAAACTAAAAGGCAAGTGTTTAGCTTGGTTACCTGGTATTTTCCTTCTACTTTCTCCAAGTCCAACTAGGCTCTATCAATTATCTGTTGTATTCAACATGTTTCTCAGAGGACCTAAGTAAAAGCTCATGAAGGAAGCAACTTTAACCCTTCAGTAATCATGCTACAACATTGTCCCTTCATTATCCATATGCCCATATCTCCTCAAGGAGTTTCCCCATAGTCTGGGTCTGCCTCCCAAACTCTGCTCTGGCTTTTTGAGCCAGATGGTCCAGATCATGATCTCACTTTCCAGAAAATTTATTTCCGGAAAATAAATATAGCCTAAGTTACAATATAATCATGTTTTGAGATTCTCACACACCAGATGTGTACTTTGACCTACTATATTAACTCAAATTTTATTGCTAAGAGTGGAGTGTTGGTACATCAGTGCAATTGTCCCTGTGATGTACCTCACAGCAAGTCAAAGTAGGCAGTTCTGAATATATTTGAACTCTGCCTACTAGATGGGTGGCAGGAACTTGCATGGAGGAAATGAAGAATAATTTATTAAAAAATAACCTTAGAGATGGAGTTCGCCAATATCTATTTTCGTCTATTTTAACTTCAAAGTGGAATTTTATTCTTCATTTATTCTGAAATTTCTTAAGGAAAAAAGTTGTATTTCAACTACATTAATACTATATAATACATTTTTCTTTTGTTTCCCACATTGCCACTATCTATGAAGTCCACAATGTGAACACCAGAGCTGTAAATAGTCTGAAATAATTTAATTTCAAAATTTTGTCCCATAGTGCTGTTCTGGTTACCTAGTGCCACTCTGACAAGAATATACTACTACAAATGGGATAGCCTTAACAAACAGGAGTTTATTCTCTTACAGTTTGGGAGGCTAAAATCCAAGTTCAAAGCACCAGGCTAGGGGCTGTGTGAAAACCCCTCAACCTTGGGCTTCAGCTCTGCCTCTTGTTTGTGGCCCACTGAAGCTAGAGGCATCTGTTCACTCACGTAGCTACTGGCTGCTGAGGCTAACAAGCCCAAGGTCGACAAATAAAATGATACAGTCTTGATGTTACCAAACCACACGGCAGGCCATTAATTCAAGTCCATTGTAAGTCCCAGGGTCAGCAGAGCAAGACAGGCTGCTGAACAATGACAGGGCTCCATGCAAGGTCCAAGCGTGCCATAAGCTAGAGACCATGCCCAAAGCTGTTTCTTAGATATGGGAAGCAGACCACATACCCAAAGCAGCTATTCAGCTGCTTGGGATAGATCCCACCATGGAGTTGATTGTTAGTCTCATCATGGGGAATAACTACCACCAGCTGCTCAGCCAGTCAACCAGGCCCAAGCAAGTTGACACACAAACATAACCACCACAAGTGCTTTAGAAAATTTTTTCCTATGATGCTTTAAAGGAGCTCTGGTGGTATAATGCCTAAGGCATTTGACTGCTTACCAGAAGGTTGGTGGCTCAAACTCATCAGCCACTCTGTGGAAGGAAGACTGGGCAATCTACTTCTGTAAAGATTTACTGCCTTGGAAATCCAAAAGGGGTTGCTATGGGTCGGAATGGACTCAATGGCAGTGAGTTTGGTTTTTGGTAGGGTGCTTTAAGTATTTCAAGTTGGGAAAGCATGAGAAAGTTCCTTCTTTTAATTATGTTATATTAAAGTCTTATAGCTGTCACCATAGATCAAAAAGCTTCCTTTAAATAATATTTTTCAAGAAATAATGTCTAAGTATGAGGTTAGCTTTCTGCTGGAATAACACATTTGTCTAAGTTACAAATCTTTTTCAATAATTTGCTGATTTAAATATTTAAATGTATTTAATATTTGGTTTCAAGCTCTGTGTCAAGTTATTGCTTGGACAAAAAATAATGGTAATAATAACCACCATTTAGAAAAATAATTCATTATACTTTATATTAAAATATACATAATTATAAATTTATATTTTATCATCTTTAAGACAATCCTAGGAGGTAAATATTACCATCCCTATTTTAGGATTGGAAAACTGAAGCTCAAAAATTTAAGTGACTTGAACATAGATAATATAGATAATATTATCACATAGATAATAAATGGCAAATTGACATTTGAATCTGGAATTTTATTTTGTAAATCCAAACCAAATGCCCTCCACACCTGTGTAATACTCTATAGTGTCATGTGAATGTGTGGACTGATGGCCAGAGGAGTTTGAATTTGGATCAATAAGATGTAACCATTTAGTATGGATGTGCTTTATAATTTCCATTGTTCAAAGACAAAAAATAAGGCTTTGAGAAATGAAATGAACCTGATAAATGCTATAGAATTTCATTGAGCAAAATTCAGATCCTCATCGAAACTATCGAGAAACTAGTCATTTTGTATGTATGTCTTTCTTTCTTTTTTGTCCCGTGCAATTTTATCAACTGTACTGGATAGGTTTGCAGGCAACTCTAGTAAGATCTAAACTGAATAATGAAAAACATTTCCAAGACTAAATAAAAAGCTAGACAGTGCAAAACAGACTGCAGTGCAAATAAGGTCTTTTAGAAGAATGGTCAAAAACAAAGAACTAACCCAAAAGCAGGTAATGGGAGGTTCATTTTTAAAAATCTGATAAAAATTGCAAATGGAATATGAAAATGCATTACTCTTATGGCAGTAAGAGTGAATTAGTTAAACATTAAAATGATAATAAAGGATTTTTTTAATTGTGTTACACATAAAAGTGTAGTTTTAAACTTTAATTTGAATAGTATTAAATTAGTGTGGGATTCACCTTCAGCTCCAACCCATTCTGGAAGTGTTTTTTACTTCCAAAAGAGTAGTATCAAACACTTCTCATCACTTCAACTCAGGCAGAACCCACAGAGGGCTGATCAAGTCTCAGATGTCCATTTGTAGGACAGATAGATGGTAAAATAAGTGTCCACCATAGGAAACTAGGAGCAAATCTTGTGCAGGGGTATTTTAGATGAAAGAGAAGTCTCCTTAGCAATGTAGTTGATAAAAATTATGTGCTTAATATAACCTGTAAATGTTTGCAAAAATAGGTATTGAACATGTTCTGTAAATAATATATAGGCTTTGAGACAAAGAAGAAAATTCCCAGTTACTGCTGACCTTGGATAGGAGCAGAAGATGAGCATCTTGGTAGTTTCCCCTCTTTTTCTAAAAAGATATGTAAGGTGGTGATGCCCAGAGAAAATGTCTTGTGTCCCCTTTGGAATCCAAGAGGTTTATTAAATATTTGCAATAAAAGCTTAATGAAATATGTTATTGTTGTTATGTGCCTTCAAGTCGGACTCAATTCATAGCGACCCCTCCTTGGCTTTCTGAGGCAGTATCACTACAGAAGCAGACTACCCAAACTTCCTTACTAGGAGTGGCTGGTGGGTTTGAACTGCCAGCCTTCTGGTTAGCAGTCAAGTGCCTTAGGCACTATTAATTTTACATCTTACATTTCCTATATGTAGAAACTTTAGCTCTCATTGTTAGTTTGTTTGCAAGACTTCATCTGAATGGGAAGAAATCGAGCAGAGTACTTTCACATAGCATAAGACACTATTTAAGGAGCGAGGAGAGGCAAACATGAAACTGAAATTTTCATAACAAAGAGAAAGATAAAAGAAAATAGTTACCCTTTGTTTAGTCCCTGTTAGAGAACAAATACTCATAATTAAACTGTAACTGGAATCAAAATGTAGTTTGGGATAAACAACCTAAATGGCCTCCAAGATAAATTACAGTACTCATTTCTCTATTGTTGGTTTGTTCTTTCCTCTATCACCAGGAAGCAGGGCTGTGGGGATTCTGTACTTACATGTCACCACTAAGAAGGTTCTCATATGCCAACAAACTTTGCAACTTGTTTGAGTCTGGCTACTTGCTCACCATCTGGAATTACTTCATATTCTCATTACAGAAAAATAGAAAAAAAAAATGAAAGAAACAGGATGAACAATGGTGCTGGGTTGATTTTATTCTGTAGAGTTTGCTGCTGCCTACCCAACCCAGGCATTCCTCCTATCTGAAGACATGCTACCCAGCCACAATTATTTTCACATTAGCATCAACCACAGGATTACTCTATAGAAATACTCCAACTCTGGATCTTGGATTTCCAAGAGAAAAATGTAGGTTTATTTTTAAAATATTTAATTTTCAGTCTTTTGTTAATTTTAATTTATATTCTGTAATTTCCTGTGATCATTATGATGGTACATTCTTCTTGTGAGAAAATTTGACCTAGGTATTTTTCCCCCATAAATTAGAAACAGCTTACACAATATGCACTTTGGTTTATATTTTTCTGTGGGTTGAGGATAAGTTTGGAAGAGGTTGAGTATTCTGTTGGTAGAGATACAAATCTTCATTAGGATCAGGGACATCCACATTTACCAAAAGGTTTGTCCATGTTCAAGTAGAAATATTTATCCTTTCTTTAAAAAAACAGCTGCCATCAAACTAATTCCAACTCATGGTGAGCCCTTGTGCATTAGAAAGAACTATGCACCATAGGGTTTTCAATGGCGGGTTTTTTTCAGAAGATCGCCAAGTATTACTTCTGGGGATCCTCTGCGTGGACTTGAACTTTCAACCTTTTGGTTAGCAGTCTTAGCAGTCAAATGCATTAAACATTTGAACCACCCAGGGACTTCGATCATTTGTTAAGACAAACAAAAATGACGAAACTGACACAAACGGCCTTCAGGTTAAAACCTCATATGCTTAAAATATGTGGTAAAACATATCTGCTCACGGCTTTCAAAGAGTCAGAAGTTTCAGTACTCACTCATCATTTTAAACTATAACTAACACTAAATAATTAATTGAAAGAGAATTAAAAAAAAAGCTTTTAAAAATAATATAGTAGTTTAGACTACAGAAATCTGTAGGTATTACATTTTAAAATTGTAGACCTTAATGTTTATGAAAGATTTTGGTTGTTTCTTCCTTGTTGACCTCCCTAGAAGAGGAGTCAGTAATTAAGGCACATGTGCCAAACAAGGTCTGGGGATTTAACTTCATTGACATCATGCTAGTGGAGAGAATAATCACCAGCTGCAATTCATAGCATGTGAGAATGTGTGGGTGGAATAACCACTTCCCACTTATCTTCTGCCTAGTATCAATATCACTATACCCCACCTGGTTCACCAGAATAACAAGCTACCAGCTTGGCTCACCACTTGTTAAGGGACATCAACCCCAACTGGCCACATAGTCCAGTACTTCATCCATGAGCAGAATATGGGAGGAATTAGGAAGAAAAATGAAACATTTATTGAACACTTTATACCTGTGATTCAGCAGTTATCATCTTCAGAATGGTTATCTTTCTATTATTACAGAGATGTAAGTGATTAGTTTGATATTTGAACCTATAGCTTCTGATTCCAAAGTCTGTTGTTGTTGCTGTTCTTAGGTTCCTTAGAGTCATCTCCGATTGATAGCGACCTCACATACAGCAGAATGAAATACTGCCCAGTCCTGGGCCAGCCCTTTGATCCTTGCTATACCTGAGCCTATGTTCTCTGTTGTTGTTTGTTGCTGTTATGTGCCATCAAGTCAGACCCAACTATAGTGACCCCTCCTTGGGTTTCCGAGACAGTATCACTATGGAAGCAGATTGCCCAACCTTCCTCCCATCATTGCAGCTACTGTCAATTCATTTGGTTGATGGCCTTCCCCTTCTTCGTTGTCCCTCCACTTTGCCAAGCATGATATCCTTCTCTAGGGGATGGTCCCTTCTTACAACATCACTAAAGTAGGTGAGAGGATGTTTGGCCATTCTCACTTCCAAGGAGCATTCCAGCTGCACTTTTCCCAGGACAGGTTTGTTAGTTCTTTTAGTAGTCCGTGGTACTTTCACCATTCTTTGCCAGCCCCACAACTCAAAAGCATCGACTCTAATTCCACCTTACTTTTTCATTGTCCAGCTCTCACATACATATGAGGTGACTGAAAAATACCATGGCTTGTGTCAAGCACACATTAGTGTTCAAGGAAACATCTTTGCTCTTCAGCACTTGAAAGAGATCCTAATGGTATTCCTCTGGTATCTTGACTGCTGCTTCCATTGGTGTTGATTGCAGAATCAAGTAATATGAAGTCTTTGACAACTTTAATCTTTTCTCCATTTATAATGATGTTGCTTATTTGTCCCGTTGTGAGGATTTTTGTTTTCTTTATATTGAGATGTCATCCACACTGCAGACTGTAGTCTTTAATCTTCATCAGTAAGTGTTTCAAGTTATCCTTACTTTCAATGAGCAAAATTGTGTTGTCTGCATAACATAGGTGGTTTATGAGTTTTCCTCCAATTCCGATGCCATGTTCTTATTCATATAGCCCAGTTTCTCAGATTATTTGTTCAGCATATAGTTTGAACAAGTATGGTGAAAGAATACAACACTGACACACTCTCCTCTTGATTTTAAACCATGTAGTGTCCACTTGTTCTATTCAAATGACAGCTTCCTGGACTATGTACAAGTTCCTCATGAGTACAATTAAGTGTTTTGAAATTCTCATTCTTCTCAATGTTATCCATAATTAGTTATGATCCACACAATCGAATGCTTTTGCATAGTCAATAAAACACAAGTAAACATCTTTCTGGTATTCTTTGCTTTGAGACAGGATCCATCTGACATCAGCAATGATATCCTGTGCCCCACATCTTCTTCTGAATCCAGCTTACATTTCTGGAAGTTCTCTGTAAATATACTGCTCCAACCGTTTTTGAATTATCTTCAGTAAGATTTTACTTGCATGCAATATTAATGATATTGTTCAATAATTTCCACATTCTGTGGGATCACCTCTTTGGAATGTATACAAATATGGACCTTTTCCAGTCAGTTGGCCAGGTAATTGTCTTTCAAATCTCCTGGCATAGCCAAGTGAGTACCTCTAGTGCAGCATCTGTTTGTTGAAACATCTCAATGGGTATCCCATCAATTCCTGGAGCCTTGTTTTTCACCACTTCCCATAGTGCAGCTTTGACTTCTTCCTTCAATACCATTGGCTCTTGGTCATATGCTACCTCCTGAAATGGAAGAACATCAACCAATTCTTTTTGGTACAGTGACTTTGTGTACTCCTTCCATCTTATTTTGATGTTTCCTGCATTATCCAATATCTTGCCCATAGAATCATCTTTCAATATTGCAACTCTAGGCTTAAATTTCCTCTTCAGTTCTTTCAGCTTGAGAAATGCTGGGTGTTTTCTTCCCTATTGGCTTTGCATCTCCATGTCTTTGCACATTTCATTACAATAATTGACTTTGTCTTCTTGAGCTGCTCTTTGAAATCTCCTGTTTAGCTCCTTTATCTTGTCATTTCTTCCCTTTACTTTAGCTACTCTCCATTCAAGGGCAAGTTTCAGAGTATGTTCTGACATCCATTTTGGTCTTTCTTCCTTTCCTATCTTTTAAATTACCTTTTGCACTCTTCATGGATGATGTTCTTAATGTCATCCCACAATTCCTCTGGTGTTCTGTGCAACAAATCTGTTCTTTAAATGGACTCTAAATTAAGGAGGGATATAATCAAGGTAATATTTTGGCTCTCATGGATTTCTTTGAATTGTCTTCAACTTCAACTTCAACTTGCAAATGAGCACTTTATGATCTGTTTCTCAATCAGCTCCTGGACTTATTTTGGTTGAAGATATTGAGCTTCTCCATCACATTTTGTGAGTGATGCAGTCAATCTGATTCCTATGTACTCCATCTGGAGAAGTCGTGTGTATAGCCACCATTTGTGTTGTTGAAAAAAGGTATTTGCAATGAGTAAGTCATTGGTCTTTCAAAATTCTATCGTGCAATCGCCAGCATTATTTCTATTTCATGGGCAAATTTTCCAACTACTGGTGATTCTTCTTTGTTTCCAAATTTTGCATTCCAATCAACAGTGATAATCAGCACATCTTGATTGCATGTTTGGTGAATTTCAGACTGCAGAAATTGGTAAAAATCTTCAATTTCCTCATCTTTGGGTTGGTGGTTGGTGCATAAATTTTAATAATAGTAGTATTATCTGGCTTTCTTTGTAGGTGTATGGATATTATTCTATCATTGACAGCATTGTACTTCAGGATAGATCTTGAAACATTCTTTGTGATGATGAATACCATGCCATTCCTCTTCATTTTGTCATTTCCAGCAAGTAGATCACATGGTTATCTGATTCAAAATGGCCAAAACAGGTCCATTTCAGCTCACTAATGTCTAGGATATCAATCTTTACGCATTCCATTTCATTTTTGACAACTTACAATTTTACTAGATTCATACTTCATATATTCCATGTTCCAATGATCAATGGATGTTTGCAATTGTTCTTCTCATATTGAGTCATTCCACTTCAGCAAATGGAAACTCTGAAAGCTCTACTTTATCCATGTCATTAAGGTAGGCTCTACTCTGATGAGGCAGCTCTTTCCCAGTCATTTTGAGTGCTTTCCCACCTGAAAGGCTCATCTTCCCACACTGTATTGGACAATGTTTCAGGGCTATTCATAAAATTTTCCAGTAATATTATCAGACAGTGTTTCACTACTATTCATAAGGTTTTCACTGGTCAATTCTTTGAGAAGTGGATGGCCTCTTCCTTCTTCTTAGTCTATCTCAGTCTGCAAGCTCCACCAAAACTAGTTCACTATGTGCATCCCTGTTGGCACACCCTCCAGACTCACAGCAGCATGCAAGCCACCACAGTATGACAAACCGACAGACAAGTAGTTCTTCTCCCTTAGCTATTCCAACTGCTCTACTCACTTCCTGGGCTTCTCCCTACCTGTTCCTGCCAGTCCTGTCTGCCAGTACTCCCTGCTGCCTTGGGGGCTGTCTCTCACCCTTCTTACTTCTTCTGGTCACTGGAAAAGTCTATTGTCATTTTATTATATCTGGTTCCATATTTTCCTATGTTGTTGTTGTTGTTTGCTGTCGAGTCGGACCCTACTCATAGCGACCCCTCCTTGGGTTTACAAGGCAGTATCACTACAGAAGTAGATTGCCCAACCTTCCTTCTGAGGAGTGGCTGGTGGGTTTGAACCGCCAGCCTTCTGGTTAGCAGTCAATTGCCTTAGGCGCTACGCTACCAGAGCTCCCATATGAAGTATGAATCTATAAGACAATTATTGTTCCTTAGTTGAAATGTCTTAAGCTGTTATCCTCAGAAAGTACTGCTCTAAAGGTTGATTGTTTGTCATGAAGAAAGTGTTTTATAAAAAAATGTTTGCAAATCTGTGAGTTGAAACTCACTCGCTGCTCTGCAAGAGGAAGATGAGGCAATCTACTTCCATAAAGATTTACAGCCTTGGAAAATGAATGCGTGTTTCTATTAGATGGAATTGACTTCATGGCAGTGGTTAATCATTCTAGTATTTATCCTTTCTTCTATTTCCATGGAAATTTCTGTTTATAACTAGGTAATCTGTATCAACTCCCAGTTTGGGAATGCAAACCTACACATAAGGAACTAGGGAAGTTTGAGAACAAGTGTCTAACTCTCTATGAAGTTGAGAAAGTGTCTCTGAGCTCCCTCAGGAAGCCCTGAAGAATGAATAAAAGAATTCTGCAAGGAGGTAGTGAAAGTAGAGATAAGAGGAGGGAAGACATTTCAGATAGAAGGAATAACATATGCAAAGAAATGATGAGAGAAATGAACAGTAAAAAGTTATCTAAGACTAAAACATAGGATATTAAGGAGAAAGGCAGATATGGTTGAACATGCCAAAAAGTGTGCACATAGCTTATAGATATTAAATAGCAAAAAGATTTTATACAGGGGTAACAAAATTCAAGGAGCCATGGTGGTGCAGCGTTAAAGTGCTTGCCTGCCAAAAAGTTGACACTTCAAAAACAATAGTGACTCCATGGGAGAAAAATGTGGCTGTCTGCTTCCATAAAGATTTACAGCCTTGGAAATCCTATAGGGAAGTTCTACCCTGTCCTGTGGGGTGGTCATGAGTCAGACTCAACTCTATGGCAATAGTTTGGGTTTTGATAACAAAATCTGAAAAGGATTTTAATCTATTGCCCATTATCACTTCCAAGGAGCATTCCTGCTGTACTTATTCCAAGACAAAGTTGTTCATTCTTCTGGCAGTCCGTGGTATATTCAATATTCTTTGCCAACACCACAGTTCAAATGCATCACTTATTCTTCCATCTTCCTTACTTATTGTCCAGCTTTCACATGCATTTGAGGTTATTGAAAAGGCAACAGCTTGGGTAAGGTACACCTCATTTTCAAAAGGACACCTTGCTCTTTAATACTTAAAGAGGTCTTTTGCAGCAGATTTGACTAATGCAATACGTTTTTTTCATTTCTTGACTGCTATTTCCATGGAAGTTGCTTATGGATATAAGTAAAATGAAATCCTTGACAACTTCAAATTTTTCTCCATTTATCATGATGTTTCTTATTGGTCCAGTTGTGTGGATTTTTGTTCTCTTTATGTTGAGATGTAATCCATACTGAAGACTGTAGCCTTGGATGTTCATCAGTAAGTGCTTCAAGTCCTCTTCACTTTCTGCAAGCAATCCTGTGTCATCTGCACATCACAGGTTTTAAATAAGTCTTCCTCCAATCCTGATACCACATTATTATTCATATAGCCCAGCTTCTTGGATAATTTGCTCAGCATATAGATTTAAAAATTTCAGTGAAAAGTTGTAACCCTGAAGCATATCTTTCCTGATTTTAAATCATACATCATCTCCTTGTTCTGTGCACATAATCACCTCTCAATGTACAGGGTCCTCATGTGCACAATTAAGTATTCTGGAATTCCTATTCTTTGAAAAGTTATATATATAACTTATTATTATTCACACAGTCAGATAACTTTGCACAGTCAATGAAATACAGGTAAACAATACTAGTAATGATACTAACTACTAATTTTTCATTTTATTACCCCCATTTATATTGAGTTATAGTTTACAAACAATGAAATGCACAGATCTTGAGTACAGTTGGATGAGATTTGACAAATTCACACAACTTTGTAAACTGCACATCTATAAAATTATGGAACATTTCTCTTTCCCCAGAAAGTTCCATCATGTTTCTTACCAATAATTTCCCTCTACACAGAGATGATTATTACTCAGATTTTTTTCCATCATAGATTTTTTTCTTGCCATTTTTTGTGTCCCATATTATTATATGAATATTAGATAATTTGATGCTTTGTCACAAATCCCAAAGCTTTAATATTTCTTTCTCTGTTTCTGTTTGTATAGTTTTTATTGACTGTTGTAATAAAACATTCAATCTGCCCCTAAGCCCATGAATTTGGTGTGTTTATTTCGATTATATTACTTTTCAGTTTTAATATTTCCATTTGCTTTTTCTCTTAATAGTTTATATTTCTCAGAATTTTCTCATCTGTTCAGTTATTATCTTTTCCTTTAAATTATTGATCAGATTTTTTTAATAGTTTTAGTCGCCATGTACTAATTCCAACATCTGTGTCACATCTGAGTTTGTTTCTTTTCACTATAATTCTCCTGGTTATGAGCCACATTTTTAAAACTTCTTTGTACATCTAGTAAATTTTTGTTGAATTCTGGACATTGTTCATATTACATCATTTAAAATTTGAATTATACTTTTATAAATTTCTGAAATTTATTCCAGCTCAACTTGATCCTGTTGAGGTTTAGTATTAGGCTGTGTTAGGTTAGATCTGGAGTCTCTGTGTTGTGAAAATGGTTAACATAATTGGCTGCTAACTGAAAGTCTGGAGGTTCAAGTCCACTCAGATGTGCCTCAGAAGATAGACCTGGTGATCTATTTCTGAAAAATCAGGCATTAAAAATCCTATGGATCACATGGGATCACTATGTATCAGAATTGACCTGATAGCAACTGGTTAACATAGGTCTAGTGCAGCCCTTACTTTAGAAGTAGGTTTATCTTGCTATTAAGGTATTCCTTTTCTATAGTTTCAATGGAATGACTATGTTTTTCAGCAAGATGTCATCACTATGGCTGGCTGATACTTTAAGTTTCCAGCACTATGTACTCTGTGCAATCCATTCATCTCACAGTTCTTCAGTAACTATGTTTTTCTAAGCTTTGTGGAGTTTCACCTGGTATATGTACAGTTTATTACTTGACCAAAGACTCATGAAATCCCTATTCAGATGTCAGTGACTCCTTCTCTATGCTACTCTCTGTTCTTGGCACCCTAGCCACAACATCTGACCACCTATGCATCTCTGAACTCCTATCTCTAGTTTCCTGTGATAAAGTCTGAAAAATGTCCCCAGTCAGAATGATGCTGTGAATATAAAGTTAACTTTTGGAGTTTCCCTGCTCTCAGTTATCAAACACCTGTACTCTCAGCTGCCCAATATCTGAATCAGTTGATTTATACTTTTTGTCTAAATTTATGATTGTTTACAGATGGAGAGTTATTTTAATACCCAGTAATCTGTCATAGCCAGGACTGGAAAATCAGCCCACTGGGATTTGCAATTGGGATGTTTTGGATGACCAGAATCAAGCTAGTTTCAGCATCATAAAGTGGTTAAAGTCTGTTCTTCACCTTGTCCCATGAACAGTTTCTCCCTTACTCCCCAAACTGATAGTCTCTAAGGGCCTTATCGAGATTGGTTCCATTTAAATCTTATCAAACAATGTTTCTATTAATTAGCACTGTTTTTATATAGATGTCAATGTTCTCAGCTTTTTCCCCTATATCACCGTGTTTCTCTCTAAGTCTCAACCTTTGGTTGATTAGATGGCATGTTTGTATCATCTTGGGCAAAAAGGGAAAAGGAGCAGATAAATATAGTGATGATGGATAAGTTCAGTCAATGTTCAATTAAAATCTGGGTCATTGTCAAGACTACCAAATCTTGATTTCATTGGTTTTTACTTGCAAATAGTTTTGGTGCTTCGTGTGGACAATCTGTATTCACCACTTGTTTTGGAGTCATGACCACATAGCTGTAAGTTATGCATAACAGTGTACTATGTTGATTGACTGCACAGCTGGAGAGTTCATTGGGGGTAGCAGCTGGGTGAGGATACTCTAAAGATGGGTGGCTATTGAAGGAGTTCCATCTTGCCTTTGTACACAGAAGGCTCACTATTAGCATCGTGAAAACACAAAGAAAAGATTAGAGTTTATTGTTCATTTTCCCCTCATGGGGAATCTATGTATGGTTATGCCCTAAAGATTGCACATTTAAAAAAAAAAAAAAAAAAAAACACGCCACTTTCAATATGGAATTAACCAAATTGACTATCTTCCCAGTTTGAATTCACTAGATAACTGCTAATTCCTCACTTCATAATTGTGCTCGAAAGACTCAGCCAAAGTGTTGTGAAGGCCAAAGTTCCAGGTTTTCTCATCTGTAATACAAACACTAGTTAAAGACATAATATCATTTTATGCTACTCTCAAAGGGCATCTAGCAAAGCTGGCTAGCATTACTCCAACATTTTAATTACTGGTGCTTACCACAATTTGCGGTAATTACAGTTCATTTAGTGAGCTGGTTCTTAATTGCAGACACTGCTAAAGTAACAATTGAATAAAAAATAAAGTGCACTTTCATATGTGTGTGTGTATGTTTATACACATATATATGTATAATATTTTAATATGATTGAGAGAGATACAGACTTATAAAGAAATAAAATAAGTTAGCATATTCTTATAAACCAATTTCCAAAGCAGAGATATTAAAAGAAGTTATCTAAACCAAAGGCCCAGAATTTAATTTAAAGACAAGTTGTTCCACTGTTTATGTTTTTCTCATTTATTTAGCATAATTCTTAATTCTATGCTTTTTATCAAAGAAGAATTAGTAAGTGAATTTTAGTACTAGTATAAGTAAAATCTAACTGCTATTCATTATCAGGTTGTAAATCTTAAAGACAGAGATAACTCTGATCCAAAAACCATCTTCTGATGTAAAAAAGAAAAAAAGAAAGAAAGCATATTTGAGATTCAATAAAAACTCTGTTTTTATCCATTTTTCACTTCCCCCCACCACCCACTGCCATGGAGTCAGATCCAACTCATAGTGGCCCCTCCTTGGGTTTCGGAGGCGGTATCACTATCGAAGTAGTTTGCCCAACCTTCCTTCCGAGGAGCGGCTGATGGGTCTGAACGACTAGCCTTCTGGTTAGAACACCAAATGCCTATGGCATTTGACTGCTAACCAGAAGGCTGGCGGTTCAGACCCACCAGCCGCTCCTCGGAAGGAAGATTGGGGAATTTACTTCCGTAGTGATACCGCCTCGGAAACCCAAGGAAGGTTCGCTATGAGTCGGATCCAACTCCTGGGCAGTACATAGTCTTGTGTTGCGAACACCAAAAAATCATAAGCTTTTACTCTACATAAATGTAGGGGTTCTGCTATATGGGAATATTTGGATGGTGAGGAAGCAAAGGAGATGCTAAGAAAAGCTAAACAGATGCAAAGAGAATAGTCAATAAGACACAATACTCTATTGATACTACTCTTTTGGTAAGAAAGCACCAAAACTAAAAATCAAATCCATTGTCATTTAGTTGAGTCCAATTCATCACAATCCTATATGACAGGGTAGACCTGTTCCATAGGGTTTCCAAGGCTGTAAATCATTTTTCTCCCATGGAGCGTCTGATGGGTTTGTACAATCACCTTTTGGTTAGTAGCTGAATGCTTTAACCACTATGCCACCAGAGCTCCTAAGAAAGTACATTAGATTTTAACCTTTCCTGTTATTCATTGTTTTCTGGATTGCCTGGAACAATTCCATTAAGTAATCTTTTCCTCAGTGTTCTGGAATACAATTAAAGATAATGTCTTAGTGCTTCCATACAGTAACATCAAAAGTTGTTTTAAAGAATAGATACTTATTTTCTCACAGTTCTGAGGCAAAAAATCCAAATCTTGGTCTGAGCCCTGGTGATTCCTTCTATTAGCCTCTCTCCCAGTTTCTGGCTAGTAATCCTTGGTGTTCATTTGCTTATAGACTGCCCTCAAGAGGCATCTGTCTTTTCCCCGTATGTGACTCTGTGGTTATTTTGGTTCTTTCATAACTCAGATGTGATTAAATTTAGGACCCCCCTTTCTCTGATATGATCTCACCAGCATTAAAAAAAAAAAAAAAAAATCCTACTTCCAAACAGGATCTCATTCACAGGTTCAGGGACCTGAACTTTAATAAGTATTTTTGGAGGACACAATTCAATCTATAGCAGACAATAATACATTGTTCTCTCACCTGGAGAAGTATATATATTTTGATAAAATAAGTTAATGTATCTGAGAGCACTTTGAAACACATGAAAGGTACTAGGATGCCTCTCTCAAGACTGGTGATATACCAAGTGTCTTAGTTTCTTAATATTGTGGTAACAGAAATACTACACATGGGTGGCTTTTAATAATAGAAATGTCTTTCCTTATAGTTTAGGGGGATAGAGGTATGAATTCAGGGCCCTGGTTCTCAAGGAAGTTTCTCTCCTTTTTGGCTCTGGAGATGAACTTTGTCTCAGCTTCCATAGTCAAGTCCAAAGCCCTTCCTTCAGTTCCTTGGCTATACTTACATTTGCTTCCTTCTTTCCTAGTTCGAGCTTCATTGTGTCTAAGTTTGTGAATTTTTTTTTTCCTACTTCAAAAGTATTAGGTTTAAAATAAGCCATATACTGATATAGCATCATTAACATAATAAACAAAACCTTACTCCAAAATGGGATTACATCCATAGGTATAGATCCCCTTGCCATCAAGTGGATTCTGACTCATAATGATCTTATTCTGAACTGTCCCATAGGGTTTCCAAGGCTTATAATCTTAATTATGATTTCTTACAGGTATAAATTGGGGTGTGCATTCCAATACATACGTTGAAGAGACACAATTCAATCCATAGCATCAAGGTGTTCCAGGTACTCTGTGGCATCAAAATTTTGTTAAAGTAGTGTCTCACTTGTCTTGAAAGCACTTTGTTGTTGTTGTTGTTGTTATGTGCCATCTAGTCGGCCCCAACTCATAGCGACCCCTCCTTGGGTTTCCGAGGCAGTATCACTATGGAAGTAGGATTGCCCAACCTTCCTTCTGAGGAGTGGCTGGTGGGTTTGAACCGCCAGCCTTCTGGTTAGCAGTCAAGTGCTTTAGCCACTATGCTACCAGAGCTCCTTGAAAGCACTTTAGGTATATAATTTCATGCATTCCTCACTTATTGACACTGTTAGGTTCTAAAGACCAAATCCTTATGTGAAAATTGGTATTATGTGAAAATGGATGATAACCACACCAGATCACAAAATCATTATATAACTAGCAAATTACATTATTACATAAATGCCAAATTGTCTCATTACATAAATGCCAAACTATTGAGAACCATGGCATAGTCAACTTGACACATAAGCTCAACCATCACAATCAGTGTTACTCTTATCTTGCACCTTGGTGTTCGTTACTGACAGACATACTTTGTTAATGTACAGAATAGTCAGATAGTAGGTTTATCACTATTGTTGTGAATGTGAAATGTGGCTTAATCTGCTGCAAAATACTGCTTTAAAGCATTGAAGAGTGAAACTGTCACCTTGAAGACTACTTTGCACCTGACCCAAGCCATGGTATTTCCAATCACCTCACATGCATGTGGAAGCTGGGCAATGGATAAAGAATATTAAAGAAGAGTCTAAGCTTTTGAGTTGTGGTTTTGGTGAATACTACTGAAAATATCATGGGCTGCCAGAAGAAGGGCAATTTATTTCCACAGTGATATTGCCTTGTAAACACAAGGAGGAGTCACAATGAGTTGGGTCTGACTTGACAGCAGTGAATGATATTAGAAGTGCAGCAGGAATCCTCCTTGGAGGTGAGAATGGCCAGACTTCATTTTACCTACTTTGGTCATGTTGTCAAAAGGGATCATTCCCTGGAGAAGGTTATCATGCTTGGTAAAATGAAGGGTCAAGAAAGAAGAGGAAGCCCCTCAATGAGATGGATTGATACAATGACTGCAATGATGGGCTCAGGTATAGCAAGTATTGTGAGGATGGCTCAGGAGCAGGCAGTATTTAGTTCTGTTGCACATAGGATCATTATGAGTCTGAGCTGCTTTGATGGCACCTAACAACAACAGCAAATCATTTATTTACTTTTTTAATAAAGCGAAATCCTTCTAGCTAACTCAATTCAAATATTTTCTTCTCCAAGAATCCTTCCATAATTTTTCAGGTTATTATTAGTCAGTAACTGATCACTTCATTTGTTTTCTGATAGTTATTTTTTACATATCTCTGTGATGAGAGGTATCACAGTGCAATATAATAAGATACAGTTTTATGTATTAAATTATGTCTCCAGAAAATTTATGTTATTCAAGTGCCTGTGAACATAAATTTGTTTTGAAATACCCTATTTAAATATACTAACAGTTATGACAAAGTGGAGTTCATATCAGGTATGCAAGGATGGTTCAACATTAGAAAAACAATCAACGTCATCCATCACATAAATAAAACAAAGGAAAAGAACCACACGATCATATCAGTCAATGCAGAAAAGGCATTTGATAAAATTCAACACCGATCCTTGATCACAACTCTCAGCAAAATAGGAATAGAAGGGACATTTCTCAACATAATAAAAGGCATCTATGCAAAACCAACAACCAACATTATTCTCAATGGAGAGAGACTGGAACCATTCCCCTTGTGAACAGGAACCAGACAAGTATGCCCTCTATCATCACTTTTATTCCACATTGTATTGGAAGTTCTAACCATGGCAATAAGGCAAGAATGGGAAATCAAAAGCATCCAAATTGGTAAGGAAGAAATAAAACTATCCATATTTGATGATGATGTGATACTATACCTAGAAAACCCAAGAGACTCAGTAAAAATCTACTGGAACTAATTGAGAGATTTAGCATCATGGCAGGATACAAGCTCAACATCCAAAAATGAGTTGGATTCCTCTACACCAACAAAGAGATTGTTGAAAAGGAAATAAGGAAATCAATACCATTTATAATAGCAACCAAAAAACAAAAAACTTAGGAATAAATCTTGTTTATGACACAAAAAACCTGTACAAGAAAACTACAACAGACTACTTCAAGAAACCATAAGACATCTACATAAATGGAAGACCACACAATGATCATGGATAGGAAGATTGAACATTTTGAAAATGTCCATTCTACCCAAAGCAATCTATACATTCAAAGCAACCTAATCCAGATCCCATCAACGTTCTTTAAATATATGGAAAAACAAGTCACTCACTTTATATGGAAAGGAAAGAGACCTCAGATAAGCAAAACAATGTTGAAGAAGAAGAATAAAGCAAGAGGTCTCACACTGCCAGATCTCAAAATGTGCTATACAACAACAATAATCAAAACTGCCTGGTAATGGTAAAAAGACAGACACATAGACAAATAGAATGGAGCTGAGAACCCAGAAATAGATCCACTGACCTATGGTTAGTTGATATTTGACAAAGGGCCAAAATCCATTAAACGGGGAAGAGAATGTTTGTTTAACAAATAGTGCTGGCACAACTGGATATTCATTTGCAGAAAAATGAAACAAGTTCTGTACCTCACACAATCCACAAAAACTGACTCCAGATGGATCAAAGACTTAAATGTGAAACCCAAAACTATACAGTTCCTCAAGGAAAAACTAGGAAAAATTTAGAGGCTCTAATATATGGTATACATAGACTATCAATCATAACCCAAAATACACAAAAAGCAGAAGAGAAACTAGATGAATAGGAGCTTCCAAAAATCAAATTTTTATGTGCTTCTAAAGACTTCTCAAAAGAATCAAAAGAGAACCTACAAATTGGGAAAAAATATTCAGTAACAACATATCTGACAAGGGGCTTATTGCTAGAGTTTATAGAAAACTCCAACACCTCAACAACAAAAAGACAAATAATCCAATTAAAAAATGGGCAGAAGACATGAACAGACACATCACCAAAGACGATATTAAGGCACCAACAAACATATGCAGAAATGTTCACAATCATTAGCCATTAGAGAGATGCAAATCAAAACAACAATGAGATACCATCTTGCCCCAACACTAGTAGCAAAGTTCTAAAAGACAGAAAATAACAAATGCTGGCAAGGATGTGGAGAGATTGGGACTCTCATACACTGCTGATGGGACTGTCAAATGATACAACCACTGTGAAGAGCAGTAATGGCAATTCCTTAAAAAGTTGGAATTAGAAATATCATTTGATCCAGCAACCCCATTAGTAGGTATATACCCTAAAGAAGTGAGATCCAGAACAAGAACAGATAAATATATGCACAGCCATATGCATCATAGCATTATTCAAAATAGCCCAAAGAAGGAAATAACCTAGGTGCCCATCAACAGAAGAATAGATAATCAAACTATGGTATATACACACAATGGAATACTACGCAAGCCTGAAGAAAAACATAGAATCTGCAAAACACCATGTAACATAGATGAACTTGGAGGATATTATGCTGAGTGAAATAAGTCAATCACAGAAAGGCAAATATTGTATTAGTCTGTTATTGTAAAAAGTCAAGGAAAGGTTTATATATGGAAGGAAATTTTCATTGTTGGTTATCAGGGTGGGAGTGGAGGGGAGGGAACACTGTTAGATAGGTGGAGACAAGTATTGATTTGAGTGAAGAGAAAGTCAATGCATCAAATGTGAGTGATCAACACACGGTGGCATTGAGGAAGAGGAAGACATAGAGAGGCGCAAGAGAGGTACAGACAACAAAAATGAACACTTTTGCACATACAGTACTGCCTTATCAGGAAGTGGGAAGAGAGGAGAGCTGCTGTATTGTGGGAAATTGATGTTAATACCATGAGACAAAGTGTTTGTGAGCTGCTGTATGGAAAGTGAATTTTCTCTGAAGGAAAACATGGATACATAGGTGGACAGATGGGTGCACAGGCTGAACTATTAGGTGTGTCTATGTATGTGGGAGTGTTCTCAAGAATATGTATAAGGTTGGTAAACAATGTTTCTACAAGTGTATTTGTATGTTCTGTAAGAATTCCCAGATGTATAGCAGAGCTGACAAGTTCAAGATTGTAGTCACTTCTTGGCCACAGCCAGCTACTCAGAGGGAACAAGTAGTTGGACCTGTGGGCTCAGGACCATACTCACCAGGGACATCAAGCTCAATTGGCCAAACATACTACACAAAAACATTGTCCCACATCCTACTTTGGCAAGTAGTGACTGGGATCTTAAAAGCTTGCAAGCAGTCATCTAGATGCAATGATAGGTCTCTCCTCATCCAGAGCAAAGAAGAATGAAGAAAACCAATTCCATTGCATGGAAACAATTAGTCCCTGCAATTGGTACACCATGCAATCCACAGCCTATACGACTATGAAACTAGAAGAACTAGGTGGTGCCTGGCTACCATTGTCAACCACTTGGAGGAGGATCTTTGTAGGAGATCCTAGATACAGTGGGAGAACAATGTGGAACAAAACTCAAAATCATTAAAAAAAAAAAAAAAAAAAGATCAGTTTTGCTAGTCTGATAGAGCCTGATGAAACCACAAACTCTGGCCCCTATTTGCCTTTCAGGTCTGGAATTGAACCTACTTCTGTGGCTTTCAGGCAAACAAAAGACAGGCATATAAGCTGAACATATGTATTAGGTAGATACACTCTTTGGAAAGATCAATCATGGGAGAATAGAAGGGCTGTACACACACAAGGAGACAGCTCAGGAGGCAGGAGTACATGGAGGGGAGGACACAGGGAAGAGGTAACTATGGGGAGGAAGTGAGAGGGGAGCTGTTACACTGTGGGAAATTGAAGTCAATATCATGAAACCAAGTGTATGTGAGCTGCTGTATGGAAAGCGAATTTCCTCTGTAAACTTTCACCCAAATCACAATAAAAATTAAAAAAAAAAAGATATTAACAGTTAACATGAAGTCATACTAGAATAAGATGAATACTAATTTAATCTGAATGGTGTCCTATAAAATAGAACAGACATAGAGATATATACAGAAGGCAAATGTCCATGTGATGACAGATTTATGTTGCATATACCAGCCAAGGAATACGAGGAGCTTCTGGAACCTGGGAGAGACAAGAAAGGATCTTCTCATAGAGTCTTCAAAGAGAACTGGCCCTACTGACACCCTGAAATCAGACTAGTAATCTCCATAACTGTGAGATAATAAATTCCTGTTCTTATCAGCCATCTGGTTTGTGGTACTTTGTTATGGCAGCCCTAAGAAACATGCTGGTAAGTATTTAATACTCAATCTCTGTGGGGAATAAGCCATAATATGGCTGATTTTAACCAATCA
>NW_006921692.1:4835759-4837441 GCF_000298275.1 Orycteropus afer afer | reverse complement strand
CTGGACCCCAAAGTTGAGGGGCTTTCACCCAGCCCCTAGAGACTGGTACTTTGAACTTGGACCTAAAGCCTCTAAACTGTAAGAGAATAAACTCCTGTTTGTTAAGGCCATCCCATTTGTGGTATATTTCTTGTCAGAGCGGCACTAGGTAACCAGGACAATTAGGGTTATTCAAATATAGTTTATTTAACAGTAAGTGTAGCTTTGGTGGTATAGTGCCTAAGGCATCTTACTGCTAACCAGAAGGCTGGCGGTTCAAATCCACGAGCCACTCCTCAGAAGGAAGACTGAGCAATCTACTTCTGTAAAGATACTGCCTTGGAAACCCATGGAGGGGTTGCTATGAGTCAGAATCTACTTGATGGTAGTGAGAGTATATAATTTACTCTTAGTAATGTCAGTGTTTAACAACCAGCTTGCAAAAATCCTAGATTTTAGTAAATGGTTCTCATGAGCAGATGCAAGATGACTCTAGCACACACTGAAATTTTGATGCCAATGTGTATCTTTCTGTCAAAGACTGAGTGTTCTTCAAAGTCTGGTGTTGTGTATTAACCATCATTTTATTCACAGTACCTAACAGTTGTCTAAGGAGCTCTGTTGGCATAGTGGTTAAAAGCATGGCTGCTAATTGTAATGTTGGTAGTTCAACTCCACCTGCAACTCCATGGGAGAAAGACACAGCAGTCTTCTTCTGTAAAGATTATAGCCTTGGAAAATTTATGGGACAGTTCTACTCTGTCTTACAGAGTAATTTTGAGATGGAATAGACTCATGGACAGTGAGTTTGGTTTGGTATGGTAACATGATGTACGGCATTTGGTAGGCTCAATTAATGCCAGTTAGTAAATGAGTGAAGAAAAAGTAAACAAATGGCATTGTATAGAATAATATGAATGGATTGAAATAGAATTCACTGGATTGATGTCCCTTAAATGACAGTCATTGTAAAAATCTCAAATTCTATGACTATTTCACTCCATAAGGATGAGAAAAACAATAAAGAAAAAACTTAAAAAAAAAAGTGTTGCCACATAAGTCACTCATGAATATACTCCAGAAATGTCTTCATCACTAGATTTATTTTCCCTTTTTGTTAATATACTGAGTTCTTTTGAATAACTATTTTAGTAATGATAAAAAAAAAAAATGTTACTAAATATTAAGTTACCTCCTAATAATATTTTATCCTCATATCAACTCTAAGAAGTAAAATATATTTTTATCGCCATGTTGTGGATGAAAAAATCAAGACTTAGAGAAACTAATTTGTACGAGACGCCAGAGACAAGAAGAAGTGGAACTAGAATCTTATTTTTAAACCATCTGAGTCTAAAGTCTTTTCACTCTTAAGGAACAGAGTGTAAGGAAAATTCTACTTTCTCATCTAACATTTCCATTTTAATTAATTTCTTAGTTACAGACATTCATATTTTATTTTATTTTTTTATGATTTTTTTTCTTGTTTTAATTGTGATTTGGGTCAAGATTTGCAGAGCAAATTAACTTTCCATACAGCAGTTCATATACACTTTGTCTCATGACATTGACCACAGTTTACCACAATGTAACAGCTCACCTCCCACCTCCTCCCCACAGTTACCTCTTCCCAGTGTCCATCCCTCCATGGGCTCCTGTCCCCTGAGCTGTCTACCTGTACATAAACAGCCCTTCTTTCTCCC
>NW_006921692.1:4807315-4828920 GCF_000298275.1 Orycteropus afer afer | reverse complement strand
GTTATCTATTTCCATCAATTTAGTATTAATCTTCTGGATTTCTATCTGTAGATTTAGAATCATTTCTAATTTTTCATTTATTTTGTCATTTTTTTCTTGTATTTTCTTCCAAAATTCTTCTAAGTTTTTTTTCTGTGTTTTCTTTGGTCTGTCTCTCAATCCATTGAAGATACCTAAATAATAATTCTTTTGAATTCCTTATCAGAGAGCTCCAATGCTACTTCTTCTTCAGGGATGTGTTCTGGATCTGTAACCTGTTCCCTTATTTCTACCCCTTTATCTTGCTTCATTGTGTGGACTCTGATGGTCTGTTGTCTCTGAGGCATCGTGGTATTGTATTAAGATCTCTGTTAATTGTTTGTGAAGAGTGGCCAAGGGTGATTAAAGTTCTCCTTGGTGTTTTTTTCAATCATTGGCCTGCTGGTGGAGAAGGAAGTGCTGTCTCTTGCTTAGTAAGTGAAGTTGCAGGAGGTGTGGGTTACTTGTATCTTATGGGGACTGTTGTAGTCTCCCACTCAGTTAGGCAAAAATTACAATTGAATAACCATCGAAAAAACTGAAAGCACATGGACAAAAAATACACCTTGAAATCACACAGGAATGGTAACCCCCAAAAAAAGAAAAAGTGGAGAAAAGAAAAAGAAAACAGGTGAATATGCAATATCTGGGGATAGGTCACTAAAAGAAAAAAGGTAGAGAAGGTGAATAATGAAGAGAGAAAACAAACTAGAAAACAGAAAAGAGGAAAAAATAAAAAACCAAAAATCTCAACAAATAATGGGTTAATCACTAGAGAAGAAAAGAAAAAAAAAAAAAAAAGGTGTAAACTAACACCTTTTCAGTCATGTAGTGCCTGTTTGGAGAGTTCTTGGGGTTACTGGAAAGCAGAACCTCTTCTTAAGCCCTTGGAATCCTGTAGAGCATTGCCTCTTTAAGTTGTCTCTAGGTGCTGGTTACGTATTGATTTGTTTTGTCTTGGTTTTACCATTTAATATTTTAAAAAGCTGAAGCTGGCGTGTTTTATCTTAATATTGATTCAGGTGTGTTGGGTCACTCTGCTGTTTTCTTTGTGATGGTGGAATCACTGTGTGTAGTGTGGTTATGTGTTTCTGTTTTTTGTACAGAGGGTTTAGAGTTCGAAGCGTGAGGTTTTATGGTAATTGTCTGAATATGGTTTCTTCTATTGAATGAGTGAAGTTATTGGCAGAGAAGGTGGGAGCTGAAGAAGGAAAGCTTAGTGTTGCTAGGGTTGGTTTCTAGGGCTTTGAGCTGGGTATTATTGATGATGTATTTATTTGCAAGACCACGGCTCAACTTCAGGAAAACATTCCTCTTGTTAAAGGGTCACAAATTTCCGCTAATTTCAGGCACACTCAAAGGCTCTGCCTCCACGGCCCCATAGTGCCAAAGCACGGCTCCAGGGCAAAATTTGAGTGAGCCCACTCAGCTGTGGTTTTTCTGCTCTCCGCGCTGTCTGCCTGTGGTGGTAACGCAATCCTGCCCAACAGGCAATGGTCGGCTCTGGAGTTTGTCTACAATACTGCTCACCTGCAGCACCAAAGATGCATGCAATTTCAGGTGTGTTGGACTCGGGGGAGTGCCTGAGCAGGCTCTTACTTATGACGTATTTATTTGCAAGACCATGGCTCAGTCTCAGGAAAGATTCGTATTATTAGAGGGTCACAAATTTCTGCCAATTTCATGCACCCTCAAAGCCCCTGCCTCCGTGGTCCCACAGTGCCAAAGCACGGCTCCAGGGCAAAATTTGAGTGAGCATGCTCAGCTGTGGTTTTTCTGCTCTCTGTGCCCCATCTTCCCCCGGTGGTAACACAATCCTGCCTGACTGGCAATGGTCGGCTCTGGGTATTGTCTGCAATACCTACCACCTGCGGCGCCAAAGATGCGCACAATTTTAGCTATGGTGGATTCGGGAAAGTACCTGCCAGTGATCTGCGGTCCCGATAACTGGTGAAGAAAAGCATGGTGTCTCCCAGTCTGACCCAAACCCGCTCTGTAATCTGCTGGGAGGGGAGGGAGTTAGCCTTTCTGGTGCACCAGTGAGATCTCCACCTGTGTAACAGCAATGGTGTCTGTGTCCTGCTGCCCCTTCACCTCCCAAATTACAAAATCTGCTGCTGGAGACAGGTCTTTGCCACTGCCTGCTGGAATATTGTATTGGTCACTGGTAAGCTGCTATAATTGATCTTGTTCTTGGCTTGGGGATCTCAGGCTGCCACCTCCACCTGGCAGACAGTGACTGCCCCAGAAAGATTTCCAATGGTCTCTCTTAGGTGCCTGTTTGTCTTCCAGCAGTAGTTCTTTCCTAAAAAAATCTCCCTGTACCTTTCTTCCAATTCTGCTCTTCTGTGTTTGGTGCAATGTGTATCAGTGAGCTGTTCAGAGTGCCAAAAATCTCAATTTAAACTGTTGTACCTAGTTCTTAAAGTTCTTAGATGCCAGAAGGAAAAAAATGAGTGCTCACTGGTGAGACTCCATTTTGAATCTCCCCATATTTTATTTTTAAAACAAGTGCAAACTTTTGTTTTAACACACTCTGATACACTTCATCTGGGTCAAACTTTGTTTTAATGACACCAGACTTAGCAATAGCACCAGGTTATTTAATATTATTATGGTCTTCCATTTGATTCATTGTTTTCCATTTATTTATTTCCTGATAATATAAAATCCTTCAATAAACCAAAATTAATAAATTTTTAAACACGCTGACATGACATAAAGTCTATGACAACAATAACAAGTCTTCTAAAGGCTTTTAAAAAATCTACAGCCTTGTTTTTCTAATGCAAGAAGCACTGCTGCTGAGTTGGATCCGACTGATAGCAACCCCTCCTTGGGTTTCTGAGCTGGTATCATTACAGAAATAGATCACCCAACCTTCCTTCCGAGGACTGGCTGGTGGGTTTGAACCACCAGCCTTCTTCTGGTTAGCAGTCAAATGCCTTAGGTACTATGCTAGACTTGTTTAATAAAATCGGCTTACATGTTGAATTTGGTAATGTTTTTCACCAAAAGTAAATAAACTGATCAATATTCACAATAGTTCAAGAAAGTAGTCTTCAATGATAAAACTACTCACTTTGTAAGAAGAAAATATCTGAATTGTATAACTAAATACCAAAATAGAGCCACAAATCAGGAAGATAAAATCCAAAACCTTGCACATACAGAACTGCATTGTCAATGAAGGCAAACATGGGTATACGGGTGGATGGATGGGTGGACAGGCTGAACTATTAGGTATGTCTATGCAGCAGGGATTGTACCCAAGACCATGTATAGGGTTAGAAAACAATGGTTCTACAAGTGTTTGTACATTTTCTGTAAGAACTCCCAGGGATATGGTAGAGCTGACAAGGGACAAGGTTGTAGTCACTACTTGGTCACAGCCAGCTACCCAGAGGGACCGAGTAGTTGAACCTGTGGGCTCAGGACCATAGTCACAGGGGACATCAAGTTCAATTGGCATAACATACTACACAAAACATTGTTCCACCTCCTACTTTGGCAAGTAGCGACTGGGATCTTAAAAGCTTGCAAGCAGCCATGTAGATGCAACAATGGGTCTCTCCTTGTCCAGAACAAAGAAGAATGAAGAAAACCAAAGATTCATGGAAATAATTAGTCCTCAAGACTGATACACCATGCCATCCTCAGCCTATATGACTATGAGACCAGAAGAACTAGATGGTGCCTGGCTACCACTGTCAACCACTCAGAGGGGGATCTATGGAGAAGATCCTGGATAGAGAAGGAGAACAATGCAGAACAAAACTCAAAATCATTTGGGAAAAAAAAAAAAAGGGAAACCAGGTCTGATAGAGCCTGGTGGAACCACTGAGACTATGGTCCCTAGCTGCCCTTCAGGTCTGGAATTGAACACACACCTGTGGCTTCTAGCCAAATAAAAGACAGGCATAAGAATTGAATATATATCTGAGGTAGATACATCCCTCGGAGAGAACAATCATGGGAGATAGAAGGGCTGTTTATGCACAGGGAGACAGTTCAGGGGGCAGGAGTGTATGGAGAGATAGACACAAGGAAGATGTAACTATCAGGAGGAAGTGTGAGGGGAGGTGTTGCATTGGGGTAAACTGTCAATGTCATCAGATAACGTGTATGTGAACTGCTATATGGAAAGTGAATTTACTCTGTAAACTTTCACCCAAATCACAATAAAAAAAAATCCAAATACTTTCAACCATTTGATGAATGAAATACATTTAACATAAAGTTTTCAAGAAAAAGCTTATCAATCTGTCAAAATAATCATTTTTCTTTAATATTAAAACATGACTGCCTCTGAGTCAAGAACACTAGACTAAAATGAGACAAGATAATGGATATTGTTGGATCTTCCCAACTGAAATAGTTGTCATATTAACAATAAGGACTCTATTGCATTCTATACTGCAGCACAACCCTTTGCACCTCCCCCCCTCCATACCATTTGGAATAGTGTTATCCCTTCCACTGTCTAGTACACTGCTTTGCTTGAAGTAGTGGTCTATAAAGATTTCCTGAATTGAAATACTGAATTGAAACTGGTGTAATTTACATTTTTAGTCACCAAGGATCTTATATTAAAATGAAGAGAAGATTACCACAACTTAAATAAAATTCCAACATTGCACATTTTATGATTACATACTTTCCTATAACACAATTGTAAGATTTGTTTCAAAACTTTAGCATGGTTTTCGATGCTACAGTAAGCACATATCATCCATTCTTTATCATTGAGTACAACTATAAATCCTGGAGATAATTAATTGAGTAACTGTCCGAGCACTATGCAGAGTGAATAGTGGATCAATTTACGAGAAAGACTAGAATTTGAAGTACAACAAAATTAGTAGTGAGTTTACCATTTTTATTTCTTTTATACCTCTAATACCCAATACCTGGACTCAATATCCTGAATCCTGGATGTGGTCATCTGCATTGGCATAGAAAATTTCAGATGAATATAATAATGGCATTTTATCTAGTTCAGGCTGAAAGGGTAGAAAAGCATTCTCCGATGAACAGCCACAGTCATAGCAAAAGGCCTACAGATACTCTGAGGGAGGACAACATTCTCCATTCGTAGAAGCTGTGGTCCCCAGAAAGCTGGGCAAGACTTCATTTGTTTTCCCTTTCTCTGTCCTTCTGCTGCTTGGCCCTGAATGAAAAAAGCAGTTTCATAAGTTAACTGAAGCTCCCACCTTTCTGTCCTAACAGTACTTTGTGTCTTTCTAGGAATTTGTCTATTTTATGTAGGTTGTCCAACTTGTTGTCATACAATTCTTCATAGTATCTTTTTATATTCTTTTTTATTTCTTTAAAAACTCAAACATACTGCCATTGAGTCAATTCTCACTCACAGCAACACTTTAGAACAGAGTAGAACTGCCTCATAGGGTTTCCAAGTCTGCAAATCTGTACACCAAGAGACTGCCTCTTTCTCCCACAGAGCAGCTGGTGGGTTCAAACTGCGGACCTTTTGGTTAGCAGCTGATGCTTTAACCACTATACCAACAGAGCTTCTTGTTTCTATAAGACCAGTAATAACTTTCCCTTATTCATTCCTGATTCAGTAATGTGACTCTTCTCTTACTTTGTCTTGTTCATTCTAAAATAGATTTGTATATACGCTTTATTATATTTAAAAACACAAACAAACAAAGAAAACTTTTGGCTTTCTTGTTTTTTTCCATTGATCCTTGTTTTAATGACAGTGTTATGTATATTGACTATGTTGATATCACCATACTGCTTGTGATACTATACCATACTGGAGGAAGTTGGGTAGAGTACACAGAATTTTTCTATATTTTTGTTACAACCACATGGAAATCTATAATTATCTCAAAATAAAAAGTTAAAATGGGGGGAGGGAAGCATGAAATTTAACTATATGTCCTGAAAAGCTGAAATGATATCAAATATGTTGGAGTTGGTTTCTTAACTTGGATAGTATTGAAAGTTGAGCCCTACTAATTCTTTGTTGGGGCTCACGTAGTTTTCATATGTTTATTAACATCCTTGCCCTCTACACACTAGAGGCCAACACACCCTCCCCACAATCTCCAGATATTGCCAGATATCCCCAAGGAGAAAAATTACCACAGCTGAAAACCAATGTTAAGTGTATTGCTATTTATCTTTTATGGTTATACCAATGTTAAGAGATACTTTAGTTGATGTACTTTCCTCAAAGCATAATATAAAGAAACATTAAATTTGGTACAATAAATAATGATAGATACATTTGTTAATTTGAGTATATTTTTGCCTTACTGTTAATAATTTAGTGTATTGCTTAATTCATGTTCACACTCCTTCAATAGAGAAAGCTAAATATTAAACATTGATTAAGTATCTATTTTTAGATTTGCAATGTTTATTAAGCATATAAGAAAAATGTTCCTACTAATTCTCCAAGAGTAATGATTATACAATGTCAAATCTCTTTATGAAGATGGCTATCGAAAAAAAAATCCATGACCAACATCTTACTCATTATATGTCATCATGGTATTTCAACACAATGAAGTAGTCTAGAAGAGGGACTTTTGACTAAGTTATGAGTAAGTAATAGACATTGTAATATATAAAGATAGAAATAGGATTACATTACAGACGTATCATGCCTAAAGTAAATATTGTAAAGGAAGGCAGTCATCTTGGTTCTCGTATCCCTTTCTTCACGTCTCTCTTAGAATACTTTTCATATTATTTAAATGACTATTCAAACCAGGTGCTGACAATCTATGTCCTACTGTCCAAATCTGGTCTGCCACTTGTTTGTGTAAACCATTATTGGGACATAGAAATGTCCATTAATTTATGGATTGTCTAAGGATGCTTTTGTGCCACAACAGTAGATGATTTGCATCAGGGATTTTCTGGCTTGGGAAACCTAAAATATTTGCTATCTGGCCCTTTACAGACAAGCTGGCTGACCCATAATTTGAACTATAAATTCTGATTAGAATATTAGGCTTTAAATTTATTTGAGAAGGAAGGAGTCATACTATTAATATATCTGCTCCTTGTGTTTGACTCATATACAGAAGTACAATTTATGTCTGTCAAACGAAAGAGGAAAAATGCAAGGAAGAAAGGAGAAAGGATGATAAAGAAAAGCTGGCAAGTCTAAAGGATTCAGGAAAAAAAGAAATGATAAAACTCACGTTAGAAAGAGTTAATTAACTGGCTAGATCAGAGAACAACATTTAGACAATAATAGGAGAGGAAAACTAAACAAAGGGCTGAAAAATTGTCAAGATTAGGCTCTGAAAACTTTTAATAAAAATTTTAGTTGTTCTAAGAAGTAACTGAGTTTCCCTGCCAGAACTTGACTCAGAAGCTGGCTTACTGAGAGGAAAGTGACTGCGACTCAGAAGGAAAATCATGATGCATATGTACATTAAGCTAAGAGCAGAGACCTGTTTTCTGGTTTCTACACACCAGTCTGCTAGGAATAAAAGCTTACGTGGTACCTCCTTTCTAATATGGGTAAAGGAAACGATATAAATCTGAAGGTAGGATGCTAAATCAGATAATATTAAAGATCCTCTGCATGCTTAAAGTTTATGGCTATATTTTTCTAAGATTCTTGGGTTCTTTTTAGTATGCTTTTGAAGACTTGTGCTATCCCTCATAATTTACCTCATCTCTTTGTTATCCTAACTGGACCCAGTTAACTTTATTTTGATCCCTGGATTGCTAGTTCCAGTCAGTCCTGTGTTCTTCACCCTGGAGCAATAATGTGGATGTAAAGCCCATTGACCCCTAACCTTATTAACTCTATCTCAGCCTTCTCCTTGGGAGCTGCTTTTGACATATTTTAATGTATTAATCAAGCTGCATTTTGTTCCTGGTACTTCCATCTAACCCTACCTCTTCACTATTCAGTCAGAAACATGGATTTTTACAAGTAATGGTTGCTACCTGAAGAAAATTATCTTCATTTGTTTTTTCAGTTTCAGGAAACTAAAGCTTTTAATTTATAAGATTTGGGTTTAATTGAATTTCAAAAGACTAAGTCCTATAAATATGAGACATAAATTTATCACAAAAATAAAGTATTTAAGAGAATGAATGGGTGTGTGAAAAAGTTGTTGTTGTTAGCTAGCATTGAGTTGGCTCTGATTCATGCATGAAATGTTGCCCAGTCCTGTGCCATCTCCATGATCATAGTGTGTTTGCATCCAATTTTGTAACTATTTGGTGGGCTCATCTTTCAGTTCCATATCAGACAATACTCTTTTGGGATCCATAAGATTTTCATTGGCTGATTTTTGGACATAGATTGTCACGCCTTTCTTTCTAGTATGTCTAAGACTGGAAGCTCTGCTGAAACCTGTCCACCATGGGCAACCCAGCTGGTATTTGAAATACCAGTAGCATAGCTTTCAGCATCACAGCAACACATAAGTCACTACAGTACCACCATATGGCAGACTAAAACCCATCTCGAAACGGTATCTCTAATCTACCTCTACTTTTGTCGATGGCAGTTTAAAGTCTATAAACTTGGGGTAGGAGAAAACAGAGTTGAAGAAAGCAATGCATGCTGGAGTGTGTCCTTCCAAAAGCCTTAATGTTTGGTCAGGAATCTTTTGCAGGATTCTACATATAAGGCACATAAGATTACAACAAAAATATCCTGTGGGTATGGATACATATTCCTAAGGACTGGCTGAATTTGGGATTTTAACTTATAGAGAAGGCATGAAGAAAGTAAGAAAGCAAGAGAACTATGGGTGAAAAATTATAATTGTTAGCTATCATAATTAGCTGTGTGGAAAAGTAAACAGAAAGCCAATGCCAGAATGTAAAAAAAAAAAAAATCTACTATTATAGATAATAAGTATATTCATCTTTTATTTACAGCAATTAAGAAATCACAAAGTATCAAGATAAAAAATATATTGTTGGTGTTAGGTGCCATCATGTCAGTTCTGACTCATAGTGATCCTATGTACAACAGAACAAAACACTACCCTGTCCTTGCCATCCTCAAAACCATTGTCATGCTTGACTCATCATCACAGGCACTGGGTCAATCCATCTCATTAAGTGTCTTCCCCTTTGTTGCTGACCCTCTACTTTACCAAGCATGATATCCTTCTCCAGGACCTGGTCTCTTCTACTAACAACATGAACAAAGTAGGTGAGGTGAAGTCTGGCCATTCTTGACTCGAAGGAACATTCCAGCTGTACTTCTTCCAAGACAGATTTGTTCATTCTTCTAGTGATCCATGGTACATCCAATTTTCTTTGCCAACACCACAACTCAAATACATCAGCTCTCTGTGATCTTCTTTAGATGTAGCTTATGTAGAAATATCACAAGATGTGCAGCTGGAATGCTCCTTGGAAGTGAGAATGGCCAGAATTCATCTCACCTACTTTGGTCATGCTGTCAGAAGGGACCATTCCCAGGAGAAGGATATCATGCTTGGTAAAGTGGAGGGTCAACAAGAAAGGGGAAGGCCCTCAACAAGATGGATTGACAAAATGGCTGTAATGATGGGATCAGGTATAGCAAGATAAATTCAAGATGATATATGAGAAATAAAACTATACAATTCATAGAATTATGGGAGAATATATTGGATTTTTAGGAAGATAGAAGAGCTTCTTAAATAAAATTTTAAAACCACATGCCTTTAGGCCAATAATGGTAATTTTTATGATATCCATAGAATTAAAGCTCTTCTCAAGAGAAGAAAACTTGGACAAAATTAAAAGATAGATTATGTTGTTGTTGGTGGGCACTGTTGAGTTATCTCCAACTCATAGCGACCTTATATACAACAGAACAAAACATAGCCTGGTCCTGTGCCATCCTCACACTCCTTGCTATACCTGAACCCATTGTTAAAGCCACTATGTCAATCCGTCTTGTTGAGGGCCTTCCCCTTTTTCATTGACCTCCACTTTACCAAGCATGATATCCTTCTGTAGGGAATGGTTCCTTTGGACAAAATGACCAAAGTAGGTGAGAGACGAAGTTTAGCCATTCTCACTTCCAAGGAGCATTCCTGCTGCACATATTCTAGGATAGATTTGTTAGTTCTTTAAGCAGTGTATGGTACTTTCAGCATTCTTTGCCAACACAACTCAAAAGCATCAATTCTTCTTAGGTCTTCCCTACTCACTGTTCACCTGTCACATGTATAAGAGGTGATTGAAAATACCAAGGTTTGGGTTAGGCACACCTTAGTCTTCAAGGAGACATTTTTGCTCTTCAGCACTTGAAAGAGGTCTTTTGCAGATTTGCCCAATGCAATATGTCATCTAATGTCTTGCCTGCTGGTTCCATTGGTTTTGATCATAGAACTACGTAATATGAAGTCCTTAACAACTTTAATCTTTTTCCATTTATCATGATGCTGCTTATTGGCCCAGTTGTGAGGACTTTTGTTGTCTTTATATTGAGTTGTAATCCATACTGCAGACTATAGTCTTCAATCTTCATCAGTAAGGATTTCAAGTCATCCTCACATTCTGTGAGCAAACTTGAGTCATCTGCATTTCTCAGGTTGTTATCAAGTATTCTTCCAATCCTGATGCCACGTTCTTCTTCATGTAGTCCAGCTTCTCAGAGTATTTGACAGCATATGGATTGAATAAGTATGGTGAAAAGATACAACCTCAACACCTCCCTTCCTGATTTTAAACCATGCAATATCCCCTTGTTCTATTCAAATGACAGTCTCCTGGACTATGTATAAGATTCTTGTGGGTACAATCAAGTGTTCTGGAATTCCAATTGTTCTTAATATTATCCATAATTTGTTATGATCCACACAATTGAATGCATTTGCATACTCAATAAAACACACGTAAACATCTTTTTGGTATTCTTTGCTTTGAGCCCAGATCCATCAGCAATTATATCGTTCATTCCACATCCTCTTCTGAATCCAGCTTGCATTTCTGGAAGTTCTCTGTCAATATACTGCTACAGCCTTGTTTAAATTATGTTCAGTAATATTTTACTTGTATGTGATATTAATGATATTGTTTGACAATTTCCACATTCTGTGGGATCACATTTCTTTGGAATGGATACAAATATGGATCTCTCCCAGTCAGTTGGCCAGGTAGCTGTCTTCCAAGTTTCTTGGCATAGCTGAGTGAGTGCCTCCAGAGTAACATCCATTTGTTGAAACATCTCAATGGGTAATCCATGAATTCCTAGAGACTTGAATTCTGCCAATTCCTTCAGTGCAGCCTCAACTTCTTCCTTCAATACCATTGATTCTTGATCATATGCCATCTCCTGAAACAGATGAACATCAACCAATTCTTTCTGGTAGAGTGACATTGTGTATTCTTTCCATATTTTTTTTTCTGTTTCCTGCATCAGTCAATATTTTGCCCATAGAATCTTTCAATATTGCAACTCAAAGTTTAAATTTTTCTTCAGTTATTTCAGCTTAAGAAATGCCAAGCTTGTTCTTCTCTTTTGGTTTTTACATTTCATTATAATAATTGAGTTTGTCTTCTTGAGATGCTCTTTGAAATCTTCTGTTCAGCTCTTTTAACTTGTCATTTCTTCTATTTGCTTTAGCTACTCTGTTCAAGGGCAAATTTCAGAGTCTCTTCTGACATCCATACGGCCTTTGCTTTGCTTCTTGTATTTTTAGTGACCTCTTGCTTTCTTCATAGATGATGTTCTTGATGTCTTCCCACAATTCTTCTGGTTTTCAGTCATTGGTGTACAATGCATCAAATCTATTCTTTAGATGGTCTCTAAATTCAGGAGGAATATAATCAAGGTCATATTTTGGTTCTTGTGGACTTGCTTTAATTGTCTTCAACTTCAAGTTGAACTTGCATATGAGCAGTTGATGGTCTGTTCCACAATCAGCTCCTGGCCTGGTTTTGCCTGATGATACTGAGTTTCTCCATTGCCTCTTGCCACAGATGTAGTCAGTCAGTCTGGTTCCTGTGTACTCCATCTGGTGAAGTCCACTTTTATAGCCACCATTTACATTGTTGAAGAAAGGTATTTGCAATGATTATTAATTCATTGGTCTTGCAAAATTCTATCTTGTGATCTCCAGGATTATTTCTATCCCAAAGGATGCATTTTCCAAGTTCTGGTGATTCTTCTTTGTTTCCAACTTTTGCACTCCAATAACCAATGATATTCAACACATCTTGATTGTATGTTTGGTCAATTTCAGACTCCAGAAGCTGGTAAAAATCTTCAATTTTCTCATCTTTGGCTTTGGTGGTTGGTGTGTATATTGGAATAGTAGTAGTATTCACTGATTTTCTTTGCAGGTGTATGAATATTATCTTATCACTGACAACATTGTATTTCAGGACAAATCTTGAAACATTCTTTGTGATGATGAATGCCACACCATTCCTCTTCAATCTGTCATTCCTGGCATAGTGGATCATATTGTTGTCTGATTCAAAATTGCCAACACCAGTCCATTTCAGCTCACTAATGCCTAGGATATTTATCTTTATGTGGTCCCTTTCATTTTTGACAACTCCAATTTTCCTAGATTCATATTTCATACATTCTGTGTTCTGATAACTCATGGATGTTTGCAGCTGTTTCTTCTCGTATTGAGTCATGCTACATTAGCAAATGGAGGTCCCAAAAGCTTTACTCCATCCATATCATTAACGTTGGCTCTACTCCGAGCAGGAGCTCTGTTGGCATAGTGCCTAAAGCATTAGACTGCTAACCAGAAGGCTACTGGAAATACTAACTAGATTATACAAATAATTTTGCAAATGAAAAGGAGACAGAGACTTCAAGGCAAAATGGTCAATAGATATGGATAGACAATTTACCAGAGGAAATTCAGAAAATGATAAATGTGTATACAAGACAATCATTTCACTGCTGTTAGGTGCCATAGAGTCAGCTCTGATTCAATGACCCTACGTACAAGAGAACGAAACACTGGCCAGTCCTGTTCCATCCTCACAATCCTTGCTATACTTGAGCCCTCATTGAAGGTCTCCCTGCTTTTTGTTGACACTCTACTTTACCAAGCATGACATCCTTCTGCAGGGACTCGTCCTTTATTACAACATGACCAAAGTACTTGAGAAAAAGTCTGATCATTCTTGTTTCTAAGGAGAATTCTGGGAGCTCTTCTTCCAGGACAGATTTGTTCATACTTCTGGCAGTCCATGCTATCCTCAGTATTCTTCACCAACACAAAAATGGAACATCATTAGCTCTTCTTCTGTCTTCCTTATTCATTGTCCAGCTTCCAGATGTATATGAGACAATTTGAAAATGCCATGGCTTGGGTTACGCACACTTTAGTCTTCAAAGAGATATCTTTGCTTTTTAACACTTTAAAGAGATATTTTGCAAGATTTGCTCAGTAATATATGATATCTGATTTCTTGACTGCTGCATCCATGGCTGTTGATTATAGATCCAAGGAAAATAAAATCTCTGAAAATTTCAAACTTTCCTCCATTTTTCTTGATGATGCTTATTGGTTCAGTTGTGAGGATTTTTGCTTTCTTTAGGTTGAGATATAATCCACACTGAAGAATGTAGTCTTTGATCTTCATCAGTAAGTGCTTCAAGCCATCTTCACTTTCAGCAAGCAAGGTTTTTCATCTGTGCATCACAGGTTGTTAATGAATCTTTTTCCGACACTTATGCCATGTTCTTCTTCATATACTTCAGCTTCTAAGATTATTTGCTCAGCAAATAATAATTGAATAAATATACTAAAAACATACAAACCTGATGCACACTATTCATGACTTTAAATTATACAGTATTCCCTTGTTCTGTTTGAACAACATCCTCTTGGTCTATGTACAGGTTCCCCATGAGTACAGTCAATTGTGCTGGAATTCCCATTCTTTGCATAATTTGTCATGATACACACAGTTGATAATTTCATAATCATTTCATTAGCAATCAGAAAAATAGAAATTAAATATGTCTTTGGCAAAATTTGATAGTTGAATAACAATAAGTATTGATGGTGTTGTTGTTTTGTTAGGTGCCATTGAGTTGGCTCCAACTCATAATGACCCTGTGTACAACAGAAAGAAACACTGCCCAGTTGTTGTACACCATCCTCACAATCCTAGCTATAGTTGAGTCTACAGTTGCAGCCACTGTGTCACTACACCTTGTTGTGGGTCTTCCTCTTTTTAGCTGGCCCTCTACTTTACCAAGCATGTTATTCTTCTCCAAGTAATGGTCCCTTCTGACAATGTGACCAAAGTAGATAACATGAATTCTGGCCATTCTCAGCTCCAATGAGCATTTCATCTGCACTTCTTCCAGGATATATTTGTTTTTCCTTCTGATAGTCCATGGTATTTTCTATATTCTTTGCCAACTACAAAATTCAAAGGAATTAACTCTTATTTCGTCTTCCTTATTCATTGTCTAGCTTTCACATGCATATGAGACCATTAAAAATACCATGACTTAGGTTAGATGCACCTTAGTCTTCAAGGAGATATCTTTGCTCTTCAGCACCTGAAAGCACTCTTTTGCAGCTGATTTGCCCAGTGAAATATGACATCTGATTTCCTGACTGCTATTTCAGTGGATGCTGATTGTGGATCTGAGTAAAATGAAATCCCTGACAACTTCAATCTTTTCTCCATTTATTGTGATATTGCTTATAGATCCAATTGTGAGGATTTTTTTTTTTTCTTTTTAAATGTTTAAGTGTAATCCATACTGAAAACTGTATCCTTTAAACTTTGTCAGTAAGTGCTTCAAGGAATCTTCATTTTCAGCAAGCAAGGTTGTGTCCTCTGCAAATCATAAATGGTTAATGATTTTTCTTCTAATCTTAATGTTGTGTTCCTCTTCATATATTCCAGCTTCTTGGATTATTTGCTCAACATACAGATTGAACAAGTATGGTGAAAGGACTCAACCCTGATGCACACCATTCTTGATTTTAAGCCATGCAATATCCCCTTGTTCTGCTTAAACAACAGCCTCCTGGTCTATGTACATGTTCTCATGAACATAATTAAGTGTTCTGGAATTCTCATTTTTCTCAATGCTATCCATAATTTGTTATGATCCACACAGTCAAATGATTTGCACAATCAGTAAAACAAAAGTAAACATCTTTCTGGTATTCTTTGCTTTCAGGCTAAATCCAAATGACATCACCAATGATATCCCTCACCCCACATTCTCTTATGAATTCAGCTTGCATTTCTGGAAGTCCCCTGCCAACATACTACTGCAAACATTTTTGAATGACATTCAGCAAAATTTTACTTGTATGTGATATTAATGATATTGCTCGATAATTTCCACATTCTATGGGATCCCCTTTATTTGGAATAGGTACAAATATGGATCTCTTCCAGTCAGTTGACCAGGTAGCTGTATTCTAAATTTATTGGTATAGCTGACTGAATGCTTCCAATGGGGCATCCTTTTGTTGAAACATCTCAGTGGGTATTCCAACACTTCCTGGAGCCTTGTTTTTCACCAGTTCCTTCAATGCAGCCTCAACTTCTGGTTTCAATACCATTGGTTCTTGATCATATGCCACCTCTTGAAATAGATAAGCATCAACCAATTCTTTCTGGTGCCAAAAAAAAAAAAAAAAAAAGCCCAAACTCACTGCTGTGGAGTCAATTTGACTCATAACAGTCCCTCTTTGGGGTTCTGAGGCAGTATCTCTATAGAAGTCGATTTCCTAGTCTTCTTTCCGAGGATTGGCTGGTGGATTTGAACCACCAGCCTTCTGGTTAGCAGTAAAATGTCTTAGACACTATGCGCCCAGTGACTCGGTATTCCTTCCATCTTCTTTTAATGCTTCTTGCATCATTCAATATTTTTCCCATGTTGTTGTTGTTGTTAAGTACCATTGAGTCATCTCTGTCTCATAACTACCCTTTTTCCCATGTTGTTGTTGTTGTTAAGTACCATTGAGTCATCTCTGACTCAACACCACCCTATCCTGAGCCAGCTCCACGATTCTTGCTACACTTGAGCCCATTGCCACCATCCACCATGTTGAGGGCCTTCCTCTCTTTTGTCGACCCTCCACTTTACCAAGCATGACATCCTTCTCTAGGGAGTAGTCCCTTCTGGCAACATGAGCAAAGTATGTGAAATGAAGTCTGACCATTCTCACCTCTAAGGAGCATTCTTGCTAGACTTCCTCCAGCACAGACCTATTAGTTCTTTTAGCAGTCCATGGTATTTTCAGCATTCTTTGCCAACACCACTGCTCAAAAACATCAACTTTTCTTCAGTCTTTGTTTTTCATTGTGCAGGTCTCACATGCATATGAGGCTATTCAAAATACCATGGCTTGTGTCAGGTGCACCTTAGTCCTCAAGGAGATATCTTTGCTCTTCATTACTTGAAAGAGGTCCTTTGTAGCTGATTTTCTCAGTGGTATATATCGTCTGATGTCCTGACTTCTGTTTCTATTGGCATCGATTGTAGAAACAAGCAATGTGAAGTCTTTGACAATTTCAATCTTTTCTCCATTTATTGTAATGCTGCTTATAGGTTTAGTTGTGACGATTTTTGTTTTCTTTATATTGGGATGTAATCCATACTGCAGACTTTATTCTTCAATCTTCATCAGTACTTCAAGTCATCCTCACTTTTAGCAAGCAGAGTTGTGTTGTCAGTGTATCACAGGTTGTTAATGATTCTTCCTCCAATCCTGATGCCATGTTCTTCATATAGTCCAGTTTCTTGAATCATTCGCTCAGCATACAGATTGAATAAGTATGGTGAAAGGATATAACTTTGACACACTCCCTTCTTGATTTTAAACCATGCAGTGTTCCCTTTTTCTGTTTGAATGACAGCCTTCTGGTCTAAGTACAAGTTCCTCATGAGTACAATTTAGTGTTCTGGAAATCCCATTCTTCTCAATTTTGTCCACAATTTGTTATGATCCACATAATCAAATGCTTTTGCATAGTCAATAAAACACAAGCAAACATCTTTCTGGTATTCTTTACTTTGAGCCAAGATCCATCTCACATCAGGAATGATATCCCTCATTCCACGTCCTCTTCTGAATCCAGCCTACACCTCTGGAAGTTCTCTGTCAATAGACTGCTGCAACCATTTTGAATTATCTTCAGTAAGATTTTACATTAATGCACTATTAATGATATCGTTTGAAAATTTCCACATTTTGTGGAATCATGTACAAATATGAATCTCTTCCAGTCAGTTGGCTAGGTAGCTGTCTTCCAAATCTCTTGGCATAACTGAGTGAGTGCCTCCAGTGGGGCATCTGTATGCTGAAACATCTCAGTGAGTATTCCATCAATTCCTGGAGCCTTGTTCTTCACCAATTCCCTCAGTGCAGCTTCGACCTCTTCCCTCAATACCATTGGTTCTTGAACATATGCCACCTCCAGAAATGGATGAAAATCAATCAGTTCTTTTTGGTACAGGGACTCTGTGTATTCTTTCCATCTTCTTTTGATACTTCTTGCATCATTCAATATTTTGCCCACAGAATCTTTCAATATTGCAACTCGAGGCTTAAATTTTTTCCTAAGTTCTTTCAGCTTGAGAAATGTCAAATGTGTCCTTCCCTTTTGGTTTTCTAACTCCAGGTCTTTGCACATTTCATTACAGTATTGGCTTTGTCTGCTCGAGCTGCTCTTTGAAATCTGTTCATCTCTTTTATCTTGTCATTTCTTCCATTTGCTTTAGCTACTCTTCTCTCAAAGGCAAGTTTCAGAGTCTCTTCTGACATCCATTTTGGTCTTTTCTTTCTTTCTCTTCTTTTTAATGACCTCTTGCTTTCTTAATGGATGATGTTCTTGATGTCATCCCACAATTCTTCTGGTTTTCAGTCATTGGTGTTCAATGCATTAAATCTATTCTTTAGATGGTCTCTAAATTCAGGAGGGATATATTCAAGATCATATTTTTGTTCTTGTGGACTTGTTTTAGTTGTCAACTTCAAGTTGAACTTATATATGAACAGTTGATGGCCTGTTCCACAATCAGCTTCTGGCTTGGTTTTGGCTGAAGATGTTGAGTTTTTCCATCACCTCTTGCCACAGATGTTGTTGTTGTTGTTGTTATGTGCCGTCAAGTTGGACCCAACTTATAGAGACCCCTCCTTGGGTTGCCAAGGCAGTATCACTACAGAAGTATATTGCCCAACCTTCCTTCCAAGTTGTGGCTGGTGGGTTTGAACCGCCAGCCTTCTGGTTAGCAATCAAATGCCTTAGGCACTATGCTACCAGAGCTCCTGCCATAGATGTAGTCAATTGGATTCCTGTGTACTCCATCTGTTGAAGTCCACATGTATAGCCACCATTTGTGCTGTTGAAAAAGGTATTTGTCTTCTTGAGCTGCTCTTTGAAATTTTTTATTCAGCTCTTTTTTCTTGTTATTTCTTCCATTTGCTTTAGTTTCTCTATATTGAAGAGCAAGTTTCAGAGTCTCTTCTAACCTCTATTTTTGTCTTTCCTTCTTTTCCTGTCTTTTAAATTACCTTTTTGCTTTCTTCCTGTATGATATTCTTGATGTTCTTCCATGACTCATCTGGTTTTTGTCACTGGTTTTCAATGCAATAAATCTATTCTTCAGATTGCTTCTAAATTCAGGTGGGGTATAATAAGGGTCTTATCTTGGCTCTCATGGACTTGTTTTAATTTTCTTCACCTTCAGCTTGAACTTTCACAGGAGCAATTGATGGCTGTTTTACAGTCGGCTCTTAGCCTTGTTTTGGCTGAAGATATTGAACTTCTCCATCACCTCTTTCCACAGATGTAGTTGATCTGATTCCTGTGTATTCTTCCTGTGAGATCCACATGTATAGCCACCATTTATGTTGTTGAAAAAAAGATATGTACAAAGAATAAGTTCTGGTTTTGCAAAATTCTATCATACGATATCTGGTGATATTTCTATCATCAATTTGGAAACAAAGAACAATCTTTAGTACTTGGAAAATATGGTCTTGGTGATCCAAAGTACCAGTGGGGATATGGATATATTATGTACTGTTAGTGGGCTTATAGTTTATGATATATCCATATGCCCACTAATACTGGGTATTCAGAATATCTGAATATTCACAGCAGAGCAATGAAAATAGATAAGATTTGATAGATGAACATGGTGTGGTAGTATGCAGCTGTTAGAAGTAGATGACTAAATGAAATTTTAGATAGACTTTAAAGATAGATTTTAAAGATTGTGTGCTTAATAAACACATACCAAAAAAGTGATATACAACAATTCCATTTTTTTAAATTTTAAGTACAGATAGTATAGAGAATAATAGGCATTTTAATAGAATACATACAAACAAACATATCTATATACAGAAATTGGGATAAAAGGAAAAAGCTAACTAATGAAATAATTAATTAAGCAAACACATAAAAGAAGACTTGAAGAAATAATGTTGCTCATTAATGTTTAAGGCAAAATTTTCTAGTCCATTTCAGTCCATGTATTGTACTCCAAGCTACTTCTTAGAAGATAAAGATTTAGACTCATATAGAATCAAGACATCTTAAAGTTAAACTAATAAACTAGCATAATTTTAAAATGAAGAAATTGAAAGCAAAACAGGAAAAAGTAACTTGCCTGTGGCTGTGCAGCTGGTGAGTAGCCCAGGCAGGCTTAGATCACGCTATTGACTCCCAGTTAAGAGCTTTTTCCATTAGTTTGAATTTACTGTAACATATCAACCACTCCTCAGAAGGAAGGTTGGGCAATCTACTTCTGTAGTGATGTTGTTGTTGTTGTTGTTTGCCATCGAGTCGGCCCCGACTCATAGCGACCCCTCCTTGGGTTTCCGAGGCAGTATCACTACAGAAGTAGGAATGCCCATCCTTCCTTCCGAGGAGTGGCTGGTGGGTTTGAACTGCCAACCTTCTGGTTAGCAGTCAAGTGCCTTAGGCACTATGCTACCAGAGCTCCTTCTGTAGTGATACCGCCTTGGAAACCCAAGGAGAGGTCACTATGAGTCAGATCCTACTCCATGGCAATGAGTTACAGTTGCGTTATAACATATAGAATTTTCTCAGAGTTTCTTTACCTAAGATTGACTATTATCCAAATGATGACATAGTGCAGGAAATGTGAATTTTATAATGATAATTGCTTAGAAGACTTTGTTAGAAGAAGTTATTCAACACTATTTAGTAATTAGCAAGCTATAGTTTTGGCAATGTTGCTAATTTTCACTTCATTGGCTTACAAAATAAACAAACAAGAAAAGCCTGTCTTTTACAGACCTGTATGTTTTACTGGAGGGTATGCTGTCTAAAATTGGTAAATGATTACTGAACTGTAGAGTGGCACATTTCAGGACCTTCTGTGTTGTTATTATTGTTGTTAGGTGCCATGAAATTAGTTTCAACTCATAGTGACCCTATCTGTGTACAACAGAACGAAACAATGCCTCATCATGCAACATACTCACAGTAGTTGCTATGTTGTAGCCACTATGTCAATCCATCATGTTGAGGGTCTTCCTCTTTTTTTTTTTTTTCTGACCCTATAATTTACCAAGCACGATGTCCTTCTCCAGGGATTGGTCCCTCCTAATAATATGCCCAAAATACATGAGATGAAGTCTTGGCATCCTTGCTTCTAGAGACCATTCTGGTCAGACCTCCCCTCAGATTTTGGAAAACAAATGCAAGTACCCTCATGTTTCCATCCTATTGAGAGACATCCATTAGAGGTTTTGTGATGGCACCCTGGCAGTGAACACTGTGCTGCAGCGGTCATGAATTGACACTTGTTTTTGTTATGTGCTGTCAAGTCGGACCCAACTTATACCGATCCCTCCTTGGGTTTCCGAGGCAGTATTGTTAGGGAAGTAGATTGCCCCATCTTCCTTCCGAGGAGAAGTTGGTGGGTTTGAACTGCCAGCCTCTAGGGAATGGTGTTTTCACATATTTACTAAACAGAATTTTCTTTTCTTTTTGGTTGTCTAGTTTGAATTGTCATTCACATTTGTCTACTTTTTTTTGTTTGCTTAATTAATTATTCATTAGTTAGCTTTCTCTTTTTGCTCAGCACTGTTCATGGGGATAAAGTCTTGTTAAAGAAATTTTTTAGAAATGTTATTTGATATTGAATTCATTCATTTATTAACTCAGCAAGTATACAATGAGATCCTTCTCTGGGTCAGACAGTGATTAATTAAATAAAATATTATTCCTCAGGTAAAAAAAAAATATATCCCATGGGACTGAACTGGTCACAAAGAAAGGCCTTTAAAGCTCTTGAACAACTTTCAGGGATTCCTTGTTCCCAAGAATTATCATTGAAAGATCAGTTTCCATTAAGGCTGGCTACAGATATCTGCAACACTGTTAAAGCCCTCATATTATTAGGTTAGTTTCACTATGATAATCTCCCTATTTAAGGTCAATTGATTAGAAACCTTAATTACATCTGAAAAAATCCCTTTACCATGTGAAAATTATTTATTTGTTTATTCATTTATTTGCTTTTATTTAAGACACCAAAGAGTGGCAAAGTGGAGATCTTGAAACTCCAAACCTGCCCTCTTTTCAGTGGCTCATACTGTGGATTAACCTTTGAGTTAAATAATACAAACACATTTTTCAAATAT
>NW_006921692.1:4804577-4807124 GCF_000298275.1 Orycteropus afer afer | reverse complement strand
ACACACACACACACACATATGTATATATAAATGACCTGGTCACCACAGTATGTCTCAGTATTCCAGTATTCTCTGGTAGACAACTTTGGCATGATATACATAATACATACCTACATATACTTACATATATATATATTTGCCTCCTGTTCTCTTCTTCTCTATTATCTCTCATCCTGAATCTTGATTCCACTTGTAGCAACTTCACATGTACCTTGATAGGCAGTTACATGTGCTCACTGTTTCTATTTGTGGATCATTATTTTGTATTCTGTACTCACACTCATGAAATCATATGCAGATTTGAAATACCTAGAATGATGTTTAAACCACTCTTTTCAAACTTGTTCAGCCTTGAACCCATGTACTCACCATTGTTCCATCTACAGACACTTAAAAAGTAATCATTCAGTACATGCATCCATGTCAGGAAATAAGCTGGGAGAAAGCTGTATATACTGTTTTAGGCGATGTGTTTCAAATAGTGGCCAATCAAGGACAAAGCTGTTTTTTTATTGTTGTTGTTGTTCAGAAGTGTCAGAGAACTGAATTATACTATTCAAGGGGAGACCTTCAATAACACTTGCTTAGAAAGGCCAAATGGCTTGCATGTTGAATACTCATTCTCAATCTCAGTAGAGGATTGTGGTTGACAACAGAGAACCTGGCTGTCAGGTATGACCAAACTGTATTCACTACCTGTACAAAACAGCTTGGAAAAATTTCCAGTCCTTCCAGGTAGAGATTTTTAGAGTGGCTAGCCTCTAATGTTCTCGAGCTCCAGAAATGTACCCAGAGTGCATGCTATATCTTAGGTCGGGTTATCCCAGAAGGAAATCCTGAGCCAAGAATTTGAGTTTAAGTGATTTATTAAGGCAGTGCTTGCAGGAAAAACTTATGATGCAGTGTACAGTGGGGAAAGAGGAAAAACAAGAAAAAGGAATAATTTCAGGTGACATTCTGGCTTCAGCCAAATCTCAGAAAGAGCTCTTGAGTATTTCTAGCTAATTCTTCACATTAGGCAAGTGGCCTCAATAATCACAGGGGCAGCCTTCTGGAAGCAGTTAGAAACAAAGCACACTAAAGACAGGGTGTAGATCACTGATAAATGGTACTGGGGATCTGCTCAGGGGAACAAGTGGAGTCCGCTACTTACTTCACTTCTCTAACTCACTGAGTAAATGCCCAGTTATCTTGCACAATCCTATCCTGCACTCCTGTCAATTTATTCCTTTTTTGCCTTCTGACACTCACTTTATTGATTTGTGGACCTTTAAGCAGGGAAGTGGGGTAAGTTAACAGATTCTAAGATATGAACCAGTGTTACATGTTATCACTGCTAGTTTGGATAGAACACACACAAAGGAGATTTGGCTGAGAGGACAAGCTCCTCACACAAATATTAGGTTTATTAATGATCTGTTGTGGTGGTTTCTAAAGAATAATAGAGAAAAAGTACGTTGAAGGCCATGCAGTTTGGCACATGAAAGAGGATGAGCATTGGTGTCTTGAGGCCCCAAAGATGGTCTCCAGGGCCTTCATCTTCTGGTGTTACTCTCATGATTATGTTATGTGACATGGAAAAGGGATTTTGCAGGTGTATTTATGATCACTAAACAGATGCCTTTAAATTAGGACTATCCTTGTAAGCCTAAAGTATCCAGGCTTGTTCCTCCCCAGAACCTCCTGATAACAGCCCATCTTGGTCAATACTTTGATTTCAGCCTGCTGAGACCCTAAGCAAAACCTTTGCTGAGCCCACCTAAACTTCTAGCCTCCAGAACTATGAGATAATAAATGTGTGTTTTTTAAGTTGCTAAATTTGTGGTGATATATTATACAAAATTCAAATACTATTACACCAATGTTCAAATTCTAACATTGGCAACAGCATAGTGCAGCTACTGTGTGTTGGTTACTTGAGACCACTGTAACAAATTACCACAATTTGATGTCTTAAAACAACGGAAATGTATTTTCTCATAATTCTAGAGGCCAGAAGTGTGAAATTAGTATGAAATCATTTACCTTCAATTCAGACTCATGGCAATCCCAAGTGTGTCAGAGTGGAACTGTGCTCCATAGGGTACTCAGTGGCTGATTTTTTAAAAAGAGGTCACCAGGATTTTCTTCTGAGATGCTTCTGAGTGGGTTCAATCTTCTACTCTTTCAGTTAGCAGTTGTGTGCACTACCCAGAGACTCCAAAATTAGTATAAGGGCAACAAAAGCAACAAAAAAAACTCGACTGCCATTGAGTTGATTCCAACTCATAGCAACCTCCACTGGATTTCAAAGGCTGTAAATTTTTACGGAAATAGATCGTCTCTTCTTCCTTCCACAGAGCAGCTGATGGGTATGAAATGCAAATCTTCTGGTTAACAGCCAAATACCTTAACTGCTACCAATGAGAGCTCCTTAAAATCAGTATTGTTGCTGTTAGGTGCGGTCGAGTCGTTTCCGACTCATAGCGACCCCATGCACAGCAGAACGAAACACTGCCTGATCCCGCGCCAGCCCCACAATCCCTGCTATACTTGAGCCCATCATCG
>NW_006921692.1:4791253-4800071 GCF_000298275.1 Orycteropus afer afer | reverse complement strand
GGTCTCAGGGAGCAAGGTAAGCATGGGCGGGCTTGTGCTTAGTCCCTGGGAGCAAGGTGAGAAAAATTAAAATCTTCTAACATAAAGACACAAACTCAGCTTTTTTTTTTTAACACCATCAATATCTTAATTCATAACAAATACATTTGAAACTAGAAATTGTCCATTTATTTGCTATGTCTATTTTAGAAAATTGTCAAATAACTGATGGCTTACTATAATTCAATTGAATTACATTTTAACTTCACAAATGTTTGCTCTTCTGCTATTTGTCAGGAGTTTTGCATCAGAACATACATAATTAAGCAGGACACAAGCTATGAGTTAGTCAGCCTCACAATCCAGCAGGGCAATGAGAGTTTTTCTTTAGCAGTTGCTTCACAGGATACATACTATATCCCAAGTAAACTGAGTGTTAATTCAATTCTTCTCCATTTTATGAAGTCTTCATCCAAATTTAAAAACAATATTATCAACAAAAACAAAACAAGTGCAAATATCAAAGGAAATTTTCAGATTCGTGGTCAATGAGTGTCCTATACTACTAGAGAAAAGAAAGCACAGTCTAGTAGTGTTTCTTAGGTGTGTGTGAATTTTCTAGCTTTAAAAATATATGTTGTTCTAAGATCACTCATATGAAAAAGACATGTAGATAATCACAATCACTTCTTTCATTTATCAGCTGGCTAAGTAAGCCAAAGCTGCACGCCTCCATATCTCACTCTAGGGTTACATTGGACCAAACATATCAAACAAATAAATGACTAATTTCTGCACCCTCACTGAGTCCTTGGAAATGTGTTTTGAACATTCCGGAGTCGTTACTAATGTGAATGACTTAGTTTTTTTTTTTTTTTTTTTTTCCTTTAAATATTTTTGTCATAAGACATACATTTGGGTATTGTTGTCTATCTATGTTACCTGTAGTGTTTTAAGTCAACAGAATTTATAGGAAACAAAACCAAAACTCAGTAATTTGTTTAAAGCAGACAAAACATTAGATAAAGAAACAGAAATTGTTTCAAGCTTTTTATTTCCCTTTTTTTCTTTCTTCTAGTCTTACTTTTTTATTTACATATTTTCCTCATAATGCTTTTAGATTTACTTCTGCAATTAAATTTGCCTCAACAGTTTTGTGATAAATTAAGGTTGAATGTCTCTTTTAAAGGTTAAAATACTAAAAAAAAAAAATAAATCCTCAATGTAACTTTCCTTCTCCCTTCATTATTTTGGACTCCATATAAATATCTACTAGAATATGGCCTATAGGAACTAGAAAGGAAATGTAATAAGATTGAAATTTATGCAGAGATTTTTTTTTCAATGTTGTAGAAAGCTTTATCTTTTATGAGAGAGGCCTACTGCCAGCAAAAGCAACTAGCAAAATGGCACGCAAGGCTCTAAGTTGTTGGATCGTAGTATTTCAATGAAACTTTGAATCTGATGGTATAGAAGTACATTGATTTATCATACCTGTGGAAAGTAACATCTTATGACACAGACCTGAATAACAGTATATTCAGTATTCACAAAGACTCTATATATTTGTGGGGTGATGCAACTTCAAAGCACAATATTCTTGAAAGTATATTGTTAAATGAAAAATTAGATTGATACATTAGACTCCAATGCCACATATATTCTTCTCTTTGATTTGGGATCACCACAACACAAGTAATCCATGAGTAATACAAAGAAAAGTTTCTGAAAGAATAACTTTTTTTATTTCAAAATGAGCAGAATAAACATTGAAAACTGAAAAAAGAAAAACTAGAGACACATTTTATTATTATTGCTTTATTGTGGTTTGTTTTGTTACTGTTCCCTGTCTAGATACATATTCAGAATAGCAAATGATATTTAAGATGTAGGAGAGATGTAGCAATTTGGTGGTCTTAGAGCATGTCTGTTTGTACTGCAATATTATGTGTCTCACACATAAGGCACTTGACTGCTAACCAAAAAGCTGGTGGTTCAAACCCACCAGCCACTCCTCAGAAGAAAGGTTGGGCAATCTACTTCTGTAGTGATACTGCCTCGGAAACCCAATGAGTGGTTGTTATGAGTCAGGTCCGACTCCACGGCATATAACAACAACAACAACATGGCTTAATGGTGATAAAGGAAGTGCATTTTCTGGGCTATGAAAAATCTAAAACCATACAAGAACTGGTTTCCATTGAAGAATCACTTCACATATTTCAAGCTACCCTACCCCCAACCATAAGAACAACAGCTCAAGGCTGGACTGAAAGACTGCAATTAGAAAAATCAATTTATTTTGTCAACCATTTTACTTCTGTTACCAGAGTGCTTTCCTTTTCCAAGAGTAGAAAAACTCATCTTGAAATTCACTCATCTATTTCTCATTTTTTGAACAGGGAGTTATTTGCTGTATTCATCAAATATTGTAGAGAATACTAGTTGATAGCATAATGAAATTTGATACTATTTTAGATAAACTATAATTTTGCCACCTTCCCAGATGTGAGCAACAATAAAAGTGTGCATATCATACCTTAGAGAAATGCAAAGAGCGAGCGCTGAAGAGAAATTAAAATTTGCTTTTGTAGGGCAAGAACACTTAAGTTTCACTGGCCTGCATCTAGCATGGGCAAACAAAGCTATTAGAATGGGTGGAAGTACCCATATACTTTTCAGAAATTGTTTCACTTCCATTCTGATCTGAGGAGTAAACAGAACCCTTTGTTTTGACAAATTCACCCCTGCAACATGTTATAAAAGCAGAACAGAAAAAGGCTCAGGCCTGGTCCCCCTACTCACTGTGCAGTGCTGCCAAAATGAAACAGATTTGGTGCCACAGGTACCTGGCACATTACTTCCTTTTGTCCTCTCTAAAACAATGGTGCCTAAAAACATATTCAGTAATCATAATATATTTTCCCAGGTCAGTTTACAAAGAAAAAAAGGAGATTATTCCAACTATAGTTTTAGCTTTGGATACTTGCTGCAACAATGAATTCTAGAAGGTGACAGTTTACATAATGAATTTGCAGTTATGATTGCACCTGGCCTTGGAAGGTTGCCATGCCATGAAGAGAGAATATCAGCTCACTTAAACTGGTGAAAAACAGGCTAGTGTTGCCTTTGCACCCTTGATAGCTGTTCTTGTTATTAGGGACATTGATTCAGCTGTTCCAGCTGTATATGCTATTGTTTGTTCTCTCTCGGTTGTTCACTATATATAATGATTTCTTCAGAAATGCAGAAATACTTGGGCTTTGCTTTTTATTTAGAAACTGTTTTGCTTTTGAACACAGAGTTGCTGTTGAGTATTCAATATAGCTGAGTTTTACAAAGTTGGGATCCAATTTTAATTGATTTTCATGTCAGTCAATAGGGTTTCCAATCAAGCACGAAGACATGTCTGATGTTCAATACTGATTGACTAGTTAAGCCTCTATGATTTTCACTCATGCCTAAATCCATAGGTAGTATTACATTTCATCTTGGACTGGATCCTTTTATGTCTGAAATTGAAACATTTATAGCAATTTGTTGACATTAGAATACTGTGTATTATTTTGTCAAACTGTACATTAAACGCCACAGAGAAGCATTTGAAATGCAAAGAAAAAAATGACAAAAATGCTTAGAAATATTTTTAAAAGATAAGGGATTATTTTAGGGGGGTTGAACAACATCAGAAGCTAGTTGACATTAGGTGTTCAGACTGCCACTTTATGGTAGACAAAGGAAGGTTTCTTCTTCTCTTTAACATATCATGATTACAAAGCATTACTGCAGGGAGGGCTAGGCTTCAGGAGAAGTTAACTAGACAAACTAGTTCTTAAGAGGGTGGCTGATTGGCTATTTTGCTAAAGATAAATCTTTCCTCTTCCAAATATTCTGGAAAAAAAAAAAAAAGTAGACTAATAGCGAGAAGTGTAGTGATTTGCACATTATCCAAGCCATTGAGTTATTCCTGCCTGTCCTCATTCTGGTTCTTGATTTGCAGGCCAGCTATGCTCTGCAGCTGGAGCAAATTATATCAGCAGAAGTGCTGATGTGACCACAAGTTGACAAAAGGACATGATTTCTAGTAGCAAAAAAGCAACTAGATTTTATGAAATTGTATCTAATAATGTTGTTTAACTCATGGATCCTGCATCTGACGCCTGCTTTTTATCCAGTCCTTTCAGCGGCCCTTTGTTAACAGTCACTCAGAAGAGGAAATAAAATGTAGCCATTGAAATAAAAATTGCTCTACTCTTTTTAATAGCTCAGCTGCAGGCTCTATTGTTTTATTTAATGGATTGTATAACTGAAGTCTCTCCTCCTGATGATTCCCATTTGGCTTCTGAGTCCCCAAATTCTGTCAGGATCTTGGGGGTTCTAGAAAGGAGGGGAGTCTGGTACTTCGTTTGTTCAGAATTCAGACAAATAGTAAAAGCAATGTTAGTTCTTTAAAATGTACTTCCTGCTATAAATTCCTCTACGGTATGTAAGAACCAGAGACAGAGCTTTCTCTGAAAGAAAGCAAGGTTTCTTTCTTTCCCTAAATTCAGTCATTCTAGGTTAGGGCACACTGGAAGTTTCCTTGGTTTGAATATATAGAGGCAAGTAGGTTTGATGGCAATGGTAAGGGGAAAAACTGAAACAGAATAATTTGAATAAATAATCACCTTCATTCTTGTCTAATTCAATGTGCTGCCCACTAGTAGATGGATGTGGTCTCTGCCTTGGAGGCTCATGAAATGGGTTTTTCTATCCTTCAATAACATTGCCAATATGTACCTGTGAGTCATTTAAGTGTGACTTATTGTCATCCTAACCAATGCCACCTGAATATTATATTTTGATTTGTTTAATATTCTATTTGTCAGAGCAGTTAACATATCTTATTTTTTTTTTGGAAGGACTATAAATGATTAAAAATACACTTTGTTTCTACTTTTCTAAGATGAATGTGCATTATGTGTATATTTAAAAGATCACTTTTTTTTTAATGTACCTCCTACATAAGAAAGGTGGTGTAAAACACCAAGAGAAAGAATCATCCCCCTACTCCGCACTTGTAAATACTTTAAACATGAATGAATTTCAAGGTGTTTACCTGACAAAAACAAATTGTCATGGTATGGTTCTTAGAGAATCCTGCCAAAAGCTTTTATAGTTCAATTTTATCCTACCTTGATCAAACTTGTTCATTGTTTTGGGAAGCGGGGCAGAAACATTTGTTAAATTAGAGAAGTGCTAAGAAGCCTTTCAGCTGAGGAAAATATACAATGTACAAAGCAGTTAAAACAAATCATACTGTATAACCTGTTAAGGATGTAATTGAGATACATGTAATCATTAACCTTGCAACAGGCTGGGAATTCGTTAATGAATCAAATCAATACCCTCGTCACTGATCCATAATAATTTGAAAGAAATGAAAAAGTTAAGTTACTGTATGTGAGGTTATTGTAGGCTGCAATTAGCTAGCCTCTAGGAGATTATGTTACCTAGTTACCAGAATTCTGTAGATCTTTTGGAGAGATTGTCATAAAGACAGGTGCCAGACATGGAAATGGGTCAGGGAAGATGTTTAGTGTGGCCAAAACCTGGGTCATTTTTCCATCATTTCATTCTGTACGTCTTCCTTATGATATTTCATACTCCCAGTTAATTTATATGCATTGCTTTGAAAAGACATTGCAATTGAATTTTATCAGTTAAAAAACTGATTATTCCTTTTTATATCCCACTACATGTCTAGAGCTCACTTGAGATGTTAAAGAGGTCAAGGAAAAATTCTGCGTTTAGGAAAAGAATAACACATGAGCTTCCTGCTGCAGGCAAGATTTTTATGTATGAAAATAATATTTCATGTTTATACAATTTCCTCATCTTAACATTCTCAGTGTTATCATTGTTGCTGGTAGAATTCTTGGGAATGATAGATGAAAAAAATAAATGTCTCTGTTGTACTCCCTACATTTTGTTACATGCCCCATTTTGCAATTGAAGTGTAAGCCAAAAACCAAACCATCACATTGAATTGATTCTGATTCCTCATGAACCTATAGGACAGAGTAGACCTACTCCATAGGGTTCCCAAGGCTGTAATCTTTATGGTTTTAATCTTCACGGGAGAATATAGAAGACTACTTTCTTTCCTGGAGCATCTGCTGGGTTCAAACTGCAGACTTTTCTGTTAACAGCCAAGTGCTTAACCACTGTACCACTAGGGCTCTTAATTAAAGTATACCACCCTAGACCCTACACCCAATACTTTGTGGATCCACAACAAACGCCCATGAAAACAGCAGTAAAGAAATCAAAGGACTATTGCCTTGAGCCAATATGCTACAAGAGACTTTTTTAAAGTGTTAAAAATCAAAGATGTCACTTTGAAGACTAAGGTATACCTGAACCAAGACATGATGGTTTCATGTACCTAGTATGCATGCCAAAGCTGGAGAGTGAATAAGGAAGAATAAGAATAAGGAAGAATTGATGCTTTTGAATTATGGTATTGGCAAAGAAGATTGAATATAGCATGGACTGCCAGGAAAGTGAACAAATCTGTCTTGGAAGAAGTGCAGCCAGAATGTTCCTTAGAAGTGAGGATGGTGAGACTTTGTCTCATATACTTTGGACATGTTACCAGGAGGGCTCAGTCCCTGGAGGAAGAGTTTATGCTTGGTAAAGCACAGGGTCAGTGAAGAAGAGGAAGACCCTCTATAAGATGGGTGAACACAGTGGCTGCAACAATGAACTCAAGCATAGCACCAATTGTGAGGATGGTGCAGAACCGGGCAGGGTTTGTTTCTGTGATAAATAGGATAGCTATGAGTCAGTACTGATTCAAAGACACCTAACAAGAACAACTCTACAAAATAGTGAGGAGAAAGAATAATAATCCCAGGGCTTATTGCTTTCAAATACATCTTCGTTAGAAGAAACAGAATTGGTAGGTGAAGTTCTACAGGAAAATATAAATTTGGGAGAGATATAAAAAGAGATATTGCCATTCTCTAGGAAATCAAATAAAAGGGAGAACAGAATTTTAAAAAATGCATGTAAAATGTATGCATATGGAAATGTTAAGAGACTTATTTTATAATGCCAAGGAGGGCACAAGATAAAAACTGTTGTCATTTGTTTCCAGGGAAAGCAGTCGGTGAGACCCAGGCACAGTAGGATAGTTAGTTAGCTACCACATGTAAAGCTGAGAGCAGATGGTGCCGTTGATATAGAGTGCAGGAATGTGCGTGTTTATGCGGGTGCGTTTCTGTGCGTGTGCGTGTGGAAATCAGCAAGGAGTTTGACACTGATGTACTCCATCAAGTCCAGTTATAAAGAACAAGTAGATAGAACAACATTCTGTGCATCTGGCAGCCTAACTAGCTCTGTCAATCTGTGGATACTGCTGACATTGTACTATAAGCTTCGATTCCATCTGTGTTGTTTATTTTGAGCTGGATTTACTGCACACTATGTGAATTGATGATGGCTAGAAGGTCCAAAAGATTCTGAGTCTGTTTAAAGTTCCAAGGTGTCAGATTACACAGGATTGTGTCACGAACATTATGAAAGGGTAAGTGGAGAGGCAAACCGATTTCAGTATTTGTTAGGCATCCAAGAAAATTTGCCGAAAATATAGATGAAGAAGGTTTATGAAAACATCTAAAGAATACATATGAACTTCTGCAATCAAATGTTTCTTTTTCAAGTTGTATTGTGTCATTTACAAAAATTCAAAATATGTACAAACAAACAGACAAGTCAAATCAGCTCTCCACTCTGAGGTTGTGACATGCATATTATTCAAATCTTCCTCATCAGTACCATATTAAATTACCAGAATAAAGGGATGGACTTGATGTGTGAGGATTGTGTCTGCTTTCTCTCTGAATAGCAAGAACTGGGAAACAGGTATATTTCTACACATTCAATGTGAAGTTATTCTATGATATTCTTGTTTTATTTTTTTTCTGTGAAATAAGATACTTATAGACCTTTCTAATAGACAATTATGAAAGAAACTTTGCTATCTTCAGCAAGAAATCACAAAAATAATTGAGAATGCAACTGTTAATGAAAGTTGTATACATTGATGTAAGAAAACAGAACTTTTTGGTGTAGGTCTTCTATATCAAGTTTTTTGTCTATGTGAATTTTCAATACAATGTGCAACTGAGTGCTATGTCTGCATGATGCCAGAACATTCCTATAAGGAGGAAGAAAAGGAATTTCAACAATGACTCAGGTGTTATGTCTGCATCTGCATATCTGACGTCATTCACCTCATTTGGTTTCTCTTGTCTGCTCATATGATGAGAAACCACATCAGAATTTCTCTGCACTACAACTGATACAGGCTAGACTACATGCATTTAATTTGCAGTCACTGAACGGAAAAAGTATTCTGCTTGTGGAACAGAAATTTCAATTCATGCTCTCACCTTCATTCAGTTAGTGGTTGCTTATGGTTGAATTATGCTGTTGAATACAGATATATTTATATATATATATATATTTATATATAACACTGTCCTTCTGTGAAGAAGAATATTTTTATCATCCTTTTTGTTTCCCACTACCCACTGCCATCAAGTCAATTCCAACTCATAGTGATCCTCTAGGACAGGGTAAAACTTCCCCATTTTGCAGTGTAGATGGCTGCAGAGCTTTAGAGAACCAGACTGCATAACCTTTCTCTCCACTCAGCGGCCAGTGGGTTCAAACTACCCACGTTTTGGTTAGTAGCCCCATACTTTAACTACAGAATCACTAGAGCTCTTTCATTAGCCTCAGTGATAGTATATCAAACAGAATCCTTAAAAATTGTTCATTTGTTTGGTAG
>NW_006921692.1:4782910-4791153 GCF_000298275.1 Orycteropus afer afer | reverse complement strand
ACCAGCCACTCCTCGGAAGGAAGGTTGGGCAATCCTACTTCCGTAGTGATACTGCCTCGGAAACCCAAGGAGGGGTCGCTATGAGTCAGGGCTGACTTGACGGCACATAACAACAACAACAATGTTTAGCAAATACGTATCCATATCCATAATATATACTAGGCAAGTGAAATAGGTAGCTAATATAAATTATGATCCCTATCTTCAGGAAATTTTAAACTCTATTTGATAATGTAAGTCATTCTTATGAAAAATGAAATGACTATATGTGTATTAAATATCAATTAGAAATACTAACTGAAAGTAGACTAATTAAGTTGAAAAATATTAGCGCTGCCTCTATATGTTAGATGCTATACTAAGCCCTCTCCTTTATTCCTTAACAACTCTATAAATGAGTCATTTTCTCCCCTTTGCAAAGAAAGACAGAGGCTAGGAGTTTGCACAAGGATAACTCAAGTAAAACAGCCAATAAGTAACAAAACAAGAATTCACTTCCATTCATTTCCATAAACCAAAAACAAAAAATAATCAGACAATTGCCATTGAGTTGACTCTGACTCATAGCAGTCCTATAGAGCAGAATAGAATTGCCGCATAGGGTTTCCAAGACTCTAAATCCTTATGGAAGTGGACTGCCCAAAATTTCTCCCATAGAACATCTGGTGTGTTCAAACTACTGACCTTTTGGTTAGTAGCTGAATGTATTTAACCACTGTGTCACCAGAACTCCTTTCCATAAACATATATCAAACATCCATTATGTACCAGGCAGAGTGCTTGGCACTGGAATAAAATGGAAAGACCTGCTTTCAAATGCATACAGGTGTGTAAAGAATAAAAATATGAAAAGTTTATGGTGAACATAATGCAATACATGCTAAAATAAATGAATGCATAGGGAATGATAGGAACAGAGGAGAGGGCATCTTTGTGAACAAAGATGGCAGAGCTAGAAAGAAGAAAGAAAAGGTGAATGACTTCCCAGACAGGCAGGAGTATGTGAATGAAGATGGACTGGTATGAAAAACAGGGATAGTAGAGAATGAAGCTTTTCCAGCACACCCTGATACCTCAGATGGAGCAGTGAGGAAAATCCATGAAGAATTATGCATTCTAAGAAGGAAATAATGTCAGTGGGCTGAGGTGATCAAGAAAGACTTGCATGAGGCAGGTCTCATCATCCTGTTTGAGTAGATACTGAACAGACAAAGAAATAGTTGGAGACTGTAGGCAAATGAGACGAGAAAACACTTGAAAACAAGTTATATGTTAGACTGAGTGATTTACAGGCCATTTGCATAGTTCAACTTACTTTCCATTTTGGACATCAGTCTTCAGGTTCAAACTTGAAACTTGTCATCACCTAGAGCTAGTTCATCTCCAAAGTCTTCAATTACACCTTCAGGCAAAATTTTCTTATCGTTTCAGGTCTGTCATTTGGTCAACCCCATTCTCCAACCTGATTAAGACCTTTAATCTTTTGATCTTTCAATTTCTTTGTTTCTATCAATCCTGAACTACTTAATTTCTACATGGCTTAGACTCCCTGATTCATCACTTTAAACCTTTTTACTCAAGCTTAATTTTCATTCCATATCACACCTTCACTGCAAAACTTCAAGATTGGATAATTCCTCCATATTTACTTAGCTCTCTTTTCAACTCTTCACAGAAGTTTTCCTCCTTTTTTTTAAATGATAGTTGCCTTTACAGTCAGCTGATCTGTTCAGAGAGAAAATGGAAACTATCATCTATGAATGCAAGCATTCAGACATCAGTACCCACTGTTTCCTACTTTTCCATTATAAATGTAGCATAAATGTCTATGACCCATCTTTTCATCTGGATTTTGTATCTCTTTTTCTCCCTTAACCTTGACTTTTCAAGGAGTATGGTCTCATGATAGCCCTGTCTTTTATTTTTGTTATTATTATTATTATTATTAGAAATCTCTATGTTTACTAGATCTTTCTTAATAAAAAAAGTCTAATATAACTAAATTCCTCTGATTTTAGAAGAAAAACCAATACCTTTATCCTTAAGTATTGCTTCAGTTACTGTCCTATCTCTACTTTTCATAGGCAATCTTCTGAAAAAGCATTGCTTATTGGTACAATTGTGGGGATTTTTGTTTTCTTTATGTTGAGATGTAATTCATACTAAAAATGTGGCCTTTAAACTTCATCAGTAAGTGCTTCAAGTCATCTTCACTTTCAGCTAGCAAAGTGTGTCATGTGCATATTGCAGATTGTTAATGATTCTTCCTCTAATCTTGATGCCACATTCTTCTTCATATAGTCCAGCTTCTCAGATTATTTGCTCAGCATACAGACTGAATAAGTATGGTGAAAGGACACAACCCTGATGCACACCCTTCCTGATTTTAAACCATGCATTATCCCCTTGTTCTGTTGGAATGACAGACTCTTGGTTTATTTATAGGTTCTTCATGAGTACAATTAAGTGTTCTGGTATTTCCATTCTTTGCAATGGTATCCATAATTTGTTGTGATCCACATAGTCGAATGCTTTTGCATAGTTAAGAGAACACAGGTAAACATCTTCTATTCTTTGCTTTTAGACAAGATCTGTCTGACATCAGCAATGATATCTCACATTCCATGTCCTCTTTTGAATCCAGTTTGAATTTCTGGAAGTTCTCTGACAATATACTGCTACAACCATTTTTTAATTGTCTGCAACAGAATTTTAATCACTTGTATATTACTGATTTTTTTTTTATAATTTCCACATTATATTGTGTGATAGTTGGAGCTGTGTGTCAACTTGGCTGGACCCCAGTTCTGTGTGGTTGTTCCCATGATGGGATCAGATGACTGTGTTCTGAGTGGCCAGTCTGCCCAAGGGGAGTTTCCGTAGGAGTGTGACCTGCTTTCAAGACATCCAGGGACATCCTGGAAAGAGAGACATTCTTTGAGGGATTGGAACCCTGGTGTGTGGACTACAAACCTCCGTGAGTGAGCAGCCTACTGCTTGGCCTGGAGATCTTGGATTTGCCTTTGTTTGAGTCAACAACCAGTGTACTACCTACCAGCCTTGAATTTCTCAGCCCCCTGCACTTGTGGAAGCTAAGGCTGCTGCCAGCCCATTTCCTCCAGGGACTTTGGACTTGCCGGCTTCTATACGTTTGTGAGCCATTTTCCTAAGATAAATCTCTCTCTCTCTCTCTCTCTCTCTCTCTATATATATGCTTTGTTGGTTTTTGAGTTTCTCTAGAGAACCCAATCTAACACATATTGTATCACCTTTCTTTGGAATGGACACAAATATTGATCTCTTTCAGTCAGCTGGCCATGTAGCTGTCTTCCAAATTTCTTGGCATAAATGAGTAATTGCCTACAGCATTGAATCCATTTGTTGAAACATCTCAGTGGGTATTCTGCTAGTTCTTGGAGCCTTCTTTTTCTCTGATTCTGTCTGTGCAGCTTGGATTTTTTTCTTCAGTACCATTGGTTCTTGATCATATTCTAACTCCTGAAATTGTTGGACATCTACCAATTCTTTTTGAGACAGTGACTGTGGATTCCTTCCATCTTCTTTTAATGCTTCCTGCATTGCTTAAGAGAATCCTTTAATATTTGCAATTCAAGGCTTGAATTTTTTCTTCAGTTTGAGAAATACCAAACATGTTCTTCCCTTTTGCTTTTCTATCTCTGGTTTTTTTTCATGTTTCAATATATTTTATTTTGTCTTCTTGAAAAGTTCTGTTCAGCTATTTTATCTCTTCATTTCTTTAATTCATGTTAGCTGCTCTCCATTCAAAAATAAGTTTCAGAGTCTCTTCTGACATCCATTTTGCTCTTTTCTTCCTTCTCTGTCTTTTTAATGACCTTTTGCTTTCCTCACATATGATGTACTTGATGTCATCCAACAACTTGTCTGGTCTTCAGTCACTGGTGTTCAATGCATCAAATCTATTCTTCAGATGGTCTCTAAAATCAGGTAGTGTATAATCAAGGTCATATTTTGGCTTGCATGGACTTATTTTACTTCTCTTCTGCTTCTACTTGAACTTACGTATGAGCAATTGATGGTCTGTTTCACATTCAACTCCTGACCTTGTTTTGGCTGAAGATGTTGAGCTTCTCCATTGCCTTTTGCCACAGAAGTAGTCCATCTGATTTCTGTGTATTCCATCTGGTGAGGTTTATGTGTAGAATGAGAATTTATGTTGAAAAAAAGAATTTGCAATGAATAAGTCATTGCTTTTTCAAAATTCTATCATGAGACCTCAGTGTCGTTTCTATCACCAAGGCCTTATTTTCAGCTACCTATGTTTCTTCTTTGTTTCCAATGTTTTCATTCCAATCACTGGTAATAATCAATACATCTTTATTGAATGAGTGCTCAATTTCAGACTGCAGAATTTGGTAAAAATCGAGTGTTCCAGGAAGATGATGGAATAGGCAGACATGCCAGACAAACCTTCTGCAAATAGCAATGAGGAACCAATTGAAACTGATATAGAAGATGATCCTAGAACCCTGATCTTTGAAGGGAAGGATAAGGAAGTGGATTAAATACTGACTAGTTGAAGAACCTGAATGAAACAGTGAATAAGGAGACAAATGGAGTGGTGGACTGCTGGCTGTCCTGAGGGCAGATACATTTTTAATATTTCCCAGTAGCATCCTAAGAATTGACTCTGCTCACCAAGGACTGCATGGGCAAAGACTGCAAACAGACCCATGGGCTGCTACTGACTGTCCTCAGGGAGCAGTAATTTTGAATATTTGCAAGTGGTGTTCTTACCTAGGCAGCGGCCTAAGAATAGGCTCTGCTTGCTAAGGACAGCATGGGCAACCACACTGGAAGCTGATGACCAAAAGGGTGTGATATTCCCCTGTTATTCTTATACACCAGTCCCTCTAGGTGAACAGAGGTGTGGCGAACCCCCCTGCACACACACACACATACCCCCACATTCTCAAACAGCAGGGATTATCCCAGTATATACCCTGACAGAGCCTGGGTGGTATGACCCACCAACAGTTTAGTTTTTGTTTGTTTGTTTTAAAATTATTCTCTTCTTCTTCTTCTTTTATTTTTCATTTTCTCTTTCTTATCTCTGGCTCTTGTTTTTCTTTCTTCTATTTTTCAATTCCCTTTTCTTGATTCCCTTCTTTTTTCTTTCTTTTGATTCTTCCCATCTCTTGATATTCCATTTTCAGTTTTCTCATTTTTTCTTTACTTTTCTTCTCTTGCTCTTTTCTCTCATTCCTCCATTCCCAGATAGTGCAGCTTTTTTTTTTTCTCTTTTTATCATTATATTTCTATCATTTCTGAATACATTTTGCAATTTTTTAATTCTCATTTATAGAATTATTTTTTCTTTTTTGAAATTAATCATATTTTTTTTATGTGGTTTGAGTTTTTTGTTGTTCTCTTGTTTTACTTTTTTAATGATTTTAAATATTGTTTTTGTATAACTGATGGTGACACAGCAACTATTCCCACACAGTTAAACTGTACCTGCACTTCCTGCAACCACACCCACTGAATGAGGGCCACCACTTGCTTTTGCACCAACTGACCAATGATAGATGGTGGCTAATACCAGCTCAACTCACCCTCAACTGCTCTTTATGAACAGCTAAAATAGATCTATACAAAGACACAAATTCTCTGCTACACTCACCAGGAGATAGGTGGTGCATGGCTAAGTGCTAACAACTAGCAAATAGAAGAGCACTGTACACTGCTCACACAGATATATCAAAACAACAACAACAACAAAAAAAATCCTGCACAAACCACACCAACATACAACCACAAGTTAACATAAATACACCACCACCACAATGTCTCAGAGACAACAGACCTTCACAGCCCAGATGAAAAAGCAAGATAAAGTAGTAGAAATGAAGGACCAGGGTACAAACCCAGAAAACATCTCTGAAGAAGAAGGAATATTGGAACTCCCTGATAAGAAATTCAAAAGAGCTGTATTTGGGTACATTCAATGGCTTGATAGATAGTTCAAGAAAAACATTGAAAAGATCAAGGAAAACACTGACAATATTAAGGAAAACACAGATAAAATTCTAGAACAATTTAGGAAAACAATACAAGAACAAATTGGCAAAATAAAAAATTAGAAACTAAACAAAAACAACCAGCAGAAGTCCGGAAGATTCATACTAATATTTCAGAAATAGATAACATATTGAATGGGCATAAGAGTAGAATCAAATCAATGGAAGACAGAATTAATGAGATTGACAACAAATACCTCAATACTACTTTGTAAAGGGATCAATGAGAAAAAAGCCAAAACAAAGTGAAGAAAGCCTAAGATTCATGTGAGATAACTTCAAGAGGAACAACCTACATGTAATTGGAATCCCAGAACAGGAAGAGACAGGAAAAAAAGAAAAAACACAGAGAAAATTGACAAAGATTTGTTGGAAGAGTATTTCCCTAATATGGTGAAAGATGAAACTATATTCATTCAATGAACCCCAAACAGGATATACCCCAAAAGAAAATCACCAATACATATCATAATCATACTCACCAAAAACAAAGACAGAGAAAGAATCCAAAAAGCACATGGGAAAAAATGAAAAGTTACTTACAGTGGGCAACCAATAAAACTAAAAAACTGAGCTCTGATTTCTTGACAGAAACCATGCAGGCAAGAAGGCAAAGGGATGTTATGTGTGTATGTGTGTGTGTGTGTGTATACACACACACACACACACACATATATATAAAACCCAGAAAGAAAAAGAAAATTCCAACCAAGAATTACATAGCTAGCAAAACTGTCCCTCAAAGATGAGTGTGAGTTTAGGACATTTCCAGATAAGCAAAACTGAAGGGAATTTGTTAAAAAAAGACAAACCTTGCAAAAGATGCTAAAGAGAATCCTTCAAACAGAGAACAAACAATAACAAGCAACAATCAATGATTAACACACATGGTGACATAATCCAGAAACCTACACAGTTATGGAAATAGCCAAAGTGAAATAAGCTTGCAAGACTGTAAATAGGGACCAGAGACATCAATTGATGAATGAGGACAACTATAAACCAAAAAGAGGAAATAAATACTGTTGTTACAGAATTTCTAAATGATGAGGAAGTCAAGACAATTTCAAGATATAACAGACTGTTTTAAACTTGGGAAGAAAATAATAAATCACAGTGTAACTCCAAAGAAAAATAACCTTTGCATCAAAATAAAAAAGAGGACAAGCATAAATACTCATCACAGGGTAAAACAATAGCAATGAAGAAGATGATAACAAAATTCATAAATAAAATGAGCTCAGCACAGATAATTGTATGGAATGAAGAAATCAGCAACACCATGAAAAAACACAACAAAATGACATCAATAAATTCATACTTGTCAATAACTACACTGAATGTAAATAAATCAAATTCACTACTCAAAAGACAGAGAGTTGCAGACTGAATAAGAAAACATGATCCATCAATTTGCTGTCTACAAGAGACTACCTTAGACACAAAGAAAAAAATAGACTGAAAATCAAAGGTTGGAAAAAGATATAGCAAGCTAATGGCAACCAACAAAAGGCAGGATTGCCAATATTAGTATCTGATGAAAGATTTTAAGACAAAAATGACCATAAGAGACAAGGAAGGCATTATACAATGTTTACAAGAACAATTGAACAAGAGGATATAACCATGATAAATATCTACATACTCGGTGAAAGACTCCAAAATATATGTCAGCCTTTAACAGAATTGAAAAAACAAATATATGACTGCACTATAATGGTAGGACACTGTAATACACCACTTTCAATAAGAGACAGACTAACTGGAAAGAAATTCAACAAACATGCAGAAGGACAAAACAATAAGATCAAACAACTTGACAGTATATACATCTACAGAACACTTGACCCAACAAATGCAAAATATACATCCTTTCCAGCACACAAGGAATATTCACCAGGATAGAACATATGTTAGGTGAAAAAGTAAGCCTCAATAAATTTGTCGTTGTTGTGAAGTGCCGTCGAGTCATTTCTGACTCATAGCGACCCCATGCACAGCAGAACGAAACACTGCCCAATCCTGCGCAGCCCCACAATCCCTGCTATACTTGAGCCCATCATCACAGCCAACGTGTCAATCCATCTCACTGAGGCCTCCCCCACTTTCGTCGACCCTCCACCCTACCAAGCATGACATCCTTCTCCAGGGAATGGTCCCTTCTTACAACATGACCAAAATAGG
>NW_006921692.1:4776500-4780260 GCF_000298275.1 Orycteropus afer afer | reverse complement strand
TATAAGCTGGGCTGTTATGTGTGCACCAGGTCCATTTCACTGGGTTTTAAACACCAGAGGCTCAGCCTCAAAACTCATGTCTACATGTCACCACAGTAGGACAAACTGACAGACAAGTTTTTCTTGCTGTTGGAGACCTCTTGTATCACCCCCACCTGGGTCCCCATGGCTGACTGTTCCTCCGTCTGGCTTCCTGGCTTTTAATCCCCTTTCTCCTGCTCTTCTGGCCTGCTGCTTTGGGCGTCCTTGAGTTGTCTCTCCTCACCTGTATCCCTGAGGCTTACTGCTCTTCTGTCTGGGTTCCTGGCTTTTGTCCCCTTTCTCTTGCTTTCCCGTCCTGCTGCTTTGGGCGGGCCTGAGTTGCCTCTCGTCAACTAATCCCTTAGGCGATTGCTCTTGTCTCTGGCTTCCTGGCTTTTAATACCCTTTCTCCTGCTCTTCCTGCCTTCTGCTTTGGGCATCCCTGAGGTCTCTCTTCAATAAAGTTAAAAACATAGAAATATTGCAAAGCATTTTCTGAGATCACAATGCTATAAAATTAGAAATCAACAATAGGAAGACTCACAAGAAAAGAGCAAATGCATACAAAATGAAAAACACACTCCTCTAAAATGACTGGGTAATAGAAGAAATAAAAAATGAAATTAAAAAATTCCTTGAGGGAAATAAGAATGAGAACATGACTTACCAAAATATTTGGGACACAGGAAAAGTAGTGATCAGAATGCAATTAGTAGCAAGAGATAAAACCAAAAGAAACCCACTCCCATCAAGTTGATTCTGACTCAGACCAACTCCCATTGGGTTTCCAAGGCAGTAAATCTTTACAGAAGTAGATTGTCAAATCTTGTCTCTGCATAGCAATATACATACACATCAAAAAAGGAAAGAGCCAAAAATCAACATCTTAACCCCAACATATCCAACAATCAGCAAAAGAGCAGCAGAAAAGTCTACAATTACCAGAAAGAAAGAAATAATAAAGATTTGAGCAGAAATAAATGAAACAGAAAATCAAAAGACAATAGAAAAAATCAACAAGACTAGAAGTTGTTTCTTTGTAAAGATGAATAAAATCAACAAACCACTGGAAACTTAACAAAGGAAGAGGAGAAGATGCAAATAACATGAATAAGAAATAAAAAGGGTGACATTACAAGAGAACCAATGGAATAAAAAGAATAATATCAAGATACTATGAAGAACTACAATCTAACAAGTTTGAAAACTTAGAAGAAATGGACAGATTTCTAGAAACACACTACTTACCTAAACTAACACAGGCTGAGGTAAAAAATTTGAACAGACTCATAATAAAAGAATTAATTGAACGGATCATAAAAATAAATAAATTACAAAAAATGAAGTCCTGGCCCAGATGGTTTCATTGGATAATTCTACCAAATGTTCAGAGAAAAGCTAATACCAGTCCTACTTAAACTACTCCAGAACAAAGGAAAGGATGGAATCCCCCTAAGTTCATTTCATGAAGCAAACATCATCCTGATAGCAAAACCAGGCAAAAACACCAGTACAAAGGAAAACTACAGACCAATATCTCTCATGAATATAGACACAAAAATCGTCAACAAAATCCTAGTCAATAGATTCCAAAAACACATAAAAAATAATACATCAGGACCAAGTGGGATTCATACCATGTGTGCAAGTATGGTTCAACATTAGAAAAACAATAAATGTAATCAATCACACAAGTAAAATAAAGGAAATTTATCACATGATTATATCAACAGATGCAGAAAAGACATTTGATAACATTCAACATGTGTTCCTGATAAAATCTCTCAGAAAAATAGGAATAGAAGGGAAATTCCTCAACATGATAAAGCCCATATATGTAAAACCAATAGCCAATTTTTTTTTTTTTTTTTTTGAATGAGAGAGACTGAAACCATTCCCCTTGTTAACAGGAACTAGGCAAGGATGCACATTATCGCCACTACTATTCAACATTGTATTGGAAGTCCTAGCCAGGACAATAAGATAAGAAAGGGAAATAAAAGGCATCCAAATTGGTAAGGAAGAAATAAAACTATCCTTATTTTCAGGTGATATGATTCTATATATAGAAAACTCAAGAGACTAAGGAAGAAAACTACTAGAACTTATTGAAAGATTTAGCATCCTATTTAGATTAGGATATAAGATCAACAAAGAAAAATATGCTGGATTCCTCTACACCGGAATCACAATAATTGGCAAAAATGATTGATTTTGTCAAAGATTTCATATTACTTGGCTCTACAATCAACACCAATGGAAGTAGCAGTCAAGAAATCAGAAAACATATTGCATTGGGCAAATCTGCTGCAAAAGACCTCTTTCCAGTGCTGAAGAGCAAAGATGTCTTCTTAAAGACTAAGGTGTGTCTAACCTAGGCCATGGACTTTCCATCACCTCATATGCATGTGCTCTGATAGCATAGTGCCTAAGGCACTTAACTGCTAGCCAGAAGGTTGGTGGTTCAAACCCACCAGCCACACCTCAGAAAGAAGTTTGGGCAATCTACTTCCATAGTGATATGCCTCAGGAACCCAAGGAGGGTCTTTATGAGTTGAGTCCGACTCGAAGGCACACAACAACAACAGCAACTTATGCATGTGAGAGCTGGAGAATGAATAAGGAAGACCTAAGAAGAGTTGAGGCTTTTGAATTGTGGTTTTTGCAAAGAATACTGAGAGTACCATGGACTGCTAAAAGAATGAACAAATCTATCCTGGAAGAAATACAAGAAGAAGGTTTCTTAGAAGCAAGAATGGCAAACTTCATCTCACCTACTTTGGTCATGTTGTCAGAAGGGACCGTTCTCTGGAGAAGGATATCATGTTTGGTAAAGTGGAGGGTCAATGAAAAAGGAGGCCTTCAACAAGATGGATTGACACAGTGGGTGCAATGATGGGCTAAGGTATAGCAAGGATTGTGAGGCTGGCAGAGGAAGGACTAGGGAGTGTTTCGTTCTGTTGTACACAGGGTCCCTACAATTCAGAGATGACTCAATGGCACCTAACAACAACACATCAGCAAAGAATTCTATGAAGAGGAAAAAAGGAAATCAATGCTATGCACAAATAGCTGCCAAAAAGATAAGATATCTGGGAATAGATCTTGTCAGGAACACAAAAGACTGATACAAAGAAAACTACAAAACACTTCTTCAGGAAACTATAAAAAATCTACATAAATGGAAGAACATACCATGGTCATGGATAGGAAGAGTTAACATCGTGAAAACGTCAATATTACCCAAAGAAATCTACACATTCGATAAAATCCTCATCCAGATCACATCAACATTCTTTAGAGACATGGAAAAAACAATCACTGATTTTATGTGGAATGGATAAGCAAAGCACTACTGAAGAAAAGGAACAAAGCAGTTGGTCTCATACTCCCAGATCTCAAAACCTACTATGCAGCCACAGTTGTCAAAACAGTCTGGTATTGTTACAAAGACAGACACATAAACCAGTGGAATAGAATTGAGAACCCAGAAATAGATCCATCCACCTATGACCAGCTGATCTTTGACAAAGAGACAAAATACATTAAATGGGGAAGAAATAGTCTCTTTCACAAATGGTGAGGCAAAACTGGATATACATTTGTAGAAAAATGAAATAAGATCCATGCCTCGGCCCAGACTTGAAGATGGTGGACTAGGCAGAAAGACTGCACAGACCCTCTTCAACAAAGAAAAGGGAAACCAATTAACACAGACACAGAAGATAATCCTGGACCC
>NW_006921692.1:4774886-4776215 GCF_000298275.1 Orycteropus afer afer | reverse complement strand
TGGACTTTCGCCGGTCCAGAGGGAGCTGAAATTTTGAAAGTTTAAAAGTGGCCTGACCATTTTGGATATTTAAAGAGACAGCAATCTGTCAGATTCTTGAGGCTTAAGAACACATTCTGCTTTCCAGCAACCCCAAGGACACTCCAGACCAGAAAGACTGAAAAGGTACAACATTCCTCTTGTTACTCTTATACCCCACACCTGTTTGGTGAACAGAGGTGTGGCCATCCAATCCCACCTACTTTCTGGGCCCACAGGAACTCCATCACAGTCTGTGTGCTCAGACGGAGCCTGGGTGCCCTGCCCGGTCCTCCACCAATTCTTTTTTTTTTTTTTAATTTTTTTCTTTTTCACTTTCTTTTTTTCTGGTGATTAGTTTTCTTGTATTTATCTGTTTTTAAACAACTATTATTAATAATACTTTTGTCTTTTTTATTATTATTCTTAGTCTTCCCTTCCCAGATCCTAGTTTTCAGCATTTTTTCTTTTCCCTGTTCCTGGTTGAATTTTCTTTTTTTTAATTTAAAGTTTTTTTTTCTTTCTTTTTTTCCCTTTTTTCTCATGGTTAACCCCGTTCCTTGTTTTTCTTTTTGCATTTTTCCCATTTTTTTCCTTCATTATTCTCCTTCTCTACTTTTTTTTCTCTTAGTGACCTATCCCAACATATTACAGATTTTCTTGTTTTTTTCTTCTTTTTCCTGTTTTTCTTTTTTTGGCTACTGTTCCTGTGTGATTACATGGTGTGCTTTTTGTCCATATGCTTTTAGGTTTTTGAAAGTTATTAAATTGTAACTTGTGTCTAACTAAGTGGGAGACAACAACAGTCCCCATAAGACACAACTACACCCATACCTCCTGCAATTTCACTTACTAAGCGAGAGTCACTACCTCCTTCTCCACCAATGGACCAACGATAAAAAACCACCAAGAAGAGCCTGAATCACCACCCTTAGCTGCTCTTCACAAACAGTTAACAGAGATATAAATACAACAATGCCACTATGCCTCGGAGAAAACAGACCATCACAGTCCACAAAAAGAAGCAGGATAAAGTGGTAGAAACAAGGGAACAAGGTACAGACCCAGAACACATTCCTGAGGAAAAAGCAGCATTGGAACTCTTTGACAAGGAATTCAAAAGAATTATCTTTAGGTATCTTCAAAGGGTTGAGAGACAGACCAAAGAAAACACAGAAAAAACCTACAAGAATTTTGGAAGAAAATACAAGAACAAAATGACAAAATAAGTGAAAAATTAGAAATGATTCTAAATCTACAGATAGAAATCCAGAAGATTAATACTAAATTGTCAGAAATAGATAACACATT
>NW_006921692.1:4748419-4755069 GCF_000298275.1 Orycteropus afer afer | reverse complement strand
AACAACAACAACAGCCACGTGCATATGTTCTTCTATTTATGTATATTTCTTATAGTTTCTTTAAGTACAGTTTTTGTTTTTGTTTTTTTTTAGTTTTCTTTGTACAGGTCTTTTGTGTTCCTGGTGTGATTTGTTCCCAGGTATGTTATTTTTTTGGTATCTACTGTAAATGGTATCAATTTCCTTATTTCCTTTTCAGAGACGTATTTGCTAGTGTAAAGAAATCCAACTAATTTATGTATGTTGGTCTCATATTCTACAGTGGCCAATGTTTTCAAAAGGTTATGGCCCCTTACTTCTCAGTCTGCCTTAGTCTGTAAGCTCTGTTGAAATCTGTCCACCATGGGTGACTCTGCTTCTCTTTGAAATTTCAGTGGCATAGCCTCCAGCCTCAGAACAACTGGCAAGGCACCACAGTTTGATAAACTACAGGGGAGCATTCGTTTTATATGACATGACTGAAAGAAATATAAGGCATTAAACTGACATTAGCTATGTTAGCTCAAACTCACTGCCATGCAGTCAATTCCGATTCAAAGTGACTCCCATTGGGTTTACAAGACTGTAAATCTTCCTCCCTCAGAACAGCTGGTGGTTTTGAAATGCTGACCTCTGGTTAACAGTTAATGTCTCACCCACTAAACCAGCAGAGCTCCTATTAACTGTGTTAGCTTTGTAAAAATAACAAAGCTCTATTACAGCCTTTGTTCCCACCCTCTTGGCCTTTGACTCTGACCCATGGTTGTTGTTGTTGTTAGGTCCCATTGAGCTTGCTCACACTCATAGTTCAACAAAACAAAACAATGCCTGGTCTTGTGTCATCCTCAGCAGTCCTTACTATCCTTGTGCTCATCATTGCAGCATCTGTGTCAATTTATCTCATTGAGGGTCTTCCTTTTCTTCACTGACCCTCTACTTTACTAAGCATGCTATCCTTCTTCAGGGGATAGTCCCTCTGACAACTTGACTGAAGTAGGTGAGATAAAGTATGGCCATTCTTGGTTTCAAGAGGTATTCCAGTTCCACTTCCAGGGCAGATTTGTTTGTTCTCTGGCAGTCCATGGTATTTTCAGTATTCTTTGCCAACACCACAATTCAAAGACCTCAGCTCTTCTTTAGTCTTCTTATTCACTGTACAGCTTTCACATGCATATGAGGCATGCTAGTTAAGTTTTTGTCAACTTGGCTAGGCCTGGATGAGTGGCTGGGCAGCTGGATGTAGTATTCCCCATGATGAGACTGGCAATCAACTCCATGATGGGACGGCTCTACCACAAGCAGCTGAGTAGCTACTCTAGGGATGTGGCTTGCTTCCCATATATAAGTAGCAGCTTTGGGAATGGTCTCTAGCTTGTGGCACACTTGAACCCTGCATGTAGCCATGCCGTTGTTCAGCAGCCTGCCGTGCTCTGCTGATCCTGGAACTTTCAGTGGGCTTGAATCAATGGCCTGCCATGTTGTTTGGTAACATCAGGACTGTGCCATTTTATTTGTTGACCTTGGGTTTGTTAGTAGCTGCCTTAGTGAAGAGATGCCTCTAGCTTCAGTGGGCTGGGAGCAAGAGGCAGAGCTGAAGTCCAAGGTCAAGGGGTTTTCACACAGTCCCTAGAGCCTGGCACTTTGAACTTGGACTTCTAGCTTCCCAAACTGTAATGGAATAAACTCCTGTTTGTTCAAGCCATCCCATTTGTGGTATGTTCTTGTCAGAGTGGCACTAGGTAACCAGAACATTAGGCAATTAAATATTCTGACTCTTATAGACCCTATAGGACAGAGTAGAACTGCTGCATAGAGTTACCAAGATTGCAACCTTTATGAGAGCATACTGCCACATCTTTCCCCAGTGCAGTCACTGGTAATTTCAAACCATTGACATTTCAGTTTGCAGCTGAGCACTTTACCACTGCACCACTAGGACTACTCTCTACTGCCTGATCGATCACTGTTCATAGTTTAAGAAAGAAATGTGGCTGGCTCAACTGATTCTATTGCCATAAATAGACAACTGATATTTTATACATTTTGCTAATGAAGATTGACTCTTATTTAGCCAAACCAAACTTTATCTTCTTTTACCCAATGAAGTTTTTCCTCCTTGAGCAGTGACTAAGGACTAATTTGCTGATAAAAATTGGTACATCTTGTTAATCTTTCAGTAATGTTTTGAACTTAAAACAAAAAGAATAAAAGTTTTACTATGTGTTTATCTCACTTTATTGGGGAAATACATAAGTATAAGGAACAGTATAGAAATCATAGACACAAACACTCATGTAAACGTCACCCAGCTCACAAAATAGAACTTTACCCATAGCCCTTCTCTATTATAACAGCTGCTCTCCCTATTCAGGGGGCTCTGGTGGTGTAGTCCCTAAGGCATTTGACTACTAACCAAAAGGCTGACAGTTCAAAGCCACTAGCCACTCCTCAGAAGGAAGACTGGGCAAATCTACTTCCAAAGAGATATCATCTTGGAAACCCAAGGAAGGGTCACTGTCAGAACCAACTCTACTGCAGTGGGTTTAGAGGTTTTTTAAGTCTCCCTATTCAAAGAAACCACTGTGCTAAAGTTAATTGTAATGATGTTCTTACTTTCTTTTATAGTTTTGCCAACTGAGAATGTATCACTAAATAATATAACTCAATTTTTTCAGTTTTGAAGTTTATATTACTGAAGTCATACAGTCTATATTTCTTTGGTGTAACTTTTATCACTCTGATAGATTTTTAAGTTTTAATCATGTTATTCAGTATAGTTATAGTTCATTCATTTCAATTTCTGTTTAATAATCCATTGTATGAATGCCTTAATTTACTTTTCCATTCTACTACAGATGAAGATTGTAATTGCTTGTATATTTTTGTTATTATGAGTAAGGATGCTATGGAATTTGTCCATATCTAGCTTAATATACCTATGCATACATTTTAGTAGCATATATAATTAGAAGTGAATTTCTGGACTTAACAGTATATATATCTTTAACTTTACAAGAATGAACAACAATAAAAATTCAAAACAATTTTGTAAATTATGGTTGTATAATTTAACTGATTCTATTTAAGAAAATAGTTTAATTTCTGAAGACTACCATGTAGGATTGCATATTCAAAAAGGAAACAAGTGAATAGTCTGATAAAACTTTAAAATAAAATGCAAATAAGGTATTGATGCCAGGAAAAGATGAGTATTTACATTTTCTTCATCATAGGAGTGGCAGGAATGCATCAACGACATTTATCTGAATTCTTAAGCAACAGTGAAGAGATAAATAACTAGATATGCTGGAGATTCAAAAGTAAACTATAATACTTAGATTTCAACTTTATGGAACCTCATTATTCTCTCACTGTCTTAGCTTCCAAGGTCTGTTATGATAAAATACCATAAAATAAGCGGGTTTAGAGAACAGAAATTAATATTCTCATCATTCTGGAGGCTATCAATACAAATGCAGGACCATGTTTTCTCTCTGTCCAGTGTAGGTTTTGATTCTTTCTCATTTTTCAGCTCCTAATAGTCCCAGGTATTTCTTGGCTTTTCTTGTCCTGTGAAAAGATCCTCACATGGTTTCTTCCCGTTGTGTATGACTTTGTTTCTCTGTCACTTCTCTCAATTTATGAGACACCATTTAGTAGGGATTAGGACTCACTAGTATGACCTTGATAATAAACATAGAAACAAACAAAAAACCCTATCCTTAGATAAGGTCACATTCACAGGTACAGGGGTTAGGACTATAAAATATATTTTTGAGAAACACAGTTCAATTCATAACATTCATAATATTAAAATTTTTGAAATCTATCAAGCCCAACATACAATAACAATATATATATATGGGCTTATTAGAGAATTGACTTTAAAAAAAATAACTTTCTTCTTCTTTTTTTTTTTTTTTTTCTATTTATAAAAGTTGGTTCATGGGAAGCTTTCACTAAGTATAATAAATCAAATCAGTCAGTACTCCCTATGACCTGGCATGTAATGACTGTTTCTCTTGAAGTGAAAAAGGAGTTCTCATAGTTTGAGTTACCATGAAACAAAATCTCTTTTCTTAAATTACATCAGAATTTTGGAACCAGTATATGAAAGATTAAAATAAATGTGGACTTTTCCTATGGGGGGAAAAAGGAAGGAGGAAAGTAACAGAATCTTCATCTTGGGAGTTTCCTCTGGGCCAGGGTTTTTAGAAAGTATCTACCAGGTGGTGGGCAATACTAAAGGTGTCCCAAGAAAAAGATAGATTTTGTTTCTTCTATCACACAACTTATAGTGTAAAGGCAAATATAGAAGAGTAGAGAAACAGAGATATTATGACAGAGTGAAAAGGCATATAAAAAAGAGCACTTGATCAAGACCTGTAGATGAAGACGGTTTGACAGAAGGAGGAGGAAATGATATATTCTAGGAAGAGAAACAAAAGCTCACATATGAGAAAAGAAGTACAGGAAGACCAGTAAATTGAAGTCTTTGAAGTCAGAGAGGCATGAGATGAAGTCCTCAGACTTCCAATTAATAGCTGTGTGACCTTTATTTCCTCCCTGTAAAATGAGGATGATAATACTTTTAAGTAAAATTTTTTATTTAGAACACCAAGACCTCATAACTGATATCAAATTCATGAATAGGAGATCAGGGCATTGGTGTCATGCTTGACACTACATCAAGGGGACTTAGTTGTTTGTTCTTTGTGTTCTTGTTATTCTTGATTCCCTTTGTGGACTTCATAAAGGACCAAACTTAACAATGGAGAACTTATCTATAGGCAAAAATGTACTGTTGGAGTTGTTGTTAAGTGCTCTCAAGTTGTCTCTGACTCGTAGTGACCCTATGTACAACAGAACGAAACATTGCCTGGTCCTGTGCCAGTCTCACAATCCTTGCTATACCTATGTCCATCTTTACAGTCACTGTGTCAAGCCATCTCATAGAGGGCCTTCCCTTCTTTAGTTGACCCTCCACTTTACCAAACATGATATTAAGGAAGAACAAAGGAAAGGCCATCTACTTCTCAAATAATTGGCCAGTGAAAAACCTTATGACTATAGTGAAACACTGTCTTAAATATTACTGAAAAAATGTACTAGGATAGTGGAAAAGAGCCAGTTTCTCAAGAGGACACTTCATTGCTGAAGAGATGCTCAGTGATAATTTTTCCTAACCCAAACCAAAACAATTAAACCCTTACAGTCTGGCTTGACTGGGGCTATGGGTGATTCCGTGCTTCTGACTTTTACTAAACCACAATCCAGTGGATGCATGGTTCCATGTTAATTTATATACTTTTGTATCAAGAAAATCTAAGCTGGTGCCTTTCAAAATATATTTCCCTATGTTTTTGAGGGAGAAAAAAAAACTGCTGATATTGAGCATCTGCTAATATTGTACAATCCTTATTATATAACTCTCTTACTTACATTATCTCAATTAATTCTCACTATACAGCTCTGGTAGAATAGTACCTAAGGCACTGGACTGATACCCAGAAGACTGGCAGTTCAAACCCACCAGCCACTCGCTGGAAGGAAGGTTGTCAATATACTTCTGTAGTGATACTGCCTTGGCAACCCAAGGAGGGGTCACTATGAGTCAAGTCTGACTCGACGGCACATAACAACAACAACAACATAGAAGTTATAGAAACTCTGGTAGTATAGTGCCTAAGGCATTTGGCTGCTAGAAGGCTAGCAGTTCAAACCCACCAGTCACTCCTCGGAAGGAAGATTGGGCAATCTGCTTCCATAGTGATATCACCTCAGAAACCCAAGGAGAGGTCACTGTGAGTTGGATCCAACTCAATGGCAATGAATTTTTGTTGACTATAGACCTTATGCAATACCTATTATGATTCTCATTTTATAAAAGTTGTACCTAAGATACAGAGAAATTAAATGACTTCATAAAATTGTGTGGCTCAAAAACAAATAAAGGAATCTTCTTTTTGACTGTTTTACTATTAAATTACTCTAAAGTGAAAATTACCCAGGGTAATTATTAGTTCTTGAATCTGAGCAAGTAATCTAGATCTTCGATTCTGAAACCAAACTTGGACTCTTGACTCTGGAACCCCAATCTCTTTAGCAAGTTGTTCTCTGGAATCAATCCCAGGGTAAGGGTTGTTCTCAAATGCCTCCACGAGGTTGTGTAACTGAGAATAGTTATAACAGGTGTGACAGCGCCTGGCTTGACTCCTTTCTTCAGGGTCATCTTGCTCATGGTCTTGGCTTGATTCTAAGCCTTCTCTGGTATAGGTCCCTTCAGAACTGGGTGTCTAGCTCTTCGATTCTGAAACCAAATCTGGATTCTAGATTCTTCAATGTTGATTTCTAAAGCAAGTTTTCAAATGGCAGCATAATTTGGGTAAGGTTTGTGGTTGAATGCATCAATGAGAATTTTCACTTGCTCCCCTGTGAACTTAGTGTGATTGCGCCTACAATTCATTGGTACAATCTTGTTTAGAGAGTTGTCCTGGGCCAGGTTAGGATGGGAATCCCGGTTTCCAAAGACCCAGGGTTACAGGTGAGGAGAGACAACTCAGGGACGCCCAAAGTAGCAGGTGGGAAGAGCAGGAGAAAGGGGATTAAAAGCCAGGAAGCCAGAGAGAAGAGCAATCAGATGAAGGGATTTGGTGAGGAGAGGAAACACA
>NW_006921692.1:4733899-4744624 GCF_000298275.1 Orycteropus afer afer | reverse complement strand
TTTTTGTTTTTCCCATGCTGATTTTAGGATTCTTTCTTTGTCTTTGGTTAGTGAGTTTGATGATGATATGTCTTGGTGATTTTCTTTTGGGGTCTGTCCTATTTGGTGTTCATTGTACTTCTTGAATGGGTATATTCTCATCTTTCAACATACCAGGAAAATTATCTTTCAACTAATCTTTGACAATTTTCTCTGTGGTTTTATTTGCCTCTTCCTGTTCTGTAATTCCTCTACATGTAGATTATTCCTTTTGATTTTATCCCACATGAACCTTAGGCTTTCTCCATTTTGTTTTCATCTTTTTTCTGATTATTCCCTCTCCAAAGAAGTATTGAGGCATTTGCCTTCAATCTCACTAATTTTGTCTTCCATTGATTCAATTCTACTCCTTTGCCTTTTCAAAGTGTTATCTGTTTCTGAAAATTTATTATTAATCCTTTGGATTTCTATCTGTAGATTTTGTATCATTCCTCATTTTTCATTTATTTTGTAACTTTATTCTTGTTTTGTGTTTCAAAGTAGTTCTAGGGTTTTCTCTGTGTTTTCCTCAATTTTGTCAGTGTTTTCATTGATCTTTCAATTCATTGAAGGTATCTAAAAATAATTCTTTTGAATTCCGTATCAAGGAGTTCCAATGCTGTTTCCTCCTCAGGGATGTGTTTTGGGTCTGTATCCTTGTCCCTTGTTTCTTCTGCTTTATCTTGCTTCTTTGTATGGACTCTGATGCTCTGTTGTCCCTGAGGCATTGTGACTATTTTCTGTTTATATTTAATTGGTGATTGTATATTGGAGTGTTCTGCCCACAATTTTCATTTTATTTGTTTTGTTTTTATGTTATCTACATAAGCAGGGTACTGTGCTCTGCTCCTCTATTTGCTAATTGGCAGCACTTATACCCTCACCACCTGTCTCCTTTCCCATTGTCTGCCTCCCATATTTCCCTGCTGTCCTTGGCAAACAGAGCCTATTCTGAGGTCTCTGGAATCTGAATGAGAATGCTATCACTTTAAAATCCAAAATGGCTATCATGTGTAAACATTCAAAATGACTGAGCCTTCGGTCACTCTAAATATCCAAAATGGCCACCCCTAGTAAATATTCAATGGATGCACCCTCAAACACTTTAAATATTCAAAATGGCCACTGTGTGTAAATAATCAAAGTGGCTGTGCCCCTCTGGGCCAAAAATCCACAGCTCAGGTTGTCTCCCCCCTTGCTGTTTCCCTTCCTAGTCATAAGCCACCAGCACAGTCATTCCTGAAGCCCTTAGTGAGCAGGGCTGATCTTTAGGTCAATTTGCAGGTCCCCACTCCACTTGAAATATTCAGGCTGATGTTCCTGTCAGAGTAGCTGACAGTCCTCTGCTCCGACTGTTTCCATACTTAATGTTTTTGTTCAGGTTTTTCCATTAGTTGGTGCTTAATCCACTTCTGTACTTCCTTCCAAAGCTCAGGGCTCCAGGATTATCTTCTGTATCTCTGTCAATTGATTTCTCTTTTCTTTGTTTAAGAGGGTCTGTAGAACTTGTGTGCCTGCACTGCCATCTTACTGGAAGTTCTGGGTTATGTTTTCCCATCCAGTTTGCCACTCTCTTTCTCCTGAGGGATGAGTTTAATCCTTTGACATTCAGTGTAATTATTGACAAGTATAAATTTGTTGGTATCATTTTGTTATGTGCTTTTTCATGATGTTCCTGGTTTATTGTTGTTGTTGTTGTTAGAGTCTGTCGAGTAATTTCTGACTCATAGCAACCCCATGCACAGCAGAACAAAACACTGCCCGATCCTGCGCCAGCTCCATGATCCCTGTTATACTTCAGCCCATCATTGCAGCCACCATGTCAATCCATCCTGTTGAAGGCCTCCCCTTCTTTCATCAGCCCTCCACCCTACCAAGCACAACATCCTTCTCCAGGGAATGGTCCTTTCTGACAACATGACCCAAAACAGGTGAGATGAAGTCTGGCCATTCTTGCTTCCAAAGAGCATTTTGGGTGCACTTCCTCCAGGACAGATCTGTTAGTTCTTTTAGAAGTCCATGGTACTTTCAGCATTCTTCTCCAGCACCACAACTCAAAAGTATCAACTCTTCTTTGGTCTTCCTTATTTATTGTCCAGCTCTCACATGCATATGAGGCAATTGGAAATATCATGGTTTGTGTCAGGCGTACTTTATCCTCAAGAAGACATTCTAGCTCCTCAGCACTTGAAACAGTTCCTTCATGGTTGACCTTCCCAATGCTACACGTTGTCTAATGTCCTGACTGCTGCTTCCATTGGCATCAATTATAGAACCAAGCAATGTGAATTCTTTGACAACCTCAATCATCTTTCCATTCTGGTTTCTTAGTTATATATTATTTCCTATGCTGAGCTTTTGTTTATGAATTGTGTTTTCATTTCCTTTGTTGCTATTGTTTTAGTATTTCCTAAATATTTGTGCTTATCCTTCTTTTTATTGTGATGTGAAGGTTTATCATTTTTCTTTGAGGTTACCCTGTGATTAATAATTTTCTTCCTGAGTTTAGAATAGTCCATGGCATATAACAACTCTCTTGACTTCCTCACCATTTAGAAGTTCTGTAACTACACTATTTTTTCCCTCTTTTTGGTTTGTAGTTGTCATTATTTGCCAACTGATGTCTCTGGTTCTCTGTTTACAATCTTGTAAGTTTATATTACTTAGAATATGTCCATAGCTGTGTGGTTTCTGAGTTATGCCATCCTGTGTATTAATGGTCAGTTATTGTTTGTTATTATTGGTTCTTTGTTCAAAGAACTCCCTTTAGTATCTCTTGTAAGGTTGGTCTGGCTTTAACAAACTCCTTTAATTTCTGCTTATCTGGAAATCTCCTAATTTCACCATTACATTGAGGGACAATTTTGCTGGGTATATAATTCTTAGACACTCTTGTGGCATATAACTCTTGGTTGGAAAATTTTCTCTTTCAGATTTTATATATACCATCCCATTGCCTTCTTGCCTACAAGGCTTTTGCTGAGAAATCAGAGCATATTCTTATTGGTTGCCTTTTGTAAGTAACTTTTTTATTTTCCCATGCTGCTTTTAGGATTCTTTCTTTGTCTTCAGTTTTGATGAGTTTGATGATGATATGCCTTGGTGATTTTCTTTTGGGGCCAATCCTGTTTGGGGATCATGGATTTCCTGAATGGATATATTCTCATCCTTCATCATATCAGGGAAGTTCTCTTCCAACAAATCTTGGACAATTTTCTCAGTGGTTTAATTTTCTATTCCCGTTCTGGAATTTCATTTACACATGGGTTATTCCTATTGATGCTATCCCTCATGAACTTTAGGCTTTCTTCATTTTGTTTTGATCTTTTTTTATGATTGATCCATTTCCCAAGAATATTCAGGTATTTATCTTCAATCTCATTAATTCTGTCTTCCATTGATTTGATTTTACTCCTTTCCCCTTCCAATGTGTTATCTATTTCTTAAAATTTAGTATTAATCTTCTGGATTTCTATCTGTGGGTTTTGTTTCATTTCTAATTTTTCATTTATTTCATCATTTTGTTCTTGTATTTTCTTCTGAAATTCTTCTAGAGTTTTGTCTGTGCTTCTCTTAATTTTGTCAGTGTTTTCCTTGATCTGTCTCTCAATCCTTTGAAGATACCTAAGTATAATTTTTTTTGAATTCCTTATCAGTGAATTGCATTGCTGTTTTTTCCTCAGGGATATATTCTGGATCTGTATCCTGCTCCCTTGTTTCTACCACTTTATCTTGCTGCTTTGTGTGGACTGTGATGGTCTGTTGTCTCTGAGAGATTGTCACATAGTTGTATTTAGATCTCTGTTAACTGTTTGTGAAGAGCAGTTAAGGGTGCATCAGGCTCTTCTTGGTTGGCCATATATCATTGGCCAGTTGGTGGAGAAGGAAGTGGTGGCTCTCATTTAGTAACTGGAGCTGCAGGAAATGTAGGTGTGGTTGCTTTGTATGGGCACTATTGCTGTCTCGCACTCAGTTAGACAAAAACAATGATTAAAAAATAAAATAAAAGAACCAGACAAAAAGCACACCGCATAAACACACAGGTACAATCATCAAAAAAAAAAAAAAAAAAAGAAATAAAAATATGGCAATAAGAGAAAACAGGTAAAGTAAGATAATAATGAAGGTAAAATAGGAAAACAAGAAATTGGGAGAACCATGAGAAAGAAAAAAAAATGGGAACCAAGGACAGGGAAGAGAGATAAAGCTGAAAACTTGAACCTGGGAAGGGAGAAATAAAGAATAATAATGAAAAGGACAATAATAATAATAATTTTGAAAGAAACAAAAACAAACTAAAAAAGAAAAAAAAAAAAAAATCTGGGCTGGGCAGGGCACCCAGAAACTGTCAGAGCACACAGACGGGGATGGAATTCCTGCCAGCCCAGAAGGTGGGTGTGAGTGACGGATGGCCGTAACTTCATTCACCAAGAGGGTGTGGGGTACGAAGGAGAATATCTCACCTTTTCAATTCTTTGTGTCCAGAATGTCCTTCTGGTCCCTAGCAATTGGAGCCTATTCTTATATCTCTGGAATCTGAGAGTCCAAAATGGTAGAACCACTTATAAACATTCAAAATGGGTACACTCTCTGTAGAGCCAAAATTCCACAGCCAGCCCATCTCCTTCTTTGTTGCTTCCTCTTTTCTTCACCAACCACCAGTGTAGTCCTCCGTGCAGCCCCTGGATAGCAGGGCCATTTTTTAGGTTAATTCTCAGGTCCTAACACCACTTGGCAATTTCCAAGCTATCTGTGCCATCAGGATTGCTGACAGACTGCAGCTTTGTATGAGTCCTTTTTTTGATGTTTTCATACAGGTTCTTTTGTTCTACTAGTTGGAGTTTAGTCCACTTCTATATCCTTCTTTTCAAAGCTCTCGGCTCCAGGATTATCTTCTATATCTGTGTTAATTGTTTTCCCTTATCTTTGTGTAGTTTGTCTGCCTATTCACAATCTTACCACAATGCTTTTTGGACTCTTAATGCTCCAATTCCTTAAATACTACATATGCTGGCATTTGGGAAGTCAATTTCTTAATACAGTAATTACAATTAACTTTTAGGCAAACTAAAGCATAAAATTCAATAAATAGCCTGGGCTTAGGGAATGGATGATAGAAATAACTATGCTCACAAAAAAAATATATGTTTCCTAAAAATGGCATGGATATAGAAGCACCATGTAGAGAATAAGAAATCATAGTTTCTTTTCTATATCAATTTTTGTACTAATTTATCCAATTTTTCAATAATTAAATCATTCAGTTTATCATACAAGATCAATCAAATTTTGAGAAGTCATATATGGAAGAAACAGAATCCAGTTTTGATTATTTTACCTTACTTTATTTACTTCAGGTTTTGGTTCCTGTTGTTCACCTTTCACTATAATCATTATACTCTTTGAAAATCGTTTTTCCTCCCACTGTTAAAAAAGTGTATGTGTGTGTGTGTGTGTGTGTTAGAGAGAAGCATGTTCTCTAATCTGTATATTACTGAAAGATTCTTTGAGTGGCATTAGGTTTAACTTTAAACCCACTAGAAGCAGAACTATAAACAAAGTAATCATATACACATCACAAACATTTCCTTCCTCGTCCTCCCAAAGCTAGTGTTCCTCTTAGCACTTAAGAACAAAAGTTTAGTATATTCTCATATGTACTTATTCACAATAATCTTATTTATATACATAAAACCAAACCAAACCAAACTCACTGCCGTCAAGTCGGATCCAAATCATTGTGACCCCTCCATGGATTTCCCAGACGTTATCACTACAGCAGTAGATTGTCCAATCTTTCTTCTAGGGAGTGGCTGGTGGGTTTGAACCACCAGCCTTCTGATTAACAGTCAAAAGCCTTAGGCACTACCCCACCAGAGCTCCCATTCATATACATACACATACAAAACCCATATTTTTTGTTGCACTCTCTCGAGAACTTTCATGATTGCGGTGTATACACACACACAGATATTACTCTTCTTTCTTATTCAATAAGTATCTAAATACACAAATGACTGTGGATGAAGTAACTCATTAAATTCCAATTGTTTGCATTAAATAATTTCCTTTACAAATGAGGTTTTATGTATAAATATAAAGATAGTCTTCAGTCTGTTGCTCCTTGATCAACTACAGCTTAAACTTATAACACCTTAAAAGTAACATATGTAGTCCATTCCTCTTCTCTGTTTTCTCCTTGAGTCATACAGAGCTTCAACAACTATGTGCACATTGAGCTTTCACGTACATATTCCTTCAGAGCGGTGTATCTTTCTGTCTGCTGGGTGCTTCCAATTGGTCTAAAACTGAATGTCCAAAATCAACATGTCCAAAAGTGAAATCAGTATTTTTCCCTTTATACATGCTCATCTTGCTATATTCCCTATCTCAGAAATGGAACCCTCATCCAAACCAAGCCTAGTTTCTTGCTAATTATCTTTCTCCCTCTAATTCATCCCTTCTCTTATATCCAATTTGTTATGAAATCTTAATCTCCCTACACATGTCCTGTCTCTCTATAGATCCTCACTGGTTACTAGATTTTGATATTTCTTTATTTTTTTTTCTTCCTGCAGTCCCTACCAATCTGTCCTCAACCCTAATGTCAAAGTTATCTCTATAATATGTAAATCTGATCATGTTGACCCTCAAAAAGTATAAGGATCATTCAATAAATTATATCACTGATACATGCAGCTATTAGATAAGCTAGAGATTTAAGAATATGAAGACTTTGTTTCCATCTAGTCCTCTTGAAATTATACCCTACTGTGAAGTTCTGAAACAAAAGAAGAGTAGAATGATCAGTATGAAAGACCTTCCTACAATACTTGCTTTAAAGATGAAAACTAGATGCTGCTTTTCCTATTTGGTAGAAGGAAATAACTGAAGCCCTCTTGAATCAGCAATTGGGCAACACTGTCCTGACAATTTCAGGCCCTGATTTCTACAATTTTATATAATGCTGCAATTTGCAAGTCTTCATTTCACTAATAAACTGCCAATGTATTTAAGTTCACTTAACATAGGCATTTCAACATAATTCCTGGAGTAAGGAAACCTAGGATCTGTTTCATTAACATGCTCTGTTTTCATCACAGAATGCAAAAAGTCAAAGGCAAATTTTGCAGAACATAACAAGTCAAGGGCAACAAAGGATTTTCCGATACAAGACTGTTATCAGCAACAGAGCCAAGGAGAGAGAAAGCAAACTTATAAAATCATACCAAAATCCCAGTCATGCCTTTGTGGTTCAAAAAGCTACAAATTCTGCCGACAACAAAGATTTAATATCCTGTTTTCTGTTTCTAGTATGGCCTTCTATCTTATCTCCCAAGTCTATATGTCATTCCTTTACTCCACGGTGAAAGACATAATCTCTGCTCTACTCTGTGCTGTGTGTAGACACACTACAAACTTGACTATTCCTTTACTCTTGTCCTTCCCCTTGATTTTGTGATTTCATTTTAATAATTATGCAACACCTTTCCATTATACTGCCTTCATAGGAACTTGATTCTACCTATAATTTTCTCATTTCCTTCAAACCATTCACCAGACAACTCACAGAAAAAGAGAATGCACTTGAAGTCCTAGCCAGGGCCATAAGGCAAGAAAGGGAAATCAAAGGCATCCGAATTGGTAAGGAAGAAGTCATACTATCCCTATGTGCTGATGATATGATCCTACATCTAGAAAACCCACGAGACTCAGTAAAAAATCTACTAGAACTAATTGAGAGATTTAGCATGGTGGCATGATACAACATCAACATCCAAAAAGGATCCAAAGAGGAATCAGTTGGATTCCTCTACACCAGCAAAGAGTTTGCTGAAAAAGAAATAAGTAAATCAATACTATTTACAGAATCAAGGGGGGAAAAAAAAAACAAACCTAAGTGCTGTCGAGTCAGATCTGACTCATAGTGACCCCTCCTTGGGTTTCTCAGGCAGTATCACTATGGAAGTAGATTGCTCAATCTTCTTTCTGAGGAGTAGTTGGTGGGTTTGAAGGACAGACTTTTGGTTAGCAGTCAAATGCCATAGGTACTATGCCACCAGAGCTCCTACCATTTACAATAGCTACCACAGAAATAAAATACTTGGAAATAAATCTTACCAAGGACACAAAAGACCTGTACAAAGAAAAGTATAAAAGACTACTTCAAGAAACCATAAGAGATCTACATAAATGGAATAACATACCATGTTTGTGGATAGAAAGATTGAACATTGTGAAAATGTCAGTTCTACCCAAAGCAATCTATACATTCAAAGCAATCCCAATCCAGAACCCACCAACACTCTTTAAGGATATGGAAAAAACAATTACTAACTTTATATGGGAAGGAAAGAGACCTCGGATAAGCAAAGCACTATTGAAGAACAAGACCAAAGTAGGAGGTCTTACATTCCAGCAACTTGAAACATACTATACAGCCACAGTAGTCAAAACTGCCTAGTATTGGTACAATGACAGACACATATACCAATGGAATAGAATTGAGAACCCAGAAATAGATCCATCGACCTATGTTCAGCTGATCTTTGACCAAAGGCTGAAATTCATTAAATGGGGAAGAGAATGTTTGTTTAATAAATAATGCTGGCAAAACTAGATATCTATTTGCAGAAAAATGAAACAAGATCCATACCTCACATCACACACAAAAATTAACTCCAGATGGACCAAAGATTTCAATGTGAAACCTAAAACTATAGAGTTCCTCAAGGAAAAAGTAGGGGCAAATTTAGGGGCCCTAATATATGACATGGGAGCTCTGATAGTGTAGTGCCTAAAGTACTTGACTGCTATCCAGGAGTTTGACAGTTCAAGCCCACCAGCCACTCCTCAGAAGGAAGGTGAGCAATCAACTTCTGTAGTGATACTGCTTTGGAAACCCAACGAGGGGTCGCTATGAGTTGGGTCTGACTCGACGGCACATAACAACAACAACAACAATATATGGCATAAATAAACTATGAAACATGAACCAAAATGCACGAACAGCTGAAGATCAACTAGATAAAAAGGACCTTCTAAAAATTAAATTTTTATGTGCTTCCAAAGACTTCCCCAAAAGAGTAAAAAGAGAACCTACAGATTGGGAAAAAATATTTAGCAATGGCATATCTGACAAGGGACTTATCTCTTGAATTTATAAAAAAACTCCAACACCTGAACAACAAAAAGACAAATAATCCAACTAAAAAATAGGCAGAAGACATGAATAGACAATTCACTGAAGAAGATATTCAGATGGCCAACAAACATATGAAGAAATGCTCATGATCATTAGCCATTGTTGTTGTTATGTGCTGTCAAGTTGGACCCAACTCATAGCGACCTCTCCTGGGGTTTCTGGAGTTTCCATTAGAGACACTCAAATCAAAACAACAATGAGATACCATCTTGTCCTACACTAGTAGCAAAATTCAACGAGACAGAAAATAACAAATGTTAGCAAGGATGCAGAGAGATTGGGACTCTCATGCACTGATGGTGGGACTGTCAAATGATACAACCACTGTGAAAAGCAGTATGGTGATTCCTTAAAAATTTGGAATTAGAAATACCATTTGGCCTAGCCATTCTATTACTAGGCATATATCCTAAAGAAGTGAGAACCAGGACAAAAACAGATATATGCATGCCCATGTTCATTGCAGAATGATTTACAATAGCCAAAAAGATGGAAACAACCTAGGTGCCTATCAACAGAAGAATAGATAACCAAATAATAGTACATACACACAATGGAATACTATGCAAACCTGACGAATAACACAGAATCTGCCAAACACTGCATATCTTGGACGAACCTGGAGAACATTATGCTCAGTGAAATAAGCCAATCACGGAAGGACAAATATTGTATTCATCTGTTATTGTAGAAAGTCAAGGAAAGGTTTATATATGAAAGGGAATTTTTTTGTTGGTTACCAGGGGAGGCAACACTGTTAGATAAGTAGAGATAAGATTGATTTGGGTAAACAAAAGGGCAATGCACCAAATATTAGTGATCAACATGGTGGCATTGAGAAAGAGGAAGACAGAGAGGTGCATGGGAGATAGAGACAACAAAGATCAACCCTTTTGCACATACAATACTGCATTGTCAGTGAAGGCAAACATTGATCTATGGGTCAATAGGTGAATGGACAGGCTGAACTATTAGGTAGGTATGTCTATGGAGGGGGAAGTGTGTCCAAGATCACACTTGGCAGACAATGTTTCTACAAGTGCATTGTATTGTGCATTGTATGTTCTGTAAGAATTCCCAGGTATATAGTAGAGCTGACAAATGACAGATTGTGGTCACTTCTTGACCACAGCCATCTACCCAGAGGGAGCGAGTAGTTGGACCTATGAGCTCAGGATTATAGTTGCAGGGGATATCAAGCTCAACTGTCATAACATACTACACAAAAACATTGTTTTATGTCCTACTTTGGCAAGTAGTGACTGGGATCTTAAAAGCTTGCAAGTGGCCATCTAGATGCAAAGATGCATTCCTCCTACTCCAGAGCAAAGAAGAATGAAGAAAACCAAAGACACACGGAAACAATTAGTCCAAGAGACTGCTACACTATGTGATCCTCAGCCTGTATGACTACGATACCAGAAGAACTAGATGATGCCTGGTTGCCACTGTCAACCACTCAGAGGGGATCTATGTAGGAGATCCTGGATAAAGTGGGAGAA
>NW_006921692.1:4714007-4733626 GCF_000298275.1 Orycteropus afer afer | reverse complement strand
GTAGATAGCTCAGGGAGCAAGAGTGCATGGGAGGGAAGGCCACATGGAAGACAACACGTAACTCTGGGGAGAAAGTGAGAGGGGAGCTGTTGCATTGTGGGAAATTGCAGTCAATGTCATGAGACAAAGTGTATGTGAGCTGCTGTATGGAAAGTGAATTTGCTCTGTAAACTTTCACCCAAATCACAAGGAAAAAAAAAACACAGGAGAATCCTGTGTACAAATTTCTTCTCATTGGCAATTCTATACTACAATTTCACACCGTTTCTGAGAGTCATTTGTGTTCACCCCTGGACTTATTGTTTCATTTGTCACTTTATACACCCAGGTTTGACTAGTGAACCATGTGTGATGCTTTGAATAACTCACTAGCTTCTCATGGATCCATGACATATTTACCCGGCTCTTTTAACCTGTAAATATTTTGATGCTTATATGTGTTGAATTTTTCTAAAATATATTGAATTTAAAGTATGAATAGTTTTTATTTTATTTTTTTTATAAAAATCAGTGTGTTCAACTAGTATCACATACCTTCTTTGTTTATGGACCAAAGATGAGATAAAATACCTTATCTCATCTATGTTATATTATTGCTCACATTCATCTATGATCTCTGATCCTGCAGTTCCCTCTGTTCTAACATTTTTCTTCTCCATGCAGTGAGACTTACATAACACATAGGTAGTAGTTAAGAGTGAAATCAGGCCAATGTAAGGAATGGTATGGAGGCCTAAAATTTGTATCTAAGAGATACAGTGGATATCAAAGATAGGGTGACTATTGTTGAAATTAATACTTGAACTTTGACAATTGTTGAAATTAATACTTGAACTTAATTGTTGAATTTAATACGTAAACTTTTGAAAGTGTATTGTTTATTTCTTCTTATCACGAAATTTCTTTAAATCTTAAAATCACCACGGCTTTCTACTTTAAATATCTCATCATTGTCTTTCTATCATACAACATGCTTATCCTCGTAGTCTTCAACCAAATTCCATTGACCATTTTCTCCAATTATATTTCCAAGCTGCTGAGCATTGCTGGAGAAAGTTCAGAACCTAAAATTAGTAAATATGCCTACTATATATTCATGTTTCTTTTCTTTTTTTAAAAAAATATGTATTTATTGTTTTAAATTGTGATTTGGGTGACAGTTTGCAGAGCAAATTAATTTTCTATCCAACAGTTCATATAAATTTTGTTTCATGCCATTGAATTTAATCCTTATAATATAATAGCTTTCTTCCCACTTCTTGCCTGTGGTTATGCTTTCCCTGTGTCCTTCTATCCTTTGCATTCCTGTTCTCTGAGCTATTTACCTGTGCAAATGCTGCCCTTCTGATCTCCCATGGCTGATTGTTCCAAGGAGTGTACCTACCTGGTGTAAATGTTCACTTTCTACATATGTGGGGCAGTTTGAACTGCCAGCCTTCTGGTTAGCAGTCAAATGCCTTAGGCATTACACCACCAGAGCTGCTAGCCAAACAATAGACATGTTAGACATAGGGCAAATTGTAAATTGTGGACAATGGAGTTTGACTTTGGAGGGATTTTTTTTCACCATTCTAGAAGTTTAAGTGTGGAATTAGGGATTTTTCTGAGGCCTGACTGCTCAGTTTCTGGGCTAAAATTTTGTGACAGCTTTTTGCAAATTTTAAGAATGTTGGTGGTGGGATTGGTGATGCTTTTAGTAATATATGATATGCATACATACTAATTACATTAATTAGGATTGAGACTTTCTTTTTCTAAATTATGTTGAAGAAATAATGGTTTTCCTTAACTGAGTATATGCAAATAGATTTTAAGAAAAAGGGACCTTAAAGCAAATTATAAAAACCAAGGATTATGGATTGATATTGTTGTTGTTAGGTGCCATAGAGTCAGTTGTGATTCATAGTGACCCTATGTACAACAGGATGAAACAATGCCTTGTCCTGCACCATCCTCATAACCATTTCTATGCTTGAGGCCATTGTTGCAGCTAACATGTCAATATTTCCCCTCAAGAGTCTTCTTCTTTTTTCACTGACTCTACTTTAGAAGAATGATATATTTTTCTAGGGAATGGTCCCTCCTGATAATAGAGCCAATGTATGTTAGACAAGGTCTGACCATTCTCTCTTCTGAGCATTCTGGCTGTACTTCTTCTAAGACAGATTTGTTTGTACTTTTAGCATTCCACAGTATATTCAACTATGAATATACCACTTGGTGTTGGCCAACATCAAATTCAAAGGCATCAATTCTTCTGTGGTCTTCTTTATTCATTGTCTTGCTTTTGCATGCATATGATGCAATGGAAAACAATGTGTCTTGAGTCAGGTGCACCTTACTCTTAAGAGTGACATCTTTGCTTCTGAACACTTTAAATAAGTCTTTTGCAGCAGATTTGCCTAATACAATATGTCATTTGATTTCTTGACTACTGTTTCTGTGGGTGTTGTTTGTGGAACCAAGTAAAATTAAATCTTTGACAACTTCAATCTTCTCCATTTATCATTATCTTGCTTATTGTTCCAGTTGGAATGATTTTTCAATGCAATGATTTTTTTAAGTTGTAATCCATACTGAAAGCTGTTGTTTTTGATCAGCAAGACCTTCAAATCTTCTTTGCTTTCTGCAAGCATGGTTATGTCATCTGCATATTGCAAGTTATTAGAGAGTCTTCCTTTAATACTGATGCTGCTTTCTTCTTCATATAATCAGCTTCTTGGATTATTTGCTCAGTATTTATATTGAATAAGAATGGTTAAAGGATACAACACCGATCTCACAACTTTCCTGATTTCAAACCATTTATATGTGTGTAGCATCCATATTAGGAGCTCTGGTAGTGTAGTGCCTAAGGCATTTGACTGCTAACCAGAAGGCTGGTGGTTCGAACCCACCAGCCACTCCTCGGAAGGAAGATTGGGCAATCTACATTCATAGTGATACTGCCTCGGAAACCCAAGGAGGGGTCGCTATGAGTCAGGTCCGACTCGACAGCATATAACAACAACAAAAACATCCATATTACAGTTTAAATGTTTTCTAGAAAAGTATTGTATTTTATATGTATTCAATTTAAAACTATCAAAATGTTGAAATTATCTATGATACTGATTATAACAGTGGAATTAAAACATTTTTTTCCCTCACAAAGAGCAAAGGGTTTCAGAATCAAGTTTGTCTTCAGACAGCAGCAAAAGCTTGCTGACAAGATATTTTGGAACAACTTGCTATTAGGATGGAAATGTGAGTGGGAAGATGAGAACTAGCTCATGCCTATATGACACATGCAAGTTGTGAATGTGTTAGAAGTCCATGATATGCAACATAAAAGAGTGTAACAATTTATCTCAGTGACATAAATGTCCTTATTCTAATCTTTTGTGCTTACAGTTCTAGTCTGAATTAGATTTTCTTTATCTCTTTTTCTCTTCTTTACTTCACTCAGGTCATATGCTGATGATTATAAGGATTACAGTTTATAGCATTGTGGGAAATGTAGAACCTGTCAAAATATCAAACTAACTGCATGGACTTTCATGTTGAAGCTATATACCCTTGTTACTCTAGGTATATGACAAAATAATTAAAGCAGGAGAATTATTAGTGAATTTTGTCCTCATTTATTGTTTCATCTAATTATTTATGATTTTAGAGTTAGTTTATCTAAAACTGTCATAATGACTTTATATGAAAGGTTCTCTGTATCCCACAGAAAATGATAGTTTTTAAAAAATGCTATCAAATTTATTATCCCAGAACAAAAGATAATCAAGTGATTCTTTTCTAGTAATATAGTACATAATTATAAATCAATCCAATGATGTCTTTGATAAACAATAATTGAGTTTCTAATATTTGCAAAACTCTTTGAAATGTGTTCAAATTCAGAGATGAAGACCATAATATTCCTGCTCTTGAGGACTTTAGAGTCTACTTGTGGACCAAAACCTCTATAATTCCAATTTCACCTCAGCTTTATCATCTGTCTGTAGACTTCCTTTAACCCTCTAGAAAATGGGCTCTCCCCTTTGAACGTCTGTATCTGATATTGTTGCAGTCATATAGATTGCAACACACAGCCACTTTATAGGACGAAGTACAACTGCCTCTTAGGGTTTCCAAGGCTATAATAGTTACTGAAGCAGACTGACACATCTTTCTTCTTCAGAGTAGGTGGTGGATTCAAACTGCCAACCTTTTGATTAGCAACTGAGTGGTTAAGAAGTGTAACACTAATATTCTGAATTTTCCTCATGCAAAAATGTTTTGGCAATCTGGCATAAATTGCAATATTTATTTATAAAAGTCATCTTTCTAGCTTATATAGTTTGAGATTCTTTGAGGGCTAGGATAATAACTCATATGCCTTTGTATCTCCTGAGAAATATTTCATAGTGCTTTGAACATTATAGTATGGCATGAAATAGTACATATCTAAACTACAAGGCAGTTTAAAAAGAATGCCAAATGAATGGTACAGATAATTAAGAATTATAGGAAAGAGGTCTTCTCCAAAGGAGTAAAAATTTTGGGGAAAATATTTGGCAATGACATATCTGATAAGGGACATATATGTAAAATTTATAGGAATCTTCAATACCTCAACAACAAAAATACAAACAATCCAATTTAAAAATAGACAGAAAACCTGAAACAGACATTTCACTAAGGAAGATATTCAGGTGACCAACAAATACTTGAAGAAATGCTCTCGATTGTTAGCCATTAGAGACATGCAAATAAAAACAACGAGATATCATCTAGCTCCAGAAATAGCAGAAAGTTCTTAAGGAGAGGAAACAGCAAATGCCAGTGAAGGTGTGGAAAGATTGGAATTCTCATAACTGCAGGTGGCACTGGAAAATGGTACAACCACTGTAAAAATGGTCAGACTTCCAAAAGTTGGAAATAGAAATATTATACAATCCAGCAATCTCATTACTAGGGATATATCCTAGAGAAATAAGAGCGATGATATGAATAAATATATACACATTTATGTTTATTGTAACATTATTCACAATAGCAAAAATGGAAACAACCTAAGTGCCCATCAATGGATTAATAGATAAACAAAGTATGGTACATGCACATAATGTAATCCTATGCAATGTTAAGGAGCTCTAGTGGTGTAGTGCTTAAGGCTTTTGACTGCTAACCAGAAGGCTGGCAGTTCAAACCCACCAGCCACTCCTCAGAAGAAAGGTTGGGCAATCTACTTCCATAGTGATAGCACCTCAGAAAACCAAGGAAGGGTCACTATGAGTTGGATCTGACTCGATGGCAGTGAGTTTGGTTTTTGGTTTTGGATGCAATGTTAAAGGATAAGAAATCATGATAACATGGATGGACCTGGAGGACACTATGCTAAGTGAAACAAGTCAATAACAAAAGGACAAATATTTTATGAGACTATTAGTATAAAAAGTCAAGAAAAGCTTTACACACAGAAAGAAACTTTCATTGATGGTTACTGTCTTGGTTCTCTAGTGCTGGTATAACAGAGATACCACAACTGGATAGTATAACAAACAGGAATTTATTCTTCTAAGTTTAGGTAGCTAGAAGTCCAAATTCAGAGTGCTAGCTGTAGGGGTTGGGCGAAGGCCTCTCAATCTTGGGCTTCAGCTCTGCCTCTTATTCCAAGCTCTCTGGAGAGCAAAAATATGATTTTGAGTATGTCCCTCCTGAATTTAGAGACCATCTATAGAATAGATTTGATGTATTGAACACCAGTGACTGAAAATGAGAAGAATTGTGGGATGACATCAAGAACATCGTCCATGAAGAAAGCAAGAGGTCACTAAAAAGATGAGATAAGAAGAGAAGACCAAAATGGATGACAGAAGAGATTCTGAAACTTGCCCTTGAGTGGAAAGTAGCTAAAGCAAATGGAAGAAATGACAAGATGAAAGAGCTGAACAGATTTCAAAGAGCAGCTTGAGCAGAAAAAGCCAATCACCATAATGAAATGTGCAAAGACTTGGAGTTAGAAAGCCAAAAGGGAAGAACATGTTCAACATTTCTCAAGCTGAAAGAACTGAGAAAAAAATTAAGCCTCAAGTTGCAATATTGAGAGATTATATGGGCGAAATATTGAATGATGCAGGAATCATCAAAAAAAGATGGAAAGAATATACAATGTCACTGTACCAAAAAGAACTCGTCGATCTTCATTCATTTCAAGAGGTGGCGTGTGATCTAGAACCAATGGTATTGAAGAAGGAAGTCGAAGCTGCAGTGAAGAAATTGGTGAAGAACAAGGCTCCAGGAATTGATGGAATATCCCTTGAGATATTTCAACAAATGGATGCTCCACTGGAGGCACTCACTCAGTTATGCCAAGAGATTTGGAAGACAGCTACTGGTCAACTGACTGGAAGAGATGCATATTTGTACCCATTCACCCAAAAAGTTGATCCCACAGAATGTGGAAATTATAGAACAATATCATTAATATTGCATGCAAGTAAGATCTTACCGAAGATAATTCAAAAATCGTTGCAGCAGTATATTGACAGAGAACTTCCAGAGGTGCAAGCTGGATTCAGAAGTGGACTTGGAACAAGGGATATCATAGCTGCTGTCACATGGATCTTGGCTCAAGGCAAAGAATACCAGAAAATGTTTACTTGTGTTTTATTGACTATGCAAAGGCATTTGATTTTGTGGATCATGACAAATTGAGGATAGCATTGAGAAGAATGGGAATTCCAGAACACTTGATTATACTCATGGGGAACGTGCACATTGACCAGGAGGCTGTCATTCCAACAGAAAAAAAGTGCACTGCATGGTTTAAAATCAAGAAGGAAGTGTGTCAGGGTTGTATCCTTTCCTCATACTTATTCAATCTATATTTTGAACAAATAATCTGTGAAGCTGGACTTTATGAAGAAAAATGTGGCATCAGTATTGGAGGAAGAATCATTAACAACCTGTATTACACTGATGACACAACTTTGCTTGCTGAAAGTAAGGATGACATGAGGCACTTACTGCTGAAGGTTGAAAAATACAGTCTGCAGTATGGATTACATCTCAATATAAAGAAAACAAAAATCCTCATAACTCGACCAATAAACAGCATCACAATACGTGGAGAAAGGATTGAGGTTGTCAAAGAATTCACATTGCAGTTGGGACATTAGATGATGTGTAACATTGGGCAAGTCGACCTTAAAGGATCTCTTTCAAGTGCAGAGGAGCAAGGATGTCTCTTTGAGGACTAAGGTGCACCTGACACAAGTCATGATATTTTCAATTGCCTCATATACATGTGAGAGGTGGACAATGAATAAGGTAGATCGAAGAAGAGTTGATGCTTTTCAACTGGGGTGCTGGTGAAGAATGCTGAAAGTACCATGGACTGCTAAAAGAACTAACAGATCTGTCCTGGAGGAAGGGCAGAAGAAATGCTTCTTAGAAGTGAGAATGGCCAGGCTTTGTCTCACTTACTTTGGTTATGTTGTCAGAAGGGACCATTCCCTGTAGAAGGATGTCATGCTTGGTAAGGTGGAGGGTTGACAAAAGAGGGGAAAGCCTTCAATGAAATGGCTTGACATGGTGGCTGCAATGATGGGCTCAAATATAGCAAAGATCATGGAACTGGCATGGAACTGGACGGTGTTTCATTCTGCTGTGCATAGGGTCTCTATGAGCTAGAAATGACTCGATGGCACCTAACAATAACAATAACAATAACAATGTTTCAGTAGTAGACTGCCAAGTCTTTCTTCTGAGGCATCTGTGGGTGGACTTGAACCTCCAATCTTTTGGTCAGCAGCTGAGTGCATTAATTATTTGCACTACCCTGGAACTAGTAGTTCTTAGTCTAGAGAAATTCTGAAATCCAATCAGGCTAATAATGCCAGTTCCTTGACTAGTGCCTAGTCCTGCTCCTGAGAATTTTTCTCTTCTTTGTTAATTCTGCTCTCCAGCCTATTAGCTCAATAATCAAAATCATTTTCCCATTCCATAGAAAATGGCCCATATTTGTAGCTCATTAACTTTCTCAGTCTACTCTTTGCCCATAGGAAGTTTTGAAGCCTTTACTCTTTTTGTTTTGAACTTTCAATGCTTACACCAATACAATTTTCTTAAAAAACATTGTGGCTTTCCCAGGAATATCATTGGTGTTTACTTCTTTAGACAAACTCTACAACTTGGGCTAACTGTCAGGGTGCTGTGAGACAACACCCTTAAAATCCATAGGGCCCATCTTGTCTAGCAGAGAGGATCTAAGAGGCAAGCTTAGATTCCTTTTATTTGTTTAGTGGAGAAGATGTTTGAGGCATGCCATTAAATATGTGTAGCATTCCACAAAAGATTAAAACTACATTCTTGACAAGAGTTTAAGAGATGATAGTGTACTAGCAGGAGCCCTGGTGATGCAGTGGTTAAAGCACTAGACATCTAATAAAAAAGTTAGTGGTTTGCACTCCCAGATGTTTCATTCACAGGAGAAAGATGTGGCAATCTGCTTCCATAAAGATTTACAGCCTTAGAAACCTTCTGGGAACATTGTACTCTGTCCTACAGGGTTGCTTTGAGTTGGAACTGATTCCATAGCAGTGAGTTTGATTTGGTTTGGTTTTGGTTTTCTAATAGGTCCTTGTATTTGATCATTACACTGAGGTCATTACTTACATTGAAAACCTAATTCTGGATGAAAAAGACCATCCTTCATTCTCTATATTCTATCTAATGCTTAAAAAAACTAAACTCCTTTCATAAATTAATCTCTCTTTTCTCATGTTTCATCATATATAGTTAGAAGGAGGAAGTTTGTACTTTTAACATTCTTCTTAGCAGAGTGAGAGGTTCATTAGGAGCCCCTTCTATTTTCTAGTAAATCACAGGTAAGACTATTACTTCTGACAATACATATTTTGGACCTACTTTTTTCCAGCTTCCAATAATAGTTTCTTTCAAGTCTTCACCAACAAATTCCATAATGCTTTTCCAGTGTCGTTCCAACCTCAATATCAAAGTAAAGGCCACATATTTTAAGTTTTCATGACTGAAGCAACCCATTCCTAATTCCAATAACTGTATTAGTTGAAATTCAATCTGGGATGCAGAAACACTATGCACACTAGGAAAAAGACATTTATTATAGGATTTAAAACTTACATATTTCTGAGAAAAGCTAAAGAAATAAAAGTTTTAAAAAGACTGAGTTGCAATGTCAGAGAAAAGTAATTAGTCAGCCCTCTCACATGTGAATGAGCTGATTTTTGCATAGCAATCTGGCACCTATGCACAATCACTTGCAGAAATGGGATCACAAGAGTATGTTAATATAAAAACCGTGGAAGGTTATTGTTTCTTCAAGGCTATTGGTTCTGTGAGTTTACACAAAGTACTTGGTGATGTGCCTGGGGCTGCTTTTCACCAGCAGAGTTGTCAGTCAGGGAGGAAAGTTAGATTCACATTAAGGGAGTGTAAGGGAATTTGGAAATCAGTTATAGCTCTGGATCATTTTCTCATTTCCTCTGATGATGACTGATAGACTACAATGGCAAAAGCTTTACTTTCATCTTTCAGAACCTGTGCATCACTTTTGGTCAGCTAGAACTTAGAAGCATACAGGGAAGGGGAGTCTAAGTAACATAGTTCTTAGTTTAACCATAGTATATTGAGAATACCATACCATATTCATTGACGAAAATGTGGAAATTACAGACATACATTAAAAAAAAAAAAAAAAAAAAAAAGGCAGAATAAAATTATCATCCATAAAGTCAGGGCCAAGATGCAAATACCATTAATGTTTTACCAAATTCTCATATTTTTTCTCTATAAACTTTCCTATTATTTGGAACATAGATAGCATCAGTAATTTGCTTATGATACACAGGGCTCTGGTGGTGTAGTGCCTAAGGCATTTGACTACTAACCAGAAAGCTGGTGGTTCAAACCCACCAGCCACTCCTCAGAAGGAAGGTTGGGCAATCTACTTCTGTAGTGATACTGCCTTGAAACCCAAGAAGGGGTTGCTATGAGGCGGGTCTGACTCCACGGCCGTGAGTTTGGTTTAGTTTTTGGTATACAGCATAGTGATTAAAGGCCCAGGGTTTAGGTTGCTAAACTGGATTTGAACATCAGATTTGTCACTAAATAACTATGTGATCTTGAACAAATTAATGTACATCTGTTGCTTTTGTTTAAGTAAAATAAGGATAAAAATAACATCTTCTGATGGTAGGCAGTATAATGGTCAACCAAATATAATCATGTCCTAATCCCCAGAGTTTATGAATATGTTAGGTGTCAGGGCAAAGGTAAATTAAAGACGCAAGTGCAATTAAAGTTGCAGATGGAATTATGGCTGCTAATCAGCTGACCTTAAGAATGGGGACTTAAACAGAAGACAGGCATATGAGTTGAACATTTACCTGAGGTAGATACATTCCTTGGAGAGATCAATCATTGAGAAAGAAGCGGTGCTTATGCACAGGAAGACAGTTTAGGGAACAGGAATCCATAGAGGGATAGACACTGGGAAGAGGTAACTATGGGGAGGAAGTGGGAGGGAACTGTTGCATTGTGGTAAACTGTGGTCAATGTCATGAGACAAAGTATATGTAAACTGCTGTATGGAAAGTGAATTTGCTCTGTAAATCTTCGCCCAAATCACAAAACAAAAACAAACAAAAAAAAAAGAATGGGGGCTTATCCTGAGTTATTTGGCTGAGCCCAATGTAATCACAGGGGTCTTTATAAGTGAAAAAGTGTGAAGAGGATTTGACCTAGCTTGATGACTTTGAAGATGAAGGAATGGGCTACAAGCCTAAGAAAGAAGGCAGTACTGGCAAATGGCAAAAGGAAAGAAAATGGATTATTTTTAGATCATCCAGAAAGAATACAGCCCTACTAACAGCTTGATATCAGCCCAGTGAGGTCTATTTTGCATTTCTAACATCCTGTCTACTAAAAGAATATATATTTTTTTAAATCACTAAGTTTGTGATAATTTAAAAAAAAAAAAAATCATCACAAACTTGCTAATTAGAAGGCTGGCAGTCAAACCCACCAGGCACTCCTTGGAAGGAAGATGGGGTAATCTACGTCCATAGTGACACTGCCTCAGAAACCCAAGGATGGGTCGTTATGAGTCAGGTCCGACTGGACAGCACATAACAACAACAACAACAAGTTTGTGATAATTTGTTACAATAGCAATTGTTAGTTGCCATCTAGTCAATTCTGACTGGTGGTAACCCCATGTGTGCAGAATAGAACTGTTCCACAAGGTTCTCAAATCTTTTACCTCAAATCTTCTGATGTGCCTCTGTATGGGTTAGAACTACCAACCTTTCTGCTAGAAGTGAAGTACTTTAATCATTTATGCTCATGGGACTATTGTCAGGATTAAATGAGATGATACATGTGATCATGATTAAAACACATATGGTAATGGTAATTGCTAAATAAGTGTCAGTGTTGGCTCTCCAAAATTGAAATTATTCTATTGGATGATGATGATGATGATGATGATAGTGATGATGGTGATGATGTATGTATACATGCTTTTCCTGTTCTGGGATGGTTAAATTAGATTCAGCTTCTTATTAAAAAGATGTTTCAGCCATGTGACTATGAGACCAGAAGAACTAGATGGTGCCTGGCTACCACTGTCAACCACTCGGAGGAGGATCTATGTAGGAGATCCTGAACAGAGTGGGAGAACAATGTGGAACAAAACTCGAAATCATAAAAAAAAGCGGGGGGTTGAGTGGGGGTGGGGCAGGTTTGCTGGTCTAGAACCTGGCGAATCCCCTGAGACTGTGGTCCCTAGCTGCCGTTCAGGCCTGGAATTGAACTCATTCCTGTGGCTTCCAGCCAAACAAAAGACAGGCATGAGAGCTGAACATTTACATTAGGTAGATACATTTCTTGGAAAGATCAGTCATGGGAGAATAGAGGGGCTGTGTATGCACAGGAAGACAGACAGGCAGGCAGCAGTGCATAGGAGGGAAGGACACAGGGAGGATTTAACTATGGGGAGGAAATGGGAAGAAAACTGTTGCATTGTGGGAAATTGCAGTCCATGTCATGAGACAAAGTGTATGTGAACTGCTATATGGAATATGAATTTACTCTGTAAACTTTCACACAAATCACTATAAAAAATAAAATAAAAATGTGTCAGGGGGCAAACTCTGTGTGGGTCTTATCTGTCTTGAAGCCTGTACAATGACCAGTAAAATGCCATGCATATAGTAGTTGCTCAAAAATGCTTGTTAAATAGATAAGTAAATGGTCGGCACTTTGTATGTATTTATTTTTTTTCTCATTTGTCTTTTGTTCTTAGGCTATATTCCAAGAAATGGAATTACTGGATCAAACTGAGCTGAACATTTTAATGCTCTTTATACCTACTGCCAAATGGATTTTCAGAAAGGTTACACCGATTTCCACTCCCACAGCACTGTATGAATGGGACTTTGTCATCCTACCTTTTCTAACATTGAGAAACTTATATTTTAAAACCTCTGATAATTGTTTCTCTTAATTTTTATCATTACATTAATTGTATTTTTGATTACTTGTTATGTTGAAAAACTCTTTAATGTTTTATTTATTATTGGCATTTTGATCTTTTCTTTTGTATATTATCTCATAATTATTTTCAAATTACAAATTATTTTAAACTTTAGAAAAAGTACAGAGGATAACAAGCCCTCCCAAACCACCAGAGAACTTTGACAAATATTAGCTTTTTTTCTTTTCAAGATTAGCTTCATTTATTTATTTTTTTAAGAAACGTCACAGTGTGTTTAAAACATCTCTTCTCCTTCATCACTCTCTTTCCCTAGAGAACACTCGTGTTCTGTATATACATTTTATATATATATATATATATTTTGTACATGTATATATTTATATACAACACACATGCACACACAATGACTAGGTACGCTTTTAAAAAATCTTTATTTGCTCTCCCAATATGTTTACATTTTTCATATTAACCTATGATTTCTACATATTATAAGGATTTTAACTCTTTGCTTGTCATATTTTTGAAAAAAATTGCCAACTTAATGCAACACAAATGCAACACACTGCTATCGAGTTGGGTCTGACTCATAGCAACCCCTCCTTAGGTTTCTGAGGTGGTCCCACTACGGAAGTAGATTGCCCAACTTTACTTCCAAGGAGTGGCTTGAACTGCCAGCCTTCTGGTTAGCAGTCAAATGCCTTAGGCATTATGCCACCAGAGCTCTTATTTCCAAGTTAGTCATTTTAATTATATTTGTTGTCAAATTAAATGTCAACTGACTATGTTTATTTGAAAATCAGCTATTTCAATTGGTTTTTGTATTGTGTAGAATTAGTTAAATAATTTTAATTCATATACTTAGGTCATTAACAAAGCATCATGATAAAAATCATTAACATTTTCTGACTTATGATTTCTAACCACTTCTTAAAATGAACCACCATAAATGTAGACTGATAGCAGCTATTAAAATCTATGTTATCATTTGATTATCTTAAGGTGGAATTTGCACAACTTAACATTTCTGAAGGTCTTGTAAATTAATTAATTTTCTTTTTTTACAATATTAGCTTATAGATGAGGTTGAAATGATAATGATTTTATTAATTAAAATTTATCAAAAGAAAAAAATTAGAGATGATCTAATGGTCATCAAATTTGAAGTCATAGTGGGAGAACACATTTTCCCAGCTGTGAAAAGTGAAGGAATAAAATGCATAGCTCTCTGTGGTACATTTCCCCTATCTTAAATGGAAAGGTGTTAGAATTCATTTAACCTTGTTTAAGGGCATGATATTTTCATGAAAAAATAAAATTGAACTTAATCAAATAGTTGTAAGAAACAATAAAATTGCTTACCATATGCACAGGCAAGAAATTATAAAAACAAAATATATGCAGAACTTGAGACTTTAAAAATAAAGGACCATTGGCAGTTTGGCACTGGTTTACTTTGGTAGTTCTTCAAAAAGTTAGACATGGAGTTACCTACCATATGACCTAGCATTTCCACTTCTAGGTATATACAAGAAGTCAAACTGATCCTTGCACACCAATGTTCATAATGGCCAAAAAGTGGGAAAAAGCCCCAAGTATTCATCACCACATGGATTGATAAGCAAAACATAGCATAAACATGCAATGACAGATTATTCATCCATAAGAGAAATTAAGTTCTGATACATATTACAGTATAAATAATCTTTGGAAATATTATGCTAATTAAATATCAAATGCAAAAGGACAAATGTGATTCCACTTATATGGAATATTTGGAATAGATAAATGCACAGACAAAAAAGTTTATTAGTGGTTACCAGGGAGGAATGAGAAGTTAATGTTAAAGGGGTATTTAGTTTCTATTTTGGGATTAAAAATGAATATAATTTATATCACTGAATTATACACTTACAAATGGTTATAGTGGCATTTTTTTTTTGTTACATATTTTCCCACAATAGAAAAAAAAGCTCTATTCTCAAAAATCAGACCAAAAACTTACATAATCTGTCAGTACTTCCTATAAACTTGTAACATTTGCTCAATGGTAAAAAACGCTAAGGATCACCTTCCATGTAGTCTTTCTTAAATAGAAATTACCACACACAAAAAAAGGCAAAAATAAACATCTATCTTGCCATGGACATTTGTGCAGAAAGAGATTTATTTATTTATTTTAAATCTCAGAGGAAATATATGAAAATATGATAATTTGTATGCCTGAGAAAATAAAGCTATAATGTTTAAGTCTCTCATAGCAAAATGAGTTCAATGAGCAGTAGTTATACTTACATATGTTCAGAAATAAACAGGCAAAGCTATTTGGGATATTTCCTCATTTGAAAATAGAAATTGCCTCTTATAAAAGTATTTAAAAAATGAGCACCCATACAAACAGAACAACAAATTGTCTGCTTTAATGTAATCTCTTTGACAGAGATATAAAAATAAAACTAAAAAATTAAAGGATTAACAAATAAAGGAAAGTTTGGCTGATATTACCATATGGAAATATTTCATTTAAATATATATTGACTCAATGTATTTCAATAAAGCAAACAACTAAGCACAACTATGTTTGCACGTATTAATTAAATGATAAATAAAAGAAATTACAATGTGTATTTGATGAACTCTCCTTCAAGAAAGTGCAACCACTTAACCTATTCACTCTGATTTTAAATCAGCACCCTTTAGCTTTCTCTCAGCTAGCTCTGCAGGAAACTGACAAAAAGCACAAATGGAGGCTAAACTTAGATTCTATTGCTTTTCTCCAAAAACTACCCATCAACCTAAAGTACTTGGGCAAATAAAACTGACAAGTGGCTTTCTCTGCTGAAGATGCCTAAGAGCTATGAAAATTACAATAATTTGCCTTTTACTCTTTTCCACATGTAAATAAGGAAGGCCACAGTTTCAAAAGAGATGGGACACTATTTTGGGAAATCAATTCAGGGATTAAAAAAAGTATATATTAGCAAGTAAGCTATTTATAAGCTATAGCTTTCTACATCTGATATAAATATGTATTGGTGTTGGTGTTGGGGTTGTTGTTGTTATGTGCCATCGAGTTGGCCCCGACTCACAGCGACCCCTCCTTGGGTTTCCAAGGCAGTATCACTACGGAAGTAGATTCCTTCCGAGGAGTGGCTGGTGGGTCTGAACCGCCAGTTTTGGTGTTGGGGTAGCCAGAATTAAATTTGAAAATCATGGTGTTATTCAGAAGGCTTCCCAATGCTCCATTATGATGTGGCTGTTTTCTATTTTATTTTATTTTATATCAGGTTTAAAGTAAACCAAACTCACTGCCATAGAGTTGGATCCCACTCAAAGTACCCCCTCCTTGGTTTTCCGAGGTGGTATCACTATGGAAGTAGATTGCCTAACCTTCCTTCTGAGGATTGGCTGGTGGGTTTGAATGCCAGCATTCTGGTTAGCAGTCAAATGCCTTGGGTTTAAAATAGATGGCACTATTGTTAGTAACCTGACTTAATGGTCTCTCATCCACTACTTCCCATAAGCCACTGCTAGTGGAAGGAACCTTTCTCAACTGCCATGGGAAGAAATCTCCTTGGGAAATTCCTCAGAAGGCTATTTAGAGAATACATGGTGACTGAAATAGTTTCTGTGGATATGCATTGGCTTTTCTTGTCTGGGCCTTTCTTGCCAGATTCTTCCATGGATTGTTCTTTGCTCTCTTTGATCTTTAGTCTGGTAGAACTTTACTTATTGTATTAGATTTAGCTCATTCTTAAATACTTATTTACAGTTTGAAGCTCAGAAGAAAAAGCTAAGTGGAAAACTAAAGAGAGAAAATGTGTGTGTTTGGAGAGATGAAAAAGATGGGAGTAAATAAGTCATTAGTATTCAAAAAACAGAAGTGTAGAGTCCAAGTGTCTCCAGCTGGCCAAATGGACACTAGAGAAGGTCTTCATGCCATCTTTTCCTACCAACTCTTGAGTTGTAGAAACAGGAAAATATATTTTAATAAATAGTTTGAATGAGATTTAGCATGTGTGGCAGATACCATATAATAAGGAACTCTGAATTTTTAATTATAATTGTTAACAGAAATCTTATTTATTTCTAAATAGTTTTTGTCTCTAAACCAATAGCAAATAGGATGCCCTGAAGAACAGGGCCATTCTGAAAATTAGGACTTAATTCATAAGGAAGATATATTTTCATTTTGTCTATTTCTTCTTTCTGGGTCCACAGGTGGCACCCCCTAACTGTGGCTAGATACTTGTGCTGCTACAGCCATGATCTTTTTAAAATAAATTTACATTTCTATAGGAAACTTTTAATTGGCTCTTCTTAAACTTTCTACAGGAATCCAGTTGTTCAGGTCTTGCAATTAATCATGACAATAATATGTAGAAAACTTGAACAAAGAGTATAGATTAATGTGGAAACTTCTGCTACCTGTACTACGCTAGCCTCAATTTCTGGATTGATGATGGGAAATATCTTGTTGATTGAGACTGATAATATCTGATTCAGGTATTTCCATCAGAGAGACAAAGATCCTCCAAGTCAAATATTATCCGTAAAGAAAGAAGGAAAGGCTCAAAGGACAAACTCAGCTCCTGACTAATTGCCACAATAATACAATGTGTGGCTTTGCTGCTGGAGAGCTAAATTGGCACACTGTACCTTCTTGTTGGAATTAAAAGATGGCTGGGGGGAAATATAAGAATATTCTTATAAAAAAAGTTATGAGATAATCTCGTTATAAGTTTTCCAAACTTCCCTACTGAATGTTTGTTCCAAACTTTATTTAAATAGCATGTTACAGTGATACCTCATTTACATGGTATGTCAAAGTGTTATAATTTCCACATTTCTAGACTCTCAGGTCCAAGACAGCATTGCATAATGATGGGAAGGGATACAAGATTTCGAGGAATGATATTCAGTGTAAATAATCAGTTCCTTTATCAACCTTCCAAGGATAATGTGGAATTTATGATGCATTGTTTATTATATACTCAGGTTTATACCCTCTATGGCCGTAGGTGTTTTCAGTAAACCTGGAAGAGGATTCATTATGCTGTGGCATTTTTGTTGTTGTGTTGTATTCCATTTAATTTTGTTACTGTCACTTTCTTTCTTTTCTTTTTTTTTTTTTTTTTGCATTTACATTCTATCACAAAATTCATCTAAGTGCAGAAGTGGTTGGTAATCATTGGGGAGGTTATCTGCCAAAACGCTATTGCTATAGGAAAGGAAGTTGCATTGGATTATCAGTGGGCGCTATCAGCCAGGACATTGGAGTTTTAAAGTCATTTTAAAAAATCTAATTAGTATCAATTGGAAAACAAAAATTCTTAAGGAAATATCTTCTTTCTTACTTTCCCTACTATAAAATGTGAATTATGATAACATTGCTAATATGATAATTTCTGATATGTAAAATCAGAGAGACTCTTTAGGAATCTATTATTCTGCATACTAGACAAATTTCCTTAAAACAAGTTTTGAAAAATAGAGGAGGACATATAATACACAGAAACTTTCATTTCTAGTAAAAAGAAGCAGAACTATGGGCATTAATGAATAAAATTATTATAAAAAGTAATGTGTTTATACCTGTAGTTAGTACAGTTCCCTAGAGAAATATATATATATGTCTTAGTCAGTCAATAATACTGTAGTGAGTAACTACTATGTGCCACTTAGTTTTGAATAGTGAAGAGAATGAAAAGTCTCCATGAACACTCTGTAAAGACTTTATAAATAATACTATCATTGCACTTATTTACTTCATAATTCTATCTTCAGTTAGGGAGCTCTGGTAGCATAGTGGCTAAGACACTTGCCTGCTAACCAGACGGCTGGCGGTTCAAACCCACCAGCCACTCCTCGGAAGGAAGGTTGGGCAATCCTACTTCCGTAGTGATACTGCCTCGGAAACCCAAGGAGGGGTCGCTATGAGTCGGGGCCGACTCGACGGCACATAACAACAACAACAACATCTTCAGTTACTGCTGTGTGTGTATGTATGTGAGTTTGTCTTGGTTTCTTAGTTCTGCTATAACAGAATTACCATAAGCGGGTTACTTTAATAAACAGAAAATTATTTTCTTTCAGTTAGTAGGCTAGAAGTTTGAATTGAAGGCACAGGCTTTAGGGGAAGGTTCTTTGTTGCCTCTGGGAGAAAATCCTTGTCTCAGCTTCTCTAGTTGGCCATCCTTAGTGTGCCTGTACTTTCTGCTTTTTCTTTAAGAGTGATTGGCCTAAGACATACCCAACAATGATAAGGTCTCATTAACCTAACAAAGAAAACCTCATTCCCAAAAGGAATTACATCCACAGCCATAGGGATTAGTTTGCAACACATACTTATTTGGGGGGCTACATTCAATCCATAACTCTGTGTGTGTGTGTATGTGTGTGTGAGTACTATGCATGCACATGTGTGCACACATTCACCCCTGAATGAATGCCTTTTCCACACATGTGGAAAAGATAAAAGCATAGGAAGTGTGTACTACTCTTTGGAATGTGACACATATATAGCTTATTTGAATCATGCTTAGGCTCAATTTTCTTATCTATGAATAAGACCAAAATTATCTCCCTCACAGAATGTCTAAAAATATTAAAAGAGATAGCCAAATGTCTGATACATACATACATACACACATATATATTGCTGTTATGTGACCTCGAGTCGTACCCGACTCACAGCGACCCCTTCTTGGGTTTCCAAGGCGATATCAGTACGGAAGTAGATTGTCCAACCTTCCTTCCAAGAAGTGAGTGGCTGGTGGGTTTGAACTGTCAGATTTCTGGTTAATAGTCAAATGCCTTAGGCACTAGGCCACCAGAACTCCCTTTTGGTTTATATGTATATATAAACAGTGAAAGAGTTACAGCTATTATTAGTTTGTTTTGTTTATTTGGTGAAGACTTCTTGGAGGAGGCAGCATGAAAGCAGATATTAAGAAATTAGAATATAAAATAATACTATTTGATAAAGTAAATTCAAAATTTGTTGTTGTTGTTGTTATGTGCCGTCGAGTCAAACCCGACTCATAGCGACCCCTCCTTGGGTTTCCGAGACAGTATCACTACGGAAGTAGGATTGCCCAACCTTCCT
>NW_006921692.1:4680670-4713569 GCF_000298275.1 Orycteropus afer afer | reverse complement strand
CAAGAAAGTGTACTGGGGTGAGGAAATAATAGGAACTGCAGGAAGGCTTCCATAATTTAAAATTTATAAATATGATTAAAATACTGAAATAGTTTAGTTATAAACAGAATACTATAAAAGAAATTTTATAAATTCTCTCTCTCTTTCACCTCATATTTCTATTCATTAATCCCTTTTCTTTTGAATTACTTTTCCATAACACAAATCTTATACCTTGACTTATGATAACTAACCAGAGGGCTGGCGATTCCAAACCACCAGCTACTCCTCGGAAGGAAGGTTGGGCAATCTACTTCCATAGTGATACTGCCTCAGAAATCCAAGGAGAGGTCGCTATGAGTCATATCCGACTCGAGGGCAGTGTGTGCGTGCGTGCGTTGTGCTATAAGGAGCTCTGGCAGCATAGGGATTAAAGCATTTGACTGCTAACCAACAGGTGTGCAGTTAAAACCTGTGCTCCATGGGAGAAAGATAAGACAGTCTACTTCTGTAAAGATATACAGCCTTGGAAACCAGGTGAGGCAGTTCTACTCTGTCCAAAAGGGTCACAATGGGTTAGAATTGACTCAGTGGCAGTGGGCTTTTGGTTTGGTTTTGTGCTATAGAATTTACATATTTTCTCAAAGACATGAGTTTAGGCAGGGTCACTCTGTACAATTTCTGGGAAGGTATTTCACAGCATGAGCTTTGAAATATTATAAATTCCTTGATACAACTTCTGCATATGGTATTTTGAGAACATCAGACATGCATGTATTTTTTTTTTTTTTCTGTTTATCTGTTTATCTACTTACCTTTCTCCCTCCCTATCTGGATAGGTAGAAACTACTCCATTGAGAGAGAGAGAGAGAGAGAGAGCAAGCTCTGGTGGCATAGTGCCTAAGGCATTTGACTACTAACAAGAAGGTTGGCGGTTCATATACATACATACTTATATATACTTCATATTAAGTATGTATATACATATACATATATATATGTACTTCATATCTATGTGCATATATATATAAAATAATTCAAAAATAGAAAAAGATGAATAGAAATATAGAGTATACAATAGAACTAGAAAGAACTGAAAATCTGTTTTTCACAAATTAAGCCTTGACTACTTAGGGTCTCACGAGTGGGTAACTGAAAATTACTTCTTGTCTTTTATAGATTGCTTACCTTCTTCTTAGTGTTCAAAAGTGAGTTGATGATTTTACTGGGTTTTATTATAGATAATTTTAGGATACTGCCCTTCCACTTTCAAATACCCACCACCCGGTGCCTATAGCACTATATGATGAATACTTGCCCTTCCTCAAATGCCATGAAGTCTACCCTGATGCCTCAGATATTTGTTTCTAAATACCCACAACGTTTGATACACATCAAAATAAAAAGAGATAACAAACTACATCTTTCATAAAATACAATTTTACTTCCTTTCCTTTTAGAAACTGTGAGGGAAAAATGTTTACTCATTGTCTTGTTTATAACAAGCTCTTGATAAAACTTTGTTGAGTTAGATTAAACTGTATTGAATTTATAGACAATTTGTAAGCTGATTGGCTTAAAATAACTTTAAAAAGTTATTTTTAGAAAAATAACTTTTCTAAAACATCCAAATACCTGCTATAGTTATAACAATTTTGTTTATATCCCTGATTCTACTTATATTTATACAAATGTGAATGAACTCTTCCATTCATATACTGGAATCATTAATTTGCATTAGTTTTTCTGAGTAAAGATATGTCACTGAACAAAAACATCATGGTAATGGCTTAATAAAATTAAGCTACAACTTTCATACTAACAAATGTCTAGAACTATTCAATTGCACTCTATGCAATGGTTGTATTTTAATGTTTAATAAAAGAAAGCATGAATTTATCAAGTAATTTTTATCAGTCTATCAGTATTCTTATTTTCTTAGAGGTAGAAATATTAAATTATATATAAAGCAATGGATGTTGTTGTTGTTGTTGTTATGTGTCGTCGAGTCAGGCCTGACTCATAGCGACCCCTCCTTGGGTTTCCGAGGCAGTATCACTACGGAAGTAGATTGCCCCATCTTCCTTTCGAGGAGTGGCTGGTAAGTAGCAATGGACAGGCAACATAAATGTTGCTATTACCAATGTGACCCAACAGAGTATGTAATAATTTAAAAATATAATAGTAACATACTGAAAAATGAAAAGTTTCATTGTTTTTCATTTTTAGCTCTTAATGTGCCACTATACTTCTTCCTTTCATTGGTCAATTTCATATACTGATCTTTCTCATCCCGGAGGAATGTTTTGTATTCTGCTTTTGTTGCTAGTAATTAAAAGTTTTGTTACTAGTAATTAAAATATATGCGAGCATCCTGATACTTAGCTATGACGATATCTTTAGTTAATGTCCGCAGGACAACCATTTGTGGAAAATTGTCTTTTGCTTTCCAAAAGCCATTTTTTTGGTGCCTTTCTTTGATTGAGAGTTCATACTTCACTCAAGCAGAAGTCTATCCTGAAATCCTGGTCCATTACATAATTTTCAGAGGCTTGGAGAAAGGCATTTGCATCATTTCTGTTCCCAGATCTGTTCAATATATACTTCCAGGCTGTCATGCCTGAAATTAATTTTTTACAATCTGGATCTTTACTATATGCTAAAAATTCAGTACAAAAAAGGACCTCCTTCTGCAGAGAATATGTAAGCCAGAACATCGTGTTCCATCTTTATAATGAAACACATAGTTCCCATCAAAAGGCACATTTTTATTTCAAAATGTTTGAATAAACTAATACTTTAAAAGATTTCAAATATAGTAGTTACTTTTAAGAAAGTGGAATAATCCCTATCTAGGAATATATTTTGACCTGGATTACATAATTTCTGTTTAGACTGGAAACATTTTCATTCATTTCAAGCTACTTTTCTCTCTTTATTTTGAATTTCTGAGATTGAAAAATAAACTACAGATAACCCTAGACATAGTCTCTAAAAACATTCTCATTCAGATGTAGGATTGTTAATAACATAAACTAATTTTTAGTGTCTATCAATAACTTTTTAACAAATGGTAATATACCATTTTGGTTCTTAAGGCAAGAACATTTCATCCCTTAAAATTTTGCAAGTCTCAAACTTATTATTCAAGTTTTTTCAAGTTAAACAATTACTCTTTTGATTCTTCAAACTTTTCAAAGTAGAGTAACACTGAAAATTATTTCAAGTATTGGAAAAGGACAATATGATAAAATGAAAAGACAAAACAAATGAACAAATAAATTCTTTCTGTGATCTTGGGAAAATTACTTACCCATGAAAGTATGTTGACTCTTCAGTAAAATGGGGATGGGGATATATGTGGACTAAATGAAATGGCTCTTAGAATTCCCATAACACAGTGCTTGGATTAAAGACTCCTCCTGTTCCTCTTTGGACTTGTCCTCTTTGTTCTTATCCATCTCTTTCTCCTTCTCCACTGCTCTTTTTCTCATTTCTTTTCCTCCTGATTCTCTTTATTCTTTGATTCTAAAAACAGGCACTTTGAGGCTTTGGAATTGATCACATTTAACTTGGATCCAGGATCCAAACTGAGATTTCTATCATACTAAAGGTTTCTTTTCTCTAACTTTTTAACAATTTTCTCTAGAGATTCTACTGACTTTTGCATATTAGATCTGTCAGAGACTGATTATAAGAACAACAAAATTTTCTACTGATTATTTGTTCTCACAAATAATGCCTTTATTTCTAAAAATGCTTGCTTTATGCTTTTGCATACTATATTGTTGGGTACGTAGATGTTGGTTAATGTTAGACATTCATCATTTTTTCAAATTTAAATCAGAAATTAAAAGCTCCTTCAGTTCATTTAAAGTTTCAAGTATTAAATTCAGATTTCTTTGACATTAACACTAAAACTTCTGATGGCTTTATACAAACTTTATGAATATCTTTTATTTTTAACTTTCCAGACTCTTTTTATTCTAGATGCATAATTTACATATGTTGGTGGTTGTTAGGTGCCGTTAAATTGACTTCAAATCATTGCGACCCTATGCACAGCAGAACGAAACACTGCCTAGTCCTATGCCAGCCTCACAATCTTTGCTATACCTGAGACTTTCGTTGTAGCCACTGTGTCAGTCCATCTCTTTAAGGGCCTTTCTCTTTTCTGCTGACCCTCCACATTACCAAGCATGAAATTCTTCTCCATGTAATGGTCCCTTCTGACAACATGACCAAAGTAGGTGAGACCAAATCTGGCCATTCTCACTTCCAAGAAGCAGTCCTGCTGCACTTCTTCCAGGACAGATTTTCTTCTTCTTCTGGCAGTCCATGGTAATTTCAGTATTCTTCTCCAACACCACAACTGAAAAGAGTCAACTCTTGTTGTTGTTGTTGTTGTTATGTGCCGTCAAGTCAAACCCGACTCATAGCGACCTCTCCTTGGGTTTCTGAGGCAGTATCACTATGGAAGTAGGATTGCCCAACCTTCCTTCCGAGGAGTGGCTGGTGGGTTTGAACCGCCAGCCGTCTGGTTAGCAGGCAAGTGTCTTAGCCACTATGCTACCACAACTCTTCTTAGGTCTTCTGAATTCACTGCCCAGTTTCACATGCATATGTGACTACTGAAAATACAATAGCTTGGGTTAGGTACACCTTAGCCTTCAAAGAGACATCTTTACTTTTCAGTAGTTTAAAGAGGTCTTTTGCAGCAGATTTTCCCAGGGCAGCATGAGATCTGTTTTCTTTACTGCTACTTCCATTGGTGTTGATTGTGCCACCAAATAATATGAAATCTTTGAAAACCCCAATCTTTTCTCCATTTATCATGATGTTGCTTATTGGTCCAGTTATGAGTGTTTTTGTTTTCTTTATGTTGAGGTGTAATCTATACTTGATGTTGTTGTTATGTGCCGTCCAGTCGGACCCGACTCATAGTGACCCCTCCTTGGGTTTCCGAGGCAGTATCACTACGGAAGTAGATTGCCCCATCTTCCTTCTGAGGAGTGGCTGGTGGGTTTGAACCGCCAGCCTTCTGGTTAGCAGTCAAGTGCCTGAGGCACTACGCTACCAGAGCTCCCATAATCTATACTACAGACTGTAATTTTTAGTTTTCATTAGTAAATGCTTCAAGTCATCTTCACTTTCAGCAAGCAAGGTTGTTTCATCTGCATATTGTAGGTTGTTAGTAATTCTTCCTCTAACCCTGATGCCACAATCTTCTTCATATAGTCTAGTCCTTGGATTATTTGGTCAGATACAGATTGAATAAGTTTGGTGAAAAGATACAAACCTGACCAACTCCCTTCCTGACTCTAAACCATGCAATATCCCCTTGTTCTGTTCAAACAACAGCCTCCTGGTATATGTACAGGTTCCTCATGGGCACAATTAAGTGTTTTAGAATTTTTATTATTTTCAGTGTTATCCATCATTTGTTATGATCCATACAGTTGAATGTTTTTGCATAGTCAATAAAACACAAGTTATCTTTTTTCTGGTATTTTTTGTTTCCAGCCAAGATGCATTTGATATTAGCAATGATACCCCTCATTCCACATCCTCTTCTGAACCCAGCTTGTATTCTTGGAAGTTCCCAATCAATATACTGCTGCAACCATTTTTTATTATCTTCAGCAAAATTTTACTTGGGTGCAATATTAATGATATTGTTCAAAGATTTCCACATTCTGTTGGATCACATTTGGAATAGGTACAAATATGGATCTTTTCCTGTCAATGGGTGTTTTGGTTACATAGTGCTGCTCTGACGAGAATATACCACCAATGGGAAGGCTGAACAGGAGTTTATTTTCTTACAGTTTAGAGGCTTTAAGTCCAAGTCCAGAGTGCCAGGGTCTAGGGGCTGGATGAAAGCCCCTCAACCCTGAACCTCAGTCTGCCTCCTGCTACCGGCCCCCTGGAGCTAGAGGCATTTCTTCACTCAGACAGCTCCTGGCTGCTGATACTAGCAAGCCGAAGGTTGACAAGTAAAAAGGCACAGTCCTGATGTTACCAAATCACACAGCAGACCATTAATTGAAGTTCATTGAAAGTCCCAAGGTCAGCAGAGCATGGCAGTCTACTGAGCAATGACACAGCTACATGCAGGGTTCAAGTGTGCCATAAGCTAGAGACTATCTCCAAGGCTTCTTCTTATATACAGGAAGAAGACCACATCCCTAAGGAAGCTACTCAGCTGCTCACAGTAGATTCCACCACGGAGTTGATTACCAGTCGCATCATGGGGAATATTATATCCAGCTGCCCAGCCACTCAACCAGACCCAGCCAAGTTGACACACAAAGTTAACTACCACAGCGGGCCAGGCAGCTGTTTTCCAAATTTCTTGGCATAGACAAGTAAGTGTCTCCAGTACAACATCCCTGTTCTGGTTACCTAGTGCCACTCTGACAGGAATATATACCACAAATGGGTTGGCTTGAACAAACAGGAATTTATTCTTTTACAGTTTGGGAGGCTAGCAGTCTGAGTTCAAAGAGCCAGTCTCTAGGGGCTGGGTGAAAAACCCCTCATCCTTGGTTTGCAGCTCTGCCTCCTACTCCCAGCCCACTGAAGCTGTTACTGGCTGCTAAGGCTGACAAACCTAAGGTTGACAAGTAAAAAGGCACAGTCCTGCTGTTACCAAACCACATGGCAGGCCATTAATTTAAGTCTCTTGAAAGTCCCAAGGTCGGCAGATCATGGCAGGCTGCTGAACAACAACATGGCTACATGCAGGGTTCAAGTGTGCCATAAGCTAAAGACCATTCCCAAAATTGTTTCTTATATATGGGAAGCAGACCACATACCCAAAGCAGCTACTCAGCATCTCCAGTAGATTCCATCATGGAGTTAATTACCAATCTCACCATGGGAAATAACTACATTCAGCTGCCCAGCCACTCAACCAGGCCCAGCCAAGTTGACACACAAACTTAACCACCACGACCTTTCATGTCTTTTAATGACCTTTTACTTTCTTCACATATGATGATCTTGATGTCATCTCACAATTCCTCTGATTTTCAGTCATATGTGTTCAATGTATCAAATCTATTCTTGAGATGGTTTCTAAATTCAGGTGGGATATAATCAACATCACATTTTGGCTCTCATGGACTTAAATTGTCTTCAGTTTGAAATTGAATATGAACAATTGATGGTCTGGTCCACAGACCCTGTTTTGGCTGAAGATATTGGATTTTTATCATCTCTTTCCACAGATGTAGTTGATCTGATTCCATTATATTCCATTTGGCAAGGTCCACATGTATAGTTGTCATTAATGTTGTTGAAAAAACATGTTTGCAATTAATATGTCATTGGTCTTGCAAAATTCTATCATATGATCTCTGGTGTTATTTCTATCACCAAGCCATATTTTCCAACTACTGGTGATTCTTCTTTGTTTCCAACTATCACATTCCAATCACCAGTAATAATCTATACATCTCGATTGCATGTTTGGTCAATTTCAGACTGCAGAAGTTGGTAAAAATCTTCAATTTCCTCTTCTTTGCCTTTTGATGTTGGTGCACAAATTTGAGTAATAGTATTAACTGGTTTTTCTTGTAGACATATGGATATTATCCTATCACTGACAGTATTGGACTGTAGGATAGGTCTTGAAACATTTTTTTTTTTTTAATGATGAATGCCATAGCATTCCTCTTCAATGTCATTCCAGGCATAGTAGATCATATGATTGTGTGATTCAAAATGACCAAACCAGTCTATTTCAGGTCACTAATGCCTAGGATAACAATCTTTACACATTTCATTTCAGTTTTTGACAACTTCCAATTTTTCCAGATTCATATTTCGTATATTCCATGTTCTTATTATTAATGGATGATTGTAGCTGTTTCTTCCCATTTTGAGTCATGCCACATCAGCAAATGGAGGTCCTGAAGGCTTTACTTCATCCATATCATTAAGATCGACTCTGCTTTGAGGAAGCAGCTCTCTGCCAGCCCTATTTTGAGTGCCTTCCAAACTGAGGGGCTCATTTCCTGGTATTATATCAGACAATATTTCAGGGCTATTAAAGTTTTCCAGTAATATATCAGACAGTATTTCACTGCTGTTCATAAGGTTTTCACTGGCCAACTCTTTGAGAACTGGTGGCCTCTTCCTTCTTCCGAGTCTGTCCACTTTACATGTAGTTAACTTAAAAAAAGAAAAAAAATGTGATCTGAGATTATTTATTTTAATAATATTTGTAGTTTATTTCCATTTATTTATTATTATTATTATTATTAATGGTATAGCTTAAGAATGACTCTTTGTTGGCCTTTTTATTTAAAAATATTTTTGATACTTTTAAGTAGTTTTTCACCCTTACTATGCTATTTTAAGGTTGTGAATATAATTATGTATGTTTCCTCATTCAATTTTATTCTTGAACATGTTTCTCCCCTAATTGTTCAAGTACATTCATTTTCATATAGTCTATTTTTGTTATATAATGATAATTTTAATTAGTTAGAATGAATTTAGAGTTCCATTTTATTATGGTTTTTGATGTTTTCATTACATTACATTATATTGATTAGTCATAGACATCTCTCTTCCCTGCCCATTTGTAAACCAACTGAGAAATATTAAGGATGAGACAGATGGCAACTATAATATCACCTCGATATAAAATCTTTGTAGAAGAATTGGCTTATATCAGTATTTGTCTGTGCTTCCTAATGCTGAACCTTAGAATTAGGCATATTCATCCTTCCAGCAGTTGTGGAACAGAAAGGAAAGTGTGAATTAAATTAGATTGCCCTTATGAATTCAAGTTCAAATAAATTTAAATAAACAAATTTGGTTATTTTCTCCCAATAAAAGACTAATTTTGGCTCTATGCATTCACCATATGGCATGCCATATAATCCACCTATATATTATGTTTCCATTTGAGACATCATTAGCTGCTTCCATAGATTTATAAATTTGACTTGGTGGCATCCCCATTGTGACATCATTTACAAACTTCTTTTTTCCATATATATATATATATATACACATATATCCATTATGTTAGGAGAACCTGTATTTTCATTTTCCCTTTGTTCTTGTGTTTCTGCAGCTACAGAATTGAATTGAAATGACTTTCCTCTGACAATATCCACACCCTTGTTATCAGCAATTCCTGACTTTTTGGTTGTTTTTCTGTTATGGAATTGTTTAAGTCTAAGAAATCCACCTACAAAGAAGTTTTCTCTTCATACATAATTAACCAACCCAGAACTAATGTTTGACCAATTAGTGGATGGCAATTCTTGATCTTTATGCAAAAACTATACGGATTTTAGATTACTATCTCTAACTTTTCCTTTCTAGTACTGAATGCAAAGTACACTTGAAGCTAGCTGATCTAGCATTGCCTGACTAAGGATGGCACTCAAAACTTAAATTAGAATCTCACTAGTACATACCAAGCTCATTTGTTTTTTCAATTTAAAAGTAGTAATACTGTTCTTCCCCTATTGCCATAAAGACCATATAGATAAAGACTCTTTCTACCATGATTCTCAAATCAAATCTTTACTTAAAACACTCCTGCTTTTGTTTCAACTGGAGAAAGGTATAATGTCAAGAGTATTACACATATAGAATTCAAACTTACATAGCAGAAAGGAAAAAATCTCAACTCCACTCTAGCAGTTCTTGAAGGGCAATTTTACTTTTCATGACTTTTTTTTTTTTTTTTTTGCATGCATTATTGTTTTATTTTAAGCATTGTGAGACTCATTCAACTCAACTCACTGCCTTCGAGTCAGATTCAACTCATAGCAACCTCTCCTTGGGTTTCCGAGGTGGTATTCCTCTATTATATTTATGAAATGATATACCTCTGTCAGTAAGTGACAGATCCCAAGAAAATAATTTCCTTCTTTTCTGTATTTATTTATTTTGCCTCCTCCCCCCATGTTGGGCCACTCTGCTTTGAAGCTTAAACAAGTTTGAGATTTTAGCTAGCAATGTCTTCTTGTTCATTTGCTATAATATTACAAATGGTAATCCTTTGCACTTACATCTTTTAATTATTACTTCCACAGTTAATTAGAAATACTTTTTGCTTAGTACTGACAAGAATAATGGGATATTTTATAAGTTATGACTTTATTTTCAATAAAGTACAGTAATTGAATGAAAATGAATAGAAAAAAAAATCATTCTTTTAAGTTGCAAATGTTGTTTTAACATATTAAAAGTAGTAGTGTTTATTTAGCTATTCTTCTTCTTGTAATCACTTCAAACATACATAGAAATAAGGAGAATGATGCAATAAAATTTATTTACCTATTGCCCAGTTAAATAATCATTGATTCATAATCACCTTTTCAGTTAAACTCCTACTCATTTTTTCCAATCACAGAATTATTTTGATTCAAAACCCAGTTACCATAATATTTCATCAATAAACACTAGTATATATAATTCTAAAAGATAAAAACCCTTTAGAAAATTAAACATCTAAAAGTAAAAAGAGCAGAAAAAGAGATGGTCAAGAAAATGCAACCAAACATATAAAGCAAGTTCAATGAATAAAAAATAGTTACATATATGATAGATATTAAACTAATTATAACTATAATCACATTAAATGTGAATAGTTTCAATATACCAATTGAAAATCAGAGACTAAGAGACTGGCTTAAACAATGACAATACCCAGCAACCCACTGTCTACAAGAATCTCACATCAGATGTAAAGAAAAAAGTAAATTAAATATATGAAAGGATAATTAACAAGACTAGAATCTGGTTATGTAAAGAGATTAATAAAAACAACAAACCACCAGCAAATTCAACTAAGGAAAAAAAAAAAAAAAAAGAGAAGATGTAAATAACAAGAATAATAAATGAAATGGGCAACACCAAAACAGAACCCACCAAAATAAATAGGATAATAACAGGATAATATGACGAACTGTACTCCAACAAATTTAGAAGAAATGAACAAATTTCGAGAAACACAAGACCTATCTAAATTAATACCAACCAAGGTAGAAAATTTGAAAAAACCCATTAAAAAAAGGAAGAAATTGAGCAGGTCACAAAAAAGCACCCCCCACCCCCACCCCATGAAAACAAGTCCTGGCCCAGATGACTTGACTGGAGAATTTTAGCAAACATTCAGAGAAGACCTGGCACCTACCTGACTCAAACTATTCTAGAACATAGAAAAAGATGGCATACTACCGAATTTATTCTATGAAGCAAGCATAATCCTGATACCAAAAACAAGCAAAGACACCACTTAAAAAAAAAAAAAAAAAAGTATAGGAATGGAGAAAGTGGTACTATGCTAACACAAATCATAGGAAAGTTGGAATAGCTATATAAATTTCAGACAGGAAAATTTCAAAACAAGTAACATTATCAGAGATAAATAGGGGCATTACAGAATTATGTTGTTATTTGCAAATGTCAGTTCCAACTAATGGTGAAAGAGATCAAGTCTCCAAGAAAATGAATCAACTGTTATGTGTATATGCTTGAAATACAACATCAAAATACATGAAGCAACAACAGACACAAGCGAAAGGAATAGTAGACAAATCCACTATCATAGGTAAATTATTGAATCTCTCTCAGTAATTGAAAGATCCATCAAGCAGAATATCAGTAACAATATAGTTGAACAGTACAGCAATATCAGTCAACTGGACTAAAATACATTTATAGAATGCTTCATTTAAAAACACCAGCATACATCTTTTTCTGAAACTTACACGGAATATTTACTAAGATAGACCATGAAAACCAAAAAAAAAACAAACTCCATGCCATTAAGCTGATCCCGACTCACAAAGACCCTTCCTTGGGTTTCCGACGCAGTATCACTATGGAAGTAGATTATGCAACCTGCCTTCAGAGGAGTGACTGGTGGGTATGAGCTGCCAGCCTTCTGGTTAGCAGTCAAAACCATGTCAAAAATAAATAAATAAATAAAGATTATACAGAGTATACTTCCTGCTCATAATAGAACTAAATTACAAACCAGTAACAAAAGGTAGCAGGGAAATCTAAAAATATTTGGAAATTAAATGCTAAACTTCTAAAAGCATATGTTGTTGTTGTTGTTGTTATATGCCCTCCAGTCCCACCGACTCATAGCGACCCCTCCTTGGGTTTCTGAGGCAGTATCACTACGGAACTAGATTGCCCCTCTTCCTTCCGAGGACTAAAAGCACATAGGTCAATAAAAAAAAAATTTCAAGACAAACTAAAACGTATTTTGAACTAAATGAAAATTCAACTTATCAAAATTTTTGGAATACAACAAAAATAGGGACTACAAGGAAACATATAGAATTAAATGCCTATATTACCAAAAAAAAGAGAAAGATCTAAAATGAATAATGTAAGCTTTTACCTAAGGAAACTATAGAGAAAAGAGAAAAACAAATCTTAAGGAAGTAAATGAAAACAAATTAAGAAAAACATTAGAGCAGAAATCAATGAAATTAAAAACTGGAAAAAGTAGAGAAAGTCAACAAAACCAGAACCTTGTTCTTTGGGGAAAAAAACAATCAATAGAATTGGTAAGCATTTATCCAGGCTAGTCAAGAGTAAAAGAGAGAAGACATAAATTACTAATACTAAAGATGATAGAGGGATCATCTCCACTGAGCCTCTGCACATTAGAAGAGTGATATAGGAATATTATAAACAACTATTCTCACAAATTTGATAACAAATTAAATGGGCTAATTCCTTGAATAACACAATCTACTAAAACAAGTATATGGAGAAATAAATAATCTGAATAGCCCTGTATCTGTTAAAGAAACCAAGTCAATTATTAGTAACCTTCCAAACCAGAAAACACCAGGCAAATATTATTTCATTGGTATATTCTAACAAACATTCAAGGAAGAATTGATACCAATTCCTTGTCATCTATTCCAGAAAATAGAAGTAGTGGGAACACTTCCTAATTCATGCCATGGTACCTGCATTACCCTAAAATCAAAACCAGACAAAGGAATAACAAGAAAGGAAAATTGCAGACCAAGACCTCTCATGAGTTTGGATATAAAAATCCTCAAAAAATTTTAGTAAATAGACTCTAACAATGTAGAAAGAACTGCACACCACGGCCAAGTGAGATTTATTTCACATATGCTAGGTTGGTTCAACTTTGAAAAATCAATTAAAGTGACTCACCACATGATCAAGCTAAAGAATAAAAATAATTTGATCATACCAATAGATGCAGAAAAATCATTTGACAAAATCTAATACCATTGATTATAAAAAAGCTCGTTGTTGTTGTTATGTTGTTATTTGCCGTCGAGTTGGCCCCGACTCATAGCAACTCCTCCTTGGGTTTCCGAGGCAGTATCACTATGGAAGTAGGATTGCCCAACCTTCCTTCTGAGGAGTGGCTGGTGGATTTGAACCGCCAGTGTTCTGGTTAGCAGTCAAGTGCCTTAGGCATTATGCTACCAGAGCTCAGCAAACTATGAATTGAGAAAAAGTAGAGTTTTGACAAGTGGTCTCCCTAGTTTGTGTTACATACTTCCTTCAATAATCATATAATATCTGGATACCTCCATGTTCTGGTTACCTAGTGCTGCTCTGACAAGAATATAAATGGGATGCTTGAACAAACAGGAGTTTATTCTCTTACAGTTTGGAGGCTTTAAGTCTGAGTTCAAAGTGCCAGGCTCTAGGGGCTAGGTGAAAGCCCCTCAATCTTGGGCTTCAGCTGTGCTTCTTGTTCCTGCGGCACTGAAGCTGGAGGATTTTCTTCACTCAGCTGCTGGTTGTTGAGGCTGACAAGCCCAAGGTCCACAAGTAACAAGACACAGTACCGATGTTACCAAACCACATGGCAGGCCATTAATTCAAGTCCATTGAAAGTCCCAAGATCAGCAGAGCATGGCAGGCTGCTGAACAACAACATGGTTACATGCAGGGTTCAAGCATGCCATAAACAAGAGATAGTTCCCCAAGGCTTCTTCTTATATATAGGAAGCAGACCATATCCCTAAGACAGCTACTCAGCTGCTCACAGTAGATTCCACCATGGAGTTGATTACCAGTCTCATCATGGAGAATACTACATCTAGCTGCCCAGCCACTCATCAAGGCCCAGCAAAATTGACACACAAACTTAACTACCACACTCCATTTGTGATGTTAATCTACACTGAAAATCATTGCTCAGACAAAAAATTTCATTAGGTCTTTTAAAAATGTTGATATTCTCTGAGTACTATCTTCCATGTCTGCCATCTTTTCTCTTTTTTATGTCAGAAAACTTGTGATTCCCACATTTCACATTTCTCAATTCTATTTCCTGTTTCATCAACCTATTGTCTGAACTGTTTTCTCTACTTAATTATTCTCAGTGCTGATTTGAATTGCTCTTTAACAAGGTTTAATCAGTTTGTTTGTTTTCCAGCTGATATGCTTTATCTCTTGTAATAGAATAGCAGTTGCTTTTTTAAAAAAAATTCTAATTTCACATGGGTGTTCTACATTAGGGATGATACAGTTTTGTTCTGTTTTTCCATCCCAACTGTTTTATTTTACTTGCTTCTTTAAAGCTTTATTAAATAAGTAATTAATAGTCTTCCTAATCTTTCCTTGTGATTATTTAGCTAATTTCTAGAGACCAAGGCTAGGCAGGCAGATTCAAGGTTTTTTTTTTTTTTTTGGCTAGTGCTTTGTCTAGGGCTGTTTGGTGTTGGGTACAGTCTTACTGGTGCCATTGCTTGCATGAAAATTCTAACATCCAACTATTGGCTTAACAAATGGATTAGTACATGAAAATTCTATTTCATTTCTGTGACACAAAAACTTCCATTCTTATGCATTTACAGTGATGTTTTCAGTACAGTGTAACATGTGGATCTGGGATTGGGGAGCACACCATCTTGGAGAGATGTTTTCATTCTCTTTCCCATACTCACATAGCAAAGAGTGGCTTTACTTAATGGTACAGTGTATTTTCTTTTCTTTTTGGGAATTAGAACTATGTGAATAGGAGATAAGGATATCATTTCTGCCCTCTTCCTTAGAACCTCAGACTTAGCTTTAGGCCTAGACCAGTTTTTGCATCTACTCTTTTCTTTTTCAACCCTGACATAATTAGCCATATTAACAGCTGGAATGCTGAAGCCATCTTCAGTGTTTACTTTTCTATCCTATGGGATTGCTATGAGTCAGAATCAACTTGATAGCACACAACAACAACTGTAACAACACACTGCAAATAGTTGATTGATGTTACTCAGCCGAATTCTGTGAATTTAAGCTTTGGCTTAAATTAGTTGCAATTAATTCGTGCTCTTGTTTGCATATCCTGGCTATTGGTAGCATGCTTCTCCTGAAAAATTGCCAAGGAATCTGCGTGACAGTAGACACCATTGTTAGGTTGAGAAATTAAAATACCTCTTGTAAGAATTGGGAATTTGCTTGCTTTCTGTCTTTCTTTTTAACAATAACTGAGTATAATTTTTCTCTTCAGGACAATCTTATTTTTATATGAGTAATTTATATGAGTGATAAATAGGAAAAGCAAGAGTTAATTACATGTGTATTCTCCAAAAGAACCACTATATTTATTTTGTACAGAATTATTCATTTCTTAGAATACATCTATTATAGTTATTTTGTCTTTTCCTTATGAGTGCAGAATATTTCATTGTAATATTTTACATTTTGTATGCTGCACTGTAATAAAAGTGACCCTTCTTGAGTCAGTTATACCTGAAAATTATTTTGCCCTGCACCAAGGCAGGCTGCTGCTTTGTAGGACCTCAAAAAACCACAGGGGTCTCATAAAGTCAAGGCAATTTTGCCTGTGGTAAATTTTACCTCTTTTCTTCAGGGCATGTATCAAAATTATCAGGAAATAGTTAATAGGAAACAGTGCCTAGAATACAATTTCAATATTATCCTTATTTTGTCTAAAATATAGTTCTCTCATTTCATGTCCATTTAAATTTGAGATTTTTATTTTTATTTTGAGAACAAGAAAATTTCAATTAATAAACAATTAAAAGTCAGCCTTCAAAATAAAACTATTTAGCTGTGGGGATAGTAAATTTACAGCATAATTGTTAGAAGCATTGTTGCTTCGTTCCTTCCTTACTATTTTTTTTTAGATAAGAAAAAAGTTTTATCTCTGTATTTTGTGTTCATTCCTCACTTAGACAAAAAATGGGTTAGAATAAAGAAATGTGTGAAAACCATTTTCAGAGTTGCTCTGTGTAATTAATGAGTCATCTCCCTTAAGCAGAGAATCAGGATGTTAAACTTTTCTGACTGTGATTAGTCTGAAAGCCTGCACATTCTGATCCACCATTTTCCTATATTAAAGATTTTGTTCTTTAACCTCATTGTCTTTGAGCTGATTCTGATTCATATTGACCCTATAGGTCAGAGCAGAACTGCCTCATAAGGTTTCCAAGGGTTATAAACCTTGGAAGCTGACTGCCTCATCCTTCTCCCATGAAGCAGCCAGTGGGTTTAAACCAGTGACCTTTTTGGTTAGCAGCTGAAGATTTTAACCCCTATATCGCCAGAGCTCCTTTCTGTTATTTACTAGTGTTCATACCACAGATGTTGAATCTAAAAATTTCACCCTAATCTAATAGACTTCATCACCAGTCTCTTCCAGAACTATGTATGGTCTTCTAGAGAGAAATAAGAAATGCTTTTCCAAATACCACACTCTTCTCTGGATGAGCTACCGAATTGACTTATTAGTAATTAACAATTAAGCCTTAAAGTGTTGGTAATGACAATTTTATTTAATCAAAGCCCTATATTGAATTTTAAAGGGATGAACTTATTTTTCATAGTGCCAATAATTCATAAAGCAAATTAGGTAAATCCTTTTACAAGTAAAGGAAATATAATACTTGATTTCCAATTTTAAAAACAATAGTATCTCATCAATGCCTGTGTTCTGGTTACCTAGTGCCACTCTGACCAGGAATATACCACAAATGGGACGCTTGAACAAATAGGAGTTTATTCTCTTACAGTTTGGGGGCTTTAAGTCCAAGTTCAAAGTGTCAGGCTCTAGGGGTTGTGTGAAAGCCCTTAGACCTTGGGCTTCAGCTCTGCCTCTTGCTCTCAGCCCACTGAAGCTAGAGGCATCTCTTCATTCAGGTAGCTGCTGGCTGCTGAGGCTAACAAGCCCAAGGTTGACAAATTAAATGGCACAGTCACAATGTTACCAAACCACATGGCAGGCCATTAATTTAAGTCCATTGAAGGTCCCAAGATCAGCAAAGTGTGGCAGGCTGCAGAACAATGACACAGCTACATGTGTGCCATAACCTCAAGTTTGCCATAGCTAGAGACTATCCCCAAGGCTTCTCCTTATATACAGGAAGCAGATCACATCCCAAAAGCTGCTTGTGGTAGATCCCACCGTGGAGTTGATTGCCAGTCTCATCATGGGGAATAACTACCATCAGCTGCCCAGCCACTCAACCAGGCCCAGCCAAATTGACATACAAACTGAACTACCACGATTCCAGCCCTTGTCAACTTGGCACCTGTACAGATCTTTATTGGATGGCATCTATACAGATCTGTCTCACTAGGTGGCTCCAGTTCTCCAGTTCCTCTGAATGGTGATCTCCCACCCCCCCTTGGCCTGGTGGGCCTCATTCCTCTCCCTCTTGGGCATGGCAGCCCCGCCCCCTCACTCTTGGGCAGCGGCTGTGGCTCCATCTCACTGGCTCACATGAACGAGCAGCCCCACCCTCCAGAACCGAGTTGGTGAAGGATTAGCTCTTTGAAACCTAGGGGATTGTGGTGGTTCCACCCCCAAAGACCATGGTCCTACCCTTTGAGGCTGAAGCAGCTCTGCTTCCCATTTCCTTAGTCTCTCCACTTCTGCCAATTAATTCCCAAGGGCAACCCACTCCACTGGAAATCTTCCTGCCCCAAAGGACACAGCTTTCTTGCTCCATGGGCCAGCCAACTGACTACTCCAATTATGCTGGTCTCTTCACCAATTAATGTCCAAAGGCAACTCACTTCTACCTGGCTTTCTCCTCTGTAGGCTGGTAAGCCTGTTCTGTTTAATGCCGGCCTCTGGGCTCTGCTACTGCCATTTTTCATGCTCGTCTTTCTGTCGGTATCTCTCTGCCAGTCTCTTGGCTCTGCTCCTGCCATCTCTCATGCCACATACTGGGGTCTCTTTGCCAATGTCTTGGGTCAAGGACGCACTCCACTCCTGTTTCCACATTTTAGGTATCTGTCAGAGCAGCACCTCACTCACTCGGTACCATATTCTTTTCTGGAGCTCTGGTAGCATAGTGCCTAAGGCACTTGACTGCTAACCAGAAGGCTGGGGGTTCAAACCCACCAGCCACTCCTCAGAAGGAAGATGAGGCAATTTACTTCCATAGTGATACTGTCTTGGAAACCCAAGGAGGGGTCACTATGAGTCAGATCCGACTCCACGGCACATAACAACAACACAGTGCCACTCTGACAAGAATATACCACAAACGGAAAGACCTTAACAAAGAGGAGTTTATTCTCTTAAGGTTCAGAAGGCTAGAAGTCCAAGTTCAAAATACCAGGCTCTAGGGGCTAGGTGAAAGCACCTTAACCTTGGGCTTCAGCTCTGCCTCCTGCTCCTGGCCCACTGGAGCTAGAGACTTTTCTTCACTCAGACAGTGGCTAGCTGATGAGACTTAAAAACCCAAGGTTGATAAGTAAAAAGGCACAGTTCCGATGTTACCATACCACAAGGCAGGACATTAACTCAAGTGCATTTAAAGTCCCAAGGTCAGAATAGCATAGCAGGCTGCTGAACAATGACATGGCTACATGCAAGGTCCAAGTGTGCCATATCCTGGAGACCATTCCCAAAGCTGCTTCTTATATACCGGAAGCAGACCACACACCCAAAGCAGTTACTCGGCTGCTCTAATAGATTCCACCGTGGAATTAATTACCAATCTCACCATGGGAAATAACTACATGCAGCTGACCAGCCACTGAACCAGGCCCAGCCAAGTTGACACACAGACTTAACCACCACAGCCTGCATCCAATCCCATCATGTGTGTTAATTAGCAGTTCATCATTGTCCCATCACCTTCTCTTCCCTTTTTTGTGTTTTTTCTTCTTAAATAATTGTAGTCTCTCTTCTCTCACTGTGCTTACCTCCACACAATCGTCATAAAATAAATTAAAACCATAAAATTAACCATAAAATGTTTAATAAATAATATTTTTTCACCTATTAAGTTTCTGATCAATCATTTTGTCATTTGTTACATTGGCAAATGTACAATCTATTTTATTAAACCAAAAACAAAAAACCAAACTCACTGCCATCGAGTCTGATCCATCTCATAGTGACTGCTTCTTGGGTTTCTGAGACGGTATCACTGCAGAAGTAGATTGCCTAACCTTCCTTATGAGGAGTGGCTTGTGGATTTGAACCTCCAGCCTTCTGGTTAGCTGTCAAATGCCTTGTGCACTATACCACCAGAGCTCCCATTTAATTAAAGCAAAGTGAAAACAAAAAAAAAGAAATTGAACTTGAGTTTAGAATCCATTTTTGAGCTTTTCTTCTAAATTTCTAAAATTCCTATTTTTCTATCTTTACAACTATTGTATTACTTTATGTCTATGCTTGCCAGAATTACAAAGCATGCAAAAGATTCCTGTCAAATTTCTCTACTACTGCTTTCTTCCACCACTTTCAGAAAGATTTTGCTACTAGAGTTACATACATAAATAACAGAAGTGTTACATTATTTTCAAGTTTAAAACTCTTACTGATTCTCTTTGGCATAACTGAGCTCCTTAGTCTGATATATAATACCTTTGATATCTGTCTCAAATTTTGAGTAAGTAGATTTTCTCATCTACATTGTGAATAATCCCCTTGTAGTTTTAATAAGAGAAAAGCACAGGACAAGGCAGAATTTTGGTTTTACTTCTGGCAGAAGCAGAGTTTTAACACATTTAAATGCCAGCTGTGGTATTACCCTTCCAAAGTAGTCTATAAATAAAGATAGAATCAAACAGAAAGTCTAAAATTCAACAGTCCAGCTTAAAAGCCTCACATATTATCACATCTGAAGAAGGATGTCTGAAGGCAGTGTAAAGCTAAATGGTTCAATAGCCAAAGTTATGCTAGACAATGGAGTCCAAGAGGTAAATCCATAGGTGCAAATTAGGAGATATTATCCCCTAAAGCCTACATACAATTTATACTTACTGTATTTTTATGCAACTAATGCATGTTGTTTTATTTTTTGCTAACACCACTAATCTGTCTATTTTAAGTTTCTTATGTGCAGTATGTATGTTATATAATGGGCATGTTATTTATGTGGGTGTGTTATATGCAAAAGAATATAGTACTCAGAGATATAATAAACTGGTGGAAGATCTTAGGTTATTAAAAAAAAAACCCTATAATGAGTGGAAATATTATTTCCCTTTGTATCATTGAATTTGTATTGTTTTATCAAACAATCCCAAAATCTCAGTGATTTACAACAATAAACATTAATTTCTTGCTTATAGCTTGGCAAGTTAGCTGTGGTTAACTAAATATATCTTCCCAATCTAGATAGACCCTAGGCTGAAGAATCAATCCTTATCTGGGATATACTGTTGGCTTGGCACAGGATGAAAACAAGATGTCTAACCAAACTATGCAAGCACATTTAAATCTTCTGCCCAGAGGTTGTATATCAAATCCATTGGCAAAATCACATCACATTATTAAGTCCAACAATGGGGGAGGAAAGTATTTACCTTTAGGGAGGCATGGGGAGAGTGGATGAACTATAACCTATAGAAAAGAGTGAATATGTGGGAAAAAAATAATATCTGTCTTAGTTCTCAAATATCTATATTTGTGATTCTTCTCTACCTCTCATTTGGGATTCGTCATTTAGTAAGATACCAAGTCCAGTCAGCTTTGTTTGGGGAAATTTGAATACAGGTTTTTTTTTTAAATGGATTCACCAAAGCCAAAAATGAGGAAACTATATATATATATATTTTTAACCAATTTCTGCTTTCTGAAATTGACCAAACAAGCAATCAAGATATGTTGATTATCACTGGTGATTGAAATACAAAAGTTGGAAACAAAAAAGAATTGCTAGTATTGGAAAATATGGCTTTGGTGATAAAAATAATGCTGGAGATCACATGATAGACTTTTGCAAGACCAACAACTTATTGACTGCAAATACCTGTTTTCAACAACACAAATGATGGCTATATATGTGGACTTCATGAGATGGAATACACAGGAATCATATCAACTACATCTGTGGAAAGAGGTGATGGAGAAACTCAATATCTTCAGCCAAAACAAGGCCAGGAGTTGACTGTGGAGCAGACCATCAATTGCTCAAATACAAGTTCAAGTTGAAGATGAAGACAACTGAAATAAGTCCATGAGATCCAAAACACAGCCTTGATTATATCCCTCCTAAATTTAGAGACCATCTAAAAAACAGATTTGAAACAATGGACACCAATGATTGAAAACTAGAGGAATTGTGGTATGACATCAAGAACTCCATCCATGAAGAAAGCAAGAGGTCTTAAAAAGATAGGAAATGAAGAAAAGACCAAAATGGATGTCAGAGGAGACTCTGAAACTTGCCCTTGAGAGAGAGCAGCTAAAGCAAATGGAAGAAATGACAAGACAAAAGAGCTGAATAGAAGATTTCAAAGAGTAGCTTAAGAAGATAAAGTCAATTATAATGAAATGTGCAAGGACCAAAAGGGAAGAACATGCTGGGTATTTCTCAAGGTGAAAGAATTGAAGACAAAGATTCAAGCCTCGAATTTCAATATTGAAAGATTCTATGGGCAAAATATTGAATGATGCAGGAAACATGAAAAGAAGCTGGAAGGAATACACAGAGTCACTATACCAAAAGAAATTGGTTGATGTTCATCCATTTCAGAAGGTGGTATATGATCAAGAACCAATAGTATTGAAGGAAGAACTTAAAGCTGTCCTGAAGGAAGTGGTGAAGAGTAAAGCTCCAGGTATTGACAGAATACCCACTAAAATGATTCCACAAATGGATGTAGCACTGGAGGCACTCACTCGGCTATGCCAAGAAATTTGGAAGACAGCTACCTGGCCAACTGACAGGAAGAGATCCATATTTGTACCCATTCCAAAGAAAGGTGATCCCACAGAATGTGGAAATTATTGAACAATATCTTTAATATCACACATAAGTAAAAGTTTGCTGAAGATAATTCAAAAATGGTTAAAGCGATATATTGGCAGAGAACTTCCAGAAATGCAAGCTGGATTCAGAAGAGGATATGGGATAAGGGATATCATTGCTGATGTCAGATGGATCTTGAGTCAAAGCAAAGAATACCAGAAAGATGTTTACTTGTGTTTTGTTGACTATGCAAAAGCATTGGCTTGTGTGGATCATAACAAATTAGGGACAACATTAAGAAGAATGGGAATTCCAGAACAATTGATTGTACTCATGAAGAATCTGTATGTAGACCAGGAGGCTGTCATTTGAACAGAACAAGGGGATACTTCATGGTTTAAAACCAAGAAGGAAGAGTGTCAGGGTTGTAGCCTTTCACCATACTTATTCATTCTGTATGCTGAACAAATAATCTGAGAAGTTGGACTATATGAAGAATAATGTGGCATGAAGATTGGAGGAAGGCTCATTAACAACCTGTGATATGCAGATGACACAACTTTGCTTGCTGAAAGTGAGGATGGCTTGAAACACTTACAGATAAAAATTAAAGACTTTAATCTGCACTATGGATTACATCTCAACAAAAAGAAAAATCCTCACAAACGGATCCATAAGCAGCATCACGATAAGCGAAGAAAAGATTGATGTTGTTAAAGATTTCATATTACTTGGTTCCACAATCAACATGAATGGAAGCAGCAGTCAAAACATCAGATGATGTATCACACTGGGCAATTCTGCTGCAAACAACCTCTTTAAAGTGCTAAACAGCAAAGATGTCTCCTTGAAGACTAAAGTGCCCCTAACCCAAGTCATGGTATTTTCAATCACCTCTTATGCATGTGAGAGCTTGACAGTGAATGAGGAAGACCAAAGAAGAGTTGATGCTTTTAAGATGTGGTGTTGGTGATGTATCATGGACTACTGAAAGAGGAAACAAATCTGTCCTGGAGAAGTGCAGCCAGAATGCTCCTTGGAAGCGAGAATGGCCAGACTCCGTCTCAACTACTTTGATCATATTGTCAGAAGGGACCATTCCCTGGAGAAGGATATCATGCTTGGTAAAGTAGGGGGTCAACGAAAATGGGGAAGGTCCTCACCAAGATAGATTGATACAGTGGCTGTAACAATGGGCTCAAGTATTGCAAAGATTGTGAGGCTGGCACAGGACTGGGCAGTGTTTCGTTCTGTTGTGCATGGGGTCGCTATGAGTTAGAGCTGACTTGATGGCATCTAACAACAACAACATAAGCTCAAGTTATATACAACATTAGATAATGAGTCATGACATAATAAATTACAAATTTAAACAGTATGCATTTCTTATTCATAACTATTCGTATTTGGTTATATCTTTACTTAAATTACTGGAGTATAGTCTAATTTTTTTAGACCTTTATGTATCCTATATAAGGCATTTTCTATTACATTCTGGCAACTGCTCTAGTGAATTATTCTTTATTTTTCTAATTTCAAAGTGTCTCTAGGTGTCATTTGTTATTTCTCTTTCTTTGTGTGCTAGGGTTATCAGTGGGTAGACTGAGTGGATATTACAAACAGTACTGGTATATTGAATTTATAGGACATTTTAAGAAAATTCCTTGTACTTCAGAGTTAAATGAATATCACTCCTTAAACATATTTGTATGTTATTATATCTATATATAAGGAGTTCTGGTGGCATAGTGCCCAAGGCATTTGACTGCTAACCAGAAGTTTGGCAGTTCAAACCCACTAGCCACTCCATGGAAGGAAGACTGGGCAATCTACTTCTGTAAAGATTTAATGTCTTGGAAACCTAAAGGGGGTTGCTATGACTCTGAATCAACTCAATGGCAGTGAGGTTATATCTATATATATTTTCTTTATAGATATGAATTCATTATTAGTATTATGAATATGTATTAAAAATAATGCTATTATATCATACCCAAAGTCTTGAAGTAAATATATTACTTTGATTTTCAGAATGGATTGCTAATTTAGACTTGCAAGAAATTCTAAAGATTCTGTCTAATTAATTTAATTAGATTTCATGGATATGTGACTTTCACTCTCATGTTTAACCATATATACATAAGAAATCAAATTTAATTTGAAATCTCTGATCTTCAGATAGTACAGTGGGCATGTGACAGACCTCAGATTTGAATAAAGTTCTAGAGTGAGCCCATTTAAGCAAAAAAAAAAAAAAAAATGTGGGGGGAAGGCAGACACTTTTAGGAACCTGTTGAATATAGGAGTTGCAAGAAATCACGGCAAACAAATTATTCTCTTTTCCCTAATCTGAAATTAGATTCCCAGAATATTTTTTCCTCTCTTCTTTTAGTCCATTTATCATTCTTATGCTGGTTCTTATATAAATCATAAAATAATGGTGACACGTACATCATCATCTCAGGAGTAAAACTCAATCAATTTAGTTCTTATATCAGGAAGGTGAAATTTGGAGAATTGTTTACTTTCTGATTTATCAAGAATCTCAGGATGGAGCGTTTTTGAGTCATTTTATGTAATTATCTAGTTTGTGGATTATTCCCTTGGTGCTTGATTTGCTAATTTCCTACAGACTGAATGAAATCTATCTATTGTGTTGTTAATTGGGCAGCAATGGAAAAAGGAAGTAAATATTTCATCTACTCCTTTTGCTGCAGGATAATTGTGCTTCATAAAAATTTCATAATAAATTTATGATTAGATTTCTTGGATAAGATAACAGTCTTGTGGAAAGAGAAGATTTTATTTCACTTGATTTCCTCTTGCTAATTCTATGTGCATCCCATAGAAATTTTGCTACTTTTTTTGTTAATTTAAGAGTTTGTAGTTACAAAAAATCTGTAAATTTTGCAAATTTTGCACCAGCTTTTAATATTTATTTATAGTACTTTGGGAAAGGATAGGAAATAGGATTTGTGTTTAAATATTAAAAAGCTAATCAGGAAGTGTTGATTGAATATTTTACAATCAGAAAGATATCAGATAAATGCAGGATCTATTGATTAAGTGATAAATAGAAAAATAAACCATGAGCAGACACACTACTTACAGCATCTTCTCACTACCCCCTCCCATTCCTTTGTAGGGAAGACATTTTCTTTACTTATTGGTCAGTTAAGAAGTCTCTGAGTAAAAGGCTGTTCTTGCTGGGTGCCACTGAATCAATTATGACTCATAGTGACCCCATGTTACATAGTAGTATTGAGCCATAGGCTTGTCTTGGCTGTAATTTTTACTGAGCAGACTGTATTATAATGCAATGTGCAAAGACCTAGTATTAGAAAAACAAAAGGAAAAAAACAAGTTCAAGATTTCTCTACCTGAAAGAGTTGAAAACAAAATTCAAGCCTTGATTTGCAATACAGAAAAAGTCTATGGGTAAAATATTGAATGATGAAGGAAGCATCAAAAAAGAAGATGGAAGAAATACACAGAGTCACTGAACTAAAATGAATTGGTTGATGTTCAGTTATTTCAGGAGGTACCATATGATTAAGAACCAATAATATTGAAGGAAGTTCAAGTTACACTGAAGGAATTGGTGAAAAACCAGTTGCAGGAATTGACAGACTACTCATTGAGATATTTCAACATGGATACAGCAATGGAGGTACTCACTCATTTATGCCAAGAAATTTAGAAGACAGCTGCCTGGCTAACTGATAGAAGAGATTGATATTTGTATCTATTCCAAAGAAAGGTGATCTAGCAAAATGTGAAAATTATCAAACAATATCATTAATATCACATGCAAGTAAAATTTTGCTGAAGATCATTAAAAAATGGCTGTAGCAGTAAATTGATAGAGACTTTTCAGAAATTCAAGCTGGATTTAGAAGAAGACGAGAAAAGAGATATATTATTAATGATGTCAGATGGATCTGGTCTGAAAGCAAAGAATACCTGAAAGATGTTTACCTGTGTTGTATTGATTATGCAAAAGCTTTCTACTGTGTGGATCATAATAAATTATAGATAATATGGAGAAGAACAGGAATTCCAGAACACTTAATTGTGCTCATGAGGAACTTATACATAGACTAAGAGGCTGCTGATTGAACAGCTTTTTTTTTTTTTTTTTAATTTTTATTTTAAGAGCTGTCTTACATTCAACATTATGTGTACATTTAGTTTCACTCCCCATTCACCATGCCCAACTCGAACCCAGTCTCCTCACCTCCTTGCCCAGTAATCCTCTCCCTGTGCCCCTGTAGTTAATCACTCCTGTTTGTCCTGCATTTCCTCCATGTGAATGTTGCTCATCTGGTGCCCCATGTTGATTGTTCCAAGGGATGTCCAATGTAGGATGAGGAACAAGGCTTTTATGTATTTTGTTGTGCCGATTGAATTTTGTGTTCCCCAGTACTATGGTCCTGAGATGGTAGATTTGTTGGATCTCTCTCCCATAGTGTCTGGGTATGTATGAGGGATTACTCTGTGTCTTCTATTGTTTCTGTAAGGATTGCAAGTATTTTGTATCACTAGTATCTGTGCAAGATTAGCCTCCATTGAATCTATCCTTGGTCTAGAGTATACTCCTGTTCACTGACCCCCATGTGATCCTCTCAGGTGTTTATGTGTTTATCTGTAGCCTGGTATTTGGTACTAATGGTAATGCAGTATTGTGGGCACACTGGTTGGTATTAGTGTCTGTCGTCTGTCTCCTATGTGCACAATTTGGTGTCCTCCCTTTTCCTAATGTTATCATGGTGGTTACAGACTCTTTCCATACATCCCTCCCCTTACTCACATCAGTGTGTGAGCCCCAACTAGCCCGAAATTAATTCCTCCCCTTCCCTCCCCACCCGGTAATGTACAAAGTGAGCTCCCTTTCAAAAGCAAACCCTTCTCTGTCTTTTTACAGTAATGGGCTTATACAGTATTTGTCCTTCTGTGATTGACTTATTTCACTTAGCATAATGTCCTCCAGGTTCATCCACATTGTGAGATGATTTGCATATCCCCATTGTTCTTTAATGTAGCATAGTGTTCCATTGTGTGCATGTACCATAATTTTGTTATCAACTCATCCGTTGGTGGGCATTTAGGTTGTTTCCATCTCTTTGCTATAATGAACTGTGCTGTGATGAACATAGGTGAGCATATGTCTGTTCATGCACTGTCTCTCACCTCTTTAGGATATATTCCTAGTAATGGAGTTGCTGGGTCAAATGATACTTCTATTTTCAGTTTTTTAAGGAAACATCATACTGTATGCCACAATGGTTGCACCATTTTACCATCCTGCCAGCAGTCCACAAGAGTTTCAATTTGTCTGCAACCTCACCAGCATTTGTTATTTTCTGTCCTGTTGAACTTTGTTATTATTGCTGGGGTGAGATGATCTCTCATCGTTGTTTTGATTTACATCTCTCTAGTGAGCTCTGGTAGCATAGTGGCTAAGACACTTGCCTGCTAACCAGACGGCTGGCGGTTCAAACCCACCAGCCACTCCTCGGAAGGAAGGTTGGGCAATCCTACTTCCGTAGTGATACTGCCTCGGAAACCCAAGGAGGGGTTGCTATGAGTCGGGGCCGACTCGACGGCACATAACAACAACAACAACAACAAGTGACTAATGGGGAGCCCTGGTAGCATAGTGGTAGCATAGTTTTTGTGAAAAACACACCAGCCACTCCTCAGAAGGAAGATTGGGCAATCTGCTTCTGTAGTGATACTGCCTCAGAAACCCAGGGAGGGGTTGTTATGAGTCGGGTCCGACTTGAAGGCACAAAACAACAACAACAACATGTATCAGACCAACTCAATAGCACTTAACAACAACAAAACATTACATGGCATAAATACACTATCAAACCTAACTAGTAACACATAAACAAAAGAAAACAAAATTCACTACTAGGACCACCTAAAAATTAAACATGTTTGTGCATCAAAAGACTTCACTAAAAGAGTAAAAGAGAACTAGACAGACTGGTAAAAAAAATGGCAATGACATATAAGACAAAGGACTGATCTCTAAAATTTATAGAAAACTTCAATACCTCAACAACAAAAAGACAAACAACTCAATTAAAAAATGGGCAAAGCAGAACAAGAACAGATATATGCACACCCAAGTTCATTGCAGCACTATTTATGATAGATAAAAATGGAAACAACCTAGGTGCCCATCAGCAGAAGAATGGATAACCAAACTATGGTACATACACACAATGGAATACTATGCAACTCTAAAGAATAATGTAGAATGTACAAAACACCACATAATGTGAATTAACTTGGAGGACATTACACTAAGTGAAATAAGTTAATCACAGAAGGAAAAATATTGTATTAGTTCCTTACTGTAAAAAGATAAGGAAAGCTTTATATATAGAAGGAAACTTTCTTTGTTGATTACCAAAGGTGGGAGGGGAGGGGAAGAAACCTTGGAAAAATAAAAAGGAAAAAAAAATCATTGATAATTTTTATGTTGATTACATCTTGAAACAACCACATTTTTTATATCTTGGGTTAAATAAAATATATTATTGAAATTAATAAAAAATGATTAGAGAGTAGAGGACATAAAAAGACACTTTAACAAAGAAGATATTGAGATGGCTAACAAACACATGAAGAAATGTGTGTGATCATTAGGTCTTAAAAAGATGCAAATGAAAACAACAATGAGATATCATCTTAACCCAGCATTAATAACAAAGGTGGAACAAAAGGAAAACTAGAAAATAACAAATTCTGGCAAGGTTATAGAAAGACTGGAATCCTCAGACACTGGTGGTGGGACTGTAAAATGATACAGCTACTATGGAAAGCAGTATGGTGCTTCCTTGAGAAGTTGGAAATGGAAATACCATGTGATCGAGCAATCCCTATATTAAGCATATATCCTAGAGAAATAAAAGCCATCACACAGATATGCGCACACCTATGTTAATCATAGCATTATTCACAATAGCAAAAAATGGAAACAATCTAAGTGCTCTTTAATAGATGAATGGATAATCAAACTGGTTCATACGCAGAATGGCATACCATGGAACATTAAAGAATAATGATGACTCTGAAAAACACCTTGTAATGTGGATGAACCTAGAGGATATTATATTAGTGAAATCAGTCATTCACAAAAGGATAAATATTGTATGAGATTACTACTGTAAGAAGTCAAGAGTATGTTTACACACAGAAAGAATAATTCTTTGAAGGTTAGCAGGAGTGAGAGGGGAAGGGAGGGCAAATCACTAACTAGAAGGTAGACAAGTATTAACTTGAGTGAAAGGAAAGGCAATATACAATAAGGGACAAGTCAGCACAAAATGATCAAGGCCCAGGAAGACTCAGGGAAGAGCACGTGAGTTGAAATGAATTACTATCACATACATATTTCTACAATAAGAGTAATAAAAAATAATCCACAGTGGATACATAGATAGACATTCAAACTGAAGAAGGGTGGGAATGTGAATGGGACTATACTCATGAGTACATACAGATTTGACAGTATGTGTAAGGTTCTCTACCTATGCATTTATAAGGAGCTCTGGTGGTGTAGTGCCTAAGGCATTTGATTGCTAACCAGAAGGTTGGTGGTTCAAACAGACATTCAAACTGAAGAGGGGTAGGAAGGTGAATGGGACTATGTATATCCTGCAAATATATCAAGGAACGAAGTAGAACATACAAGGGGAAAAGTTATAAAAAACTTCTTAGTCCTAAAAAGCACTTTGAAGGGATGAGTCATTGGCTGGGTCTGGGGGTTCAAGACCATAGTTTCAGGGACACTAAGGTCAGTTGGCATAACATAGTTCACAAAGACAATGTTCTACATACTTCTTTGGCAAATAGTGAGTGGGGTCTTAAAAGCTCGTGAGCAACCATCTAGATACAAATATTGGTCTCTCCCAATAGAAAGAAGAGTGAAGGAAACCAAAGATACATCCTTGTTGTTTCTAACAATTAATCATCCAAAAGACCAATTGACCATGTGAACTCCAGACTCTACAACTCTGAAACCACAAGAACTAGGTGGTGACAGACTATCACAGCCAAGTAGTCTGTAAAGGATCAGAATAGGAGGTCCTGGATAGAGTGGGAGACAAATGTGGAACAAAACTCAAAAGCATATTAAATACTATATTCACTATTTTTTTTTTTTTTTTAGCTGTTGAAGACTACTGGTGGAAGTCCCAAGACTATGGTCCTTAAACACTCTTCAAGCCAGAACTGAATTCACCCATGTGGCTCAATATTCAGTCAAGCAATAGGACTATAAGGTGAACAGCAATACCAAGAAGGTTTGTACTCATTAGAACAATGTACCACATGGATCAAAGGACAGCATTTGCCCAGGGATAAAGCTAAGAAAGCAGGAAGGGATATGAAAAAATGATGAAGAGAAATAGTAAACACAGGGAGAAAGTGGGAAGAGTGCTGTTATATTGTTGGAATTGCAGTGAATGTCACAAAACAAAACGTGTATGAATTGTTGAATGCAAAAGCAATTTCCTCTGTAAACTTTAACTCAAATCACAATTAATAACAGTAAAAAATACAGCATCTGATGAGTGTATGTCAAAAGGACACATGAAGCAACTTGAAAAACTTCCAATGCCCAAAACTAGAGCAATTTGAGCAACAAAGCGAATAGCATGATATTTCATTTCAACTCAGAGTATAAAATAGATATACATGATTACAGATTAATATAACCAAATAATTGAATATATAAAAATATAGGACAGAAAGGATAAATCTTTTCTTACAAAAGAGTTCCAAATATATACACACCAAACCAAACCTACTGCCATCAAGTCGATTCTGACTCATCGAGACACCCATGGGTTTTCAATGTTGTAAATCTTTACAGAAATAGATTTCCTCATTTTCCTCCCACAGAACAGCTGGTGGATTTGAACAGCCGACCTTCTGTTTAGCAGCCAAATGCCTAACCCATTACACCACCAGAACTCCTCGCTCCATTTCCAGGAGATGGAGCTTATCCTCCCATTTGCCATCCAACACACTCAACTTGAGCATATTCTAGTTTAATGATTCATATCCCATCCCCCCAAAAAAATTGGAGTATGGAATAGGGAAATACAATAACATTACAGTAGAGAAACCTGGGAAACACAACCTTAACCGAATGGTCAAGGTTAACTTCACCAGTTGATAAGCCATGTTGATATAATGTGAATGATATGAATATGAAGGGAAAGAAAATTAACCACTGGCAAGAATCCCAGGCTAAATATGAGAAAACATCAGGCCAGGAAGAACATTCTTCCAACTACCTGACCCAGTGCTCCTCAAAACTGTTGAAGTCATTAAAAAACAAAGACAGACTGACACACTGCCACAGATCAGAGATTAGGAAAGGCGGCATGATGACTAAATGCATTGTGGTATCCTGGAATAAATCTTGGGCCAGATAAAGAACTTCAGTGTAAAAACTGGTGAAATCCAAGTAAACTTTTTAGCTATTAATAATGTACCAATGCTGGCCTTTTCATTTTCATAATTTTACTATAGTAATGTAAGAGTTTAAGGAGCTCTGGTAGCTCAGTGCCTGAGGCATTTGACTGCTAACCAGAAGGCTGGCGGTTCAAACCCACCAGGCTCTCCACGAAAGGAAGATAGGGCAATCTATTTTGGTAAAGATTTACTGCCTCAGAAACCCAATATGGGTCACTATGAGTCAGAATTGACTTGATGGCAGTGAGTTTGGTTTTGGAATGTAAGAGGTTAGCATTAGGAAACATGGGATGAGAGGTGTATGGAAGCTCTAGTATCTTTTTAACATTTATGAAGTCTAAAATTACTTTAAAATAAATAAAACTAACTTGAAATTTTAGGAAATAAGGGAAACACCCTATGAGACAGTCCTATTTTGTCACATGGGGCTGCTATTATTTGGAGAGTGCTCATTAGCATCTAAAAACAACTGCAATGAACTAACAATTGTTTGATGTGTAAGTCTGGAGAGAACTAGGCAAAGAGTAGTGTAAAGAAATTTTACAGTGTTTGTGGAATACACTGCAGTTTCATTGCTTTCCTAAGAAATGGTGGACATTAATTTATCTCATACAATATCTTGCTCAGATTTGTTTTCTTTTTCTGAAAAATAAACAACTTTTTTTATTATGATCTGAGTGAAATTTAATAGAGCAAATTGGTTTTCCATTCACCTGTTTATACATGTTTTATTTCATGATATTCAATGTAGTCCCCACAATGTAACAGCACCCTCTCTACTTCTTCCCTGAGTTTACCATTTCCATTTGTCCTTCTTTCTTATCCTTTCCTGCCTTGTGAGCTTTATCCTTGGGCAAATTCTTCTTCTTCTTCTTCTTCTTTTTAATCTCCAACGGTTTATTGTTCTGAGTGCATACCTTCCATAGGCCTGTCTATTGTTTGGCTGAAAGTTGAGTCACAGGGTAAGTACAATTCCAGACTTAAAGGGTGATTAAGGGCCATAGTCTTGGGGGTTCCACCAGTCTCTATCAAATTAGTGAGCCTAGGTTTTATTTTATTTTGAGTTTTGTTCCACATTTGTCTCCCATTTTGTCCAGATTACTTTGATGTGACCTTATTCTGAGATTGACCTTAAGGTAGAAAGCAAAATGTTCAGTATTATTTGGGCTATAAATAAAAATTAAAAATAACACAAATCTTTCTTAGAATAATTATAAGAATTTAAGGAATGGAAGATCTCTTGTAGAAGAATAATT